>NC_044979.1:111272777-111624277 GCF_008728515.1 Papio anubis | reverse complement strand
TTCTTATGGACACTGGGCAAAAGTGCCCACTATAATGATATAAAAGGAAAACCAGGCCGAGTGCAGTGGCGCCCACCTGTAATTCCAGCACTTTGGGAGGCGAAGGTGGGCGGATCATTTGAAGTCAGGAGTTTGAGACCAGCCTGACCAACATGGTGAACCCCCAGTCTCTATACACGAAAAAATTAGCAGTGTATGGTGGTGCACCCCTGTAGTCCCAGCTACTCGGGAGGCTGAGGCAGGAGAATCACTTGAACTTGGGAGGCAGAGGTTGCAGTGAGCCGAGATCGTGCCAGTGCACTCCAGCCTGGGTGACAGAGGGAGAATCCATCTCAAAATAAATAAATAAAATAAAAATAAAAGGAAAACAAGACACCAAAGAATTTATTGTATTGGATAGTGTCAACAGATGAGGCACAATCAGTTGTAGATCCACACATGTGACTCAACATCATCCAAATTGTTTTGCACTATAACAAAATCCAATTGCTTTTGTCCCCTTCTAGAGTTATAAAGGATAAGAATTTGACCTGGATGCCCACTTAAAATCATTATTTAGTTTTATTCTCCCATCCACATTCTTAAAATGACTAAATTCAAAATAATTTAACAGCCACATTAAAAACTAAATCAAAATCCGCAAGTCAACGCCTGCATCTCTTTCTTCATGGCCTAATTCACAACCTCTTTTGAGTCCGGAATTTACTCCAGGGCAATTCTGCAATGATTCTGTACTTAATGGTAGTTTGAGATCATTATTCACGCTCATGAATTGCATTGAATTTACACATAAATTGTACTTGTCTAATTTTCTAATTATTGAGAAGAGGTAATCTGGCGACATCTTAATCTAGGAAAAACATCTCAAACCCTTTTGCACACGTTTTACATTTGGCATAACCTAAAACACATTTCCCCACAAAACTTTTTCCCTTAACTCTTAAGCCCCTGAGTATTTCAATGGAAACACAATACTTTTTATCTGGATTCATTTACACTTTCATTTACTCATCAGCATGGTGTTCTGTAAGAGATATTTAATATTCTCCAAGAGCCCTTTTTTCTCTTGCACATTTCAAAGTTTTTCCTGTAGGAAACACTACGTTCCAAGCCATAAATTGAGTCTGAATCCAGAAAACAGGAGTTGGGGGAAGCCATAAATTCCAAATGAGTTCCAAGTGGCACTGATTTTAACTGCCCATTATGTGTATAATGTGGTTACCGAAATGAGAACTTAGTGCACTGAGTGAAGAAGACCTTTTACATTTGGTGGCATTAACTTTGCACTAGTGCAGATGCTTAGGAAAGAGGAACGCTTATCTTCCCTCTGACTGTGTTGACTGAGGAAAAAGCTTATTTTTCAGGAAACAGGTGTCACAACTGACAAATCCTCTCTGGGAGTAATCAGCTTTCCACAGAGTGACTTTCTCCTACTGGAAGGCAAGGGCCAACACGATGAGTGAGCTGCCTGTCACAGTGGCTGAGGGGTGCTCCCACTCAGGAGGCACTAGACAGTACTATAGCAGCCCTAACCCTTCTTGCACCTCATTCAGGATGAGTGGATTTCTTTTCATTGCAGGTATTGAAAACCAGCTTCAGTGAGTTATTTTTTAAATATTTTTTTTGGAAGGATACAAGAGCCTTCCTTAGAATTCAAGGAAAAATGGAAAATCCAGCTTCTTAAGACAGATGGCCAAGGGGACAGTGTCAAGGAGGCTGGGTAGGCACTCAGACAATGTCTAACAATACTAACCAGTGCACACTAATAATTCACCAACTGACCACCCTCCCAACACTTTCCTTACTACCTAGCTCCTGGCCTGCTCTGTATATTCTTCTTCTCTTCAAGAAGGAGTTTGTGGCCACCCTATTTTCTTTAGTTTTAAAAATTACCTTAATTCCTATAACTGGTTATTCGTCTTCGAGTTGACCATATTATTGTTTTCCGGTTGACTATATTATAGTTATTCGAGTTGACCATATTATTGTTACTTACAGATTTTACATTAAAAACTTACTCTTACATAATTGTTCATGGAGTTCATGGTGTCTTCTGAGACACCAGGGTTTTTTAAGTTATCAGTTTCTGTAACTGACTCACTCTGGTCATGAAAGATGGGCCTTTGTGTACCACAGTATGAATCCAAATATTCCAACCTGAATGCTTATAATTGTTGGATCTGTGTGTGCATGTGTGTGTGTGTGTGTGTGTGTGTGTGCGCGTGAGACAAGCACATCCCAACACCTGAGAAACCTGGCTCAAAACAGATAAGATGGTTTCTGTCTTTTAAATATGTATTTGTTTATTTACAGACAGGGTCTCACTCTGTCACCTAGCATGGACTGCAGTGGTGAGATCATAGCTCACTGCAGCTTTGGATTCCTGGGCTCAGACGATCCACCCAACTCCCAGTTCAGCCTCCCTAGTAGCTAGGACTACAGGCACATGCCACCTTGCCTGTTTTTATTTTTATTTTTTAATTTTTTAATTTTTTTTTAGGTAGAGATTGGGTCTCATTATGTGGCCCAGGCTGGCTTCTTTTAAATAATTTAATTTCTAAACAAAAACACACTTTAAAAGTAATTGGTCAATACATTTCCCCAAATACATGTCTGCGAAACTAACGTAATTGTTACCTAATATATAAAGTCATAAATTTACCTTTTAAAAAAATTAACGGGATATTTTCAAAAATTGTGGATAGAAAGTCAGTCTATTTGAACTATTTACATCCATGCATTTTAAATCTGGTAAATTTCTGCTGGAATTTCTAGGTGGCCAAATGATGCTGAAGGCAAGGTAAAACTTACTCTTTGCAACCCAGACCTTGTAAAAATCTTATCCTACTTCTAAGAAGCAGATCTATCCAAGAACTGCAAATAAAATGCAGCCTTGTTAAAGGCAGATCCTCCAGCCACGCTATTTATTGGCCAGCTCACCAATATGAATCCAAAGTGCTCGTTTTCAGGAGTCGTCATGTCCACATTCTTAAAGTTGAAAAGTCCTTGTAGACAGGAAAGTCACTAGTGTGTTCTTTCTCTTTTCTCTGATTTTACTGAGTCAAAAGAAAAACCTCTAAACAGAGCTTGCTTTAATCATCTGCCAAACACGTGGGTCCAAGGTTTTCCTCCATGGGGAGGAGGTCTCCCAGCCAGCCCGAGGGAATAACGTTACCCACAAGGAGCAGACAGTACACTTCAGCAAGCACCTTCTTCTCAGGTATACACAGGCTCACATTTTTTAACATCTAGAAAGACAGCATTTGAGAAACAGAAGCATCGACAGCAAAGAAGTTTGCAATTGGTAGAGGGCATTGGGCAATATAGTATCTCATCTATTCTCAATACAGTGCCACAGTTTCCCACAAATTAACACGGGTCTGAAAGAAATCAGGTTGTGGTCAAATAAGAATTTGAATTTAAAGTGAATTAAAATGTATTTCTTACCAATTATGGCTTTTTGCATAGGAGCTTTAAAAAAGATAATGCGGTTTGAAACTGCTTACTATCATAAAACAATAAAGTGAAGGGGTCTTTAGAGAGACATCAGCACTGCACCCTCGTTTAACAGATGAGGGGTCTACAGAATTGAGTTTCCCAAATGGCATGATTGTTATGTGGCAGATTTCAGGCTAGAATTGGATTTTATAATTTCCAATGGTTTTCTCCAGTTTACTTGGAATTAAAGTGTGAATTCTGATTTGAGGATTGATAAAAGCCAATGGGCTATTCCACCATTGATGCTGTCTGTGTACTCTTTGTGTACTGAGATTTCATGGAGGTCATGAAGAAGTGGAAGAGAATTTCTGCCCTAACTAATGTGTGAACTAAATCACAATAACAGGAACCATCACCCACAGAAAGTGTGACTCTAGATAATGCTTTGCATTAAACGGTATGAATAAATCTCATTAGTGCTTTATATGTACTTCTATTTGAATACGAAGAATAGTTAAATATGTGTACAACTAACCTTGGAAAAAGGAAGTAATTTTCTCAGGCTTAGTTTCCTTACCTGTATTATTGGGAAAATACCAGCTACTTGTGATAAGGAAATTTAATGAGGTAACTTGTGCACGGCATCTAGAACTGTGCCAGGCACCCAGTATGTACTTCATGAATGTTGATTTCCTTGAGGAATATTAAAATCCTTCTACCTTTTGTGACTTCAGGTCCATTTGAATGAGATAGGACAAAAATTCACTTGTACACAAATAGCCTAGAAATAAATTTGAGGACAGTGGTTGAGAATAGGCATTCAGTTCTTACTTTTCTTTTTCCTTCTCACATAACCACACAAATTCAGATCTACAGCCCGTTATGTGCCAGCCTTTTATGAGGCTGGCTCTCAGCTTCATTGGATAAAAACATTCACCCCATGTTCTTCAGTTCTTCCTTCGAACACCCACTGCCCTGGGTTGAATCGCATCTCCCCAAATTCATGTACACCAGCAACTTGTAAACGTGATCTTATTTGGAAATAGGGTCTTTGCAGAAGTCATCAAGTTAAGATGAGGTCGTGTTCAATTCACTTGGGCCCTAAATTCAATATGGTTCTTGTCTTCCTAAGAAGAGAGAATAGAAATACAGAAGGGACAGGGGGAAGACAGCTGTGGGAAGACAAAGACAGATATTTGGATTTATGCTGCTACAAGCTACGAAGTGCCAAGGATTGCTGGCAACTACCAGGAGAGGCAAGGAAGGATTCTCTTCTAGAAGTTCCAGAGAGAGCATGGCCCTGCTCACTCCTGGATGTCAGACTTCTAGGCTTCAGAACTGTTGTTTTAGGCTACGCCTAAATTTTGTGATGATGTGTTACAGTAATCCCTGCATACAAATGCACCTGCTCACAGGAAGGTCCCAGAGTTTGTCAATGACTATATAGCCCATCCTCTGCACCATACCAGTTAGACAGAAATTCCCTTAGTAACCCTCATTCCAGCCTAAATATAGCATCTGGATTTCTGTAATCTACACCATCCCTGGTATTTTCTTTAGAGAAAGAATGTTGAAAAGTGAGGTCACCTCCAGCATCCTTTCCAAAGGCCCAGGCTTATCTTCTCCTCTTGAATGTCACCACACAGGCTCTCTCTGGGCTCAAACAAGTTCCTGGTCCTAATGAAGCAGAGAACTGCAAAATCCAGAAGACCCTGGAGAAATACCATTAGTGAGCAATTCATGGCAACTGGGAATTTCAGGCAGGAAAATGGTTATGGTTAATTGACCTTGTGGATATTAAAATGGGTTTTAGGATTTGGGACTTCCCTATCTGAACTTCCCCACTGACCCCATCCTACAGTGCATGTGCATAAGACATGCTGTGAGAAGTGGTTTCTATTCACTGGAGTGCATTTCCCCTCCACAGGATTTTTCAGTTAATGTTGGACTAAGCATGGATGTTTGGACTTAGGTAAGTGTGACATATTTGGCTTCATTTGTAGTGTTAACTTTGGAATGCAAAGGGTAGCGTATCAAAATATAAAATAAACATCTTCAAGGTGTTTTTGTGGATTCTTTCATACTGCAAAAGAAAAACCATTTGCCTTCTGGGGAATTGAACTAAATTCTAATCTACTCTTTAAGACTAGAATGCTGAAAACAAAAATATGAAGGAAATTAAAACCTCTTATTATTACATTGATTCGTAAAAACGTTGTTACTGGCAATTGATTGGGACTTGAAGCCTTCTTCCAGAAAAAAAAGACTTGACTGTCAGACCTGTATTAGGTTCCAAACCTCAATGCCATGCATTTGTACTATTAAAAATTGTTTCAATGACAAAAAAAGAAAAAAATAAATTAAAAAACCTCTTCAGAATTTACTGAAAGTAAAAGAGGTATTCATACATAAATATAGAAATATTAATCAGTATATTTTGTTGGGCTTTTCCATTCCAAATGTCACTCTATTGATAGACTGTTGCAATAATCTTCAAATGGAGTCTCTGTCTTTCTTCATCCAAACTGTTTTTTCAACAAACAAAGCTGTGTGTAGCTCTGAGCTGTAATGGAAAATTCAAAATTGTAGAAAGCAAGACTTTGATGTTTGAAAACTCTTTTTTCTTTAAAGGACAAACATTCATATGCACACACACACACAGACAAACACACACAAATTTAGGATAATATGTAAAAGGACTGTGGATATGAAGAAAAATGATCAATTAATCAGTTAATTTTTCATGACAGGGCTAGATCAGTCTTCAAAGACAAATGAGGAGATATTTGGGCTGGTCTTAGAAAATGATCAGGAGAGAGAGAGAGAGACAGAGACAGACACACACACACACACACACACACACAGAGAGAGAGAGAGAGAGAGAGAGAGAAACTAGGGGTCTTAAACTCAAGTGCTATTTTGCAAGCACTGTTTTCAGACCTAATGAATCTATCTGTAGCATGACTCTCTCCATGTCACTTGTCGTGTCACTGTCGGCCCTAGCTCCTCACTCATTGCTTCTACAGTGAAGTTTTGACATTTTAGGTAGAACTTCAGGCCCTCCATAATTATATTTCAACTTTATTTCTGTGAGTTTCCTCTTCCATCCTCTGCTCCACTGCAGAATATTTCCCAGGACATTGCTTCCACGGCTGCAGGCTTTCCCAGTCCTCCTTCTTCCACACTTCTCATCCCCACTGCCACTGCCAACATTTCAAAGCCCAGGTTGGCATCACCTCCTTCAGAAAGTCTCCTTTTTTTCAGCTAGAGGTATTCTTCACGTTTCCAAATCCCCAAAGCACTTCACCTATACCTCTGTCATGAGGTGTGATGGATTGCATTATATTTCCAAATATTTGCTGCTCTCCCCACGTGCCAATCCTGGTAGCCCCTCTCTGGTGCCCCACTGATATCAGACATGGCCAGTGACCTCCTGTGGCTGTGAAATGGAATGTGAGAAGAAGTGATGTGGGTCACTTGTGTGCAAGAGCTTTCTGTGCCGCTCCATGCGGTGCTGCTGCCTTGAGGACGAAGTGTCTCAGAAAGGGCTGTTTCTTCTCTCTGAGTCCAGAAATGATGGCAATGGGGAACTCACCCATGATGGACTATTACTGCAGAAGAATTGTTGAAAGTCACTGAGAACTTGTGGTTGTGTTATCAAAGCATAGTCTATTGTAAGAGGATGTATACAGCAGGTCTCATAGTCTACCTTAAATGATCAACCTTTGCACATGTGTCTTGTCTCCCAAGTAGGATATTAACTTCCTATAGAATCTATGTGGGATTCATCACTGAATTTATCACTCCCATCACAGGGTCTGGCATTCAGTAGCTGCTTACCAAATACTTATTGACTCATATAATAAATGAGTGTGTGGTTTCAGGAAGTGTGTGTGGGCATGCACTGGTGTGAGTATGCAAGGTGGGGGCAGGCAGTGATAAAGGGTGAACCACTTATTTTCTAGCCTTAGCTAGGTCAGACTTTTTTCTTAATGGTTCTCTACTCTGCTGCGGTACATTACGAATCAGCTAGTTGGAAATTTATTTTTAATTTAGAGATTAGGTTTGTAGTCTTCAGGATAAAGAGCAGAGGATATTATTTCAAGATGACAGGCTATGTAAGGGTATAAACAAAAAGTTAGATTAACAAAGTGGTGTATTATAATATTATGATATTCTGAATGACAAAGTAATAGATGTGGCGAGGATTCCAAGGAATAACTAATCTGCAGCTCCTTTCAAGGACACCTGGGAAGACACCAGGGGATAGATGTGCAAGAAGATTCTTTAGGCCTCCTAGGAGCAATGGTGTAGAGCGGTGCTTCTTTAATCTTCATGTCCTTACTGAAATGCTGTTTCCCTTAGGGCATATTGGTGGGGAGGCACTGACATAACACATTCCTAAGAAGTTCTCAGGTGCTCCTGCTGGCCTTTGGACCACCCTTTTAGTAGCAAAGTATTGAAGACTTTTGGATTGAGTCAGCCATAGGACACTATGGTTGATACCTGCTAGCAAAGAGAAAAGCAGGCAGTCAGTGCCTGATGGGCATGTGGGACGCAGCTCGCCCTGAGAATAGTGGGGAAAGTTTATGCTACTGAGCTTTTCTCCAAGTCAAAAGGCAGTACTTGGTGCCCAGGGGCCATCAGAGCTAAGAGGTTTAGAGCACCTAGATTAGAATCCAGAAGTCTTGGGTATCAAATTATAGCTCTTCAATCTAATGAATGTTGAACAGTTTCTTAACCTCTCTGAGCCTTCATTTTCTAATTTGTAAAGAGAGATAATATTAGAAAGTAGCCTAGATACTAGAGGGGAGTGAGTCCTTCAAAATCTCAACAGCAGGATACAGATGTTAAAAGAGGTCTCTTCCTACCATAGTTTTGACCTGGGTGTGAACACAAGAGAAATTAGATGCCAAAGTGAATGTCAGGTAGATCCCCACTTGAAAAATTTACAAAGAGATATTTTGTAAAGTGGTTGCTGATTTTTAACTCCTCTCATTGGCTTCAAATAAAGCAAAAATGGAGAACAGAGAAGAAGGGAGTATTTGAAAAAAGTTTTCTTTGGGAAGAGCTAGTGCAGTGCCATGAGTATCTCCTGCCAGAGGGTGTGAGGGGTAGGGATGGGTGTTACCCCATTCATCATGAGCCCAGTGAGAGGCTTCCATGGGGTGGCTGGAGAGCTTGAAACATGTCCCCTACATTTGAGAGACATGGAGGAGTTGTGCTTAATGATGAGAAAGCTGATGATGGTGACAGGTTGTAGACTGCCGTGATGGATCCCGCTTGTGATCCCAACACTTGTTGGGTCAAGGGGTGCTTGTTTGTTTCCCATGGAGCATGGTTCATTTCCTAAAGAGATAAAGAGACACACAGAAATAGAGAGAGAGCAAGGTCAGGCATGTGGCCATTTTGGGTGCCACCCATAAGACAGTGAAGAAATTCAACAGTAAGGAGCTGAGGCTTATCATGAGATTCCTAGGATTTACCACTTGGAATAAGGTACACCATTCAGGCTCAAGGCAACAGCACAAATGGTCTTTGGTGATAGAAACACCAGAGAACAAAGAAAGTACCTACAAGAGAAGGAGCGAGCCTTATTTATATGCCAGGCACAGGGTGCAAAGTCAGCCCTGATCAGTACTTGTCTATGAAGCCTTTCATTTTCTCTTTCTATGCCATTCTCTGACCTGATCAGAAAACACTTGGCAGGCACAGGGGCAGTGGGGAGGGAAGCGTCAGTAGGAGAAAGAAGAACCTACCACCTTCCTTAGGGCTGCAGCTCTCAAGATGAGCGAGGGGAGACCTGACATTGAATAAAGTCTAGTGTGTAGATTAAATCTTGGTGTAGACATTTTGACTTCAGAATCAAGACTTTTAAAGTTATCACTTAACATCTATTACCTGACTATTATGTAGGGTTGAGCAGGAATTTATCCATTTCCTCTAGATTTTCTAGTTTATTTGCAAAGAGGTGTTTATAGTATTCTGTGATGGTAGTTTGTATTTCTCTGGGATCAGTGGTGATATCCCCTTTATTGCATCTATTTGATTCTTCTCTCTTGTCTTCTTTATTAGTCTTGCTAGTGGTCTACATATTTTGTTGATCTTTTCAATAAAACAGCTCCTGGATTCATTAATTGTTTTGAAGGGTTTTTTGTGTGTCTGTCTCCTTCAGTTCTGCTCTGATCTTAGTTATTTCTTACCTTCTGCTAGATTTTAAATGTGTTTGCTCTTGCTTCTCCAGTTCTTTTAATTGTGATGTTAGGGTGTTGATATTAGATCTTTCCTGCTTCCTCTTGTGGGCATTTAGTGCTATAAATTTCCCTGTACACACTGCTTTAAATGTGTCCCAGAGATTCTGGTATGTTGTGTCTTTGTTCTCATTGGTTTCAAAGAACATCTTTGTTTCTGCCTTCATTTCATTATTTACCCAGTAGTCATTCAGGAACAGGTTGTTAAGTTTCCATGTAGTTGTGCAATTTTGAGTGAGTTTCTTAATCCTGAGTTCTAGATTGATTGCACTGTGGTCTCAGAGACAGTTTGTTATAATTTCTGTTATTTTACATTTGCTGAGGAGTGCTTTACTTCCAACTATATGGTCAATTTTGGAATAAGCGTGATGTGTTGCTGAGAAAAATGTATATTCTGTTGATATGGGGTGGAGAGTTCTGTAGATGTCTATTAGGTCTGCTTGGTGCAGAACTGTGTTCAAGTCCTGGATATCCTTCTTAACTTTCTGTCTCATTGGTCTGTCTAATATTGACAGTGGGGTGTTAAAGTCTCCTATTATTATTGTGTGGGAGTCTAAGTCTCTTTGTAGGTCTCTAAGGACTTGCTTTATGAATCTGGGTGCTCCTGTATTTAGGATAGTTAGCTCTTCTTGTTGAATTGATCCCTTTACCATCATGCAATGGCGTTCTTTTTCTCTTTTGATCTTTGTTGGTTTAAAGTCTGTTTTATCAGAGACTAGGATTGCAACCCCTGCTTTTTTTTTTTTTTTTTTTCATTTGCTTGGTAGATCTTCCTCCATCCCTTTATTCTGAGCCTATGTGTGTCTCTGCACATGAGATGGGTTTCCTGAATACAGCACTGATGGGTCTTGACTCTTTATCCAATTTGCCAGTCTATATCTTTTAATTGGAGCATTTAGCCCATTCACATTTAAGGTTAGTATGTTGTGCGCGAGTCTGATCTGGTCATTATGATGTTAGCTGGTTATTTTGCCCATTAGTTGATGCTGTTTCTTCCTAGCATCGATGGTCTTTACAATTTGGCATGTTTTTGCAGCGGCTGGTACCAGTTGTTCCTTTCCATGTTTAGTGGTTCCTTCAGGAGCTCTTGTAGGGCAGGCCTGGTGGTGACAAAATCTCTCAGCATTTGCTTGTTGGTAAAGGATTTTATTTCTTCTTCACTTATGAAGCTTAGTTTGGCTGGATATGAAATTCCAGGTTGAAATTTCTTTTCTTTGAGAATGTTGAATATTGGCCCCCATTCTCTTCTGGCTTGTAGAGTTTCTGCTGAGAGATCCACTGTTAGTCTGATGGGTTTCCCTTTGTGGGTAACCTGACCTTTCTCTCTGGCTGCCCTTAACATTTTTTCCTTCATTTCAACCTTGGTGAATCTGACAATTATGTGTCTTCGGGTTGCTCTTCTCAAGGAGTAGCTTTGTGGTGTTCTCTGTATTTCCTGAATTTATATGTTCACCTGCTATGTTGGAGAAGTTCTCCTGGATAACATCCTGAAGAGTGTTTCCCAACTTGGTTCCATTCTCCCTGTCACTTTCAGGTACACCAATCAAATGTAGATTTGGTCTTTTCATATAGTCCCATATTTCTTGGAGGATTTGTTCATTTCTTTTTACTCTTTTTTCTCTAAACTTCTCGCTTCATTTCATTCATTTGATCTTCAATCACTGATACCCTTTCTTCCAGTTGATCGAATCGACTACTGAAGCTTGTGCATGCATCATGTAGTTCTCGTGCTGTGGTTTTCAGCTCCATCAGGTCATTCAAGGTCTTCTCCATGCTGTTTATTCTAGTCAGCCATTTGTCTAATCTTTTTTGCAAGGTTTTTAGTTTCTTTGCAATGTATTTGAACATCCTCCTTTAACTTGGAGAAATTTGTTATTACTGATTTTCTGAAGCTTACCTCTGCCAGCTCGTCAAAGTCATTTTCCATCCAGCTTTGTTCCAGTGCTGGTGAGGAGCTGTGATCCTTTGGAGGAGAAAAGGCTCTCTGATTTTTAGAATTTTCAGTTTTTCTGCTCTGGTTTCTCCCCATGTTTGTGGTTTTATCTACCTTTAGTCTGTGATGGTGGTCACCTACAGATGGGGTTTTGGTGTGGATGTCCTTTTTGCTGATGTGACTCTATTCCTTTCTGTTTGTTAGTTTTTCTTCTAACAGTCAGGACCCTCAGCTGCAGGTCTGTTGGAGTTTGCTGGAGGTCCACTCTAGACCCTGTTTGCCTGGGTATCACCAGCAGAGGCTGCAGAACAGCAAATATTGCAGAAAAGCAAATGTTGCTGCCTGATCCTTCCTCTGGAAGCTTCATCTCAGAGGGGCACCTGGCTGTATGAGGTGTCAGTCGGCCCCTACTGGGAGGTGTTTCCCAGTTAGGCTACTTGGGGGTCAGGGACCCACTTGAGGAGGCAGTCTATCCATTCTCAGATCTCAGACTCCATGCTGGGAGAACTACTGCTCTCTTCAAAGTTGTCAGACAGGGACGTTTAACTCTGTGGAAGTTTCTGCTGCCTTTTGTTCAGCTATGCCCTGCCCCCAGAGGTGGAGTCTACAGAGGCAGGCAGGCCTCCATGAGCTGCAGTGGGCTCCACCCAGTTCGAGCTTCCTGGCCATGTTGTTCACCTAGTCAAGCCTCAGCAATGGCGGACACCCCTCCCCCAGCCTGGCTGCAGCCTCAGAGTTCGATCTCAGACTGCTGTACTAGCAGTGAGTAAGGGTCCATGGGAGTGGGATCCTCCAAGCCAGATGCGGGATATAATGTCTTGGTGTGCCATTTGCTAAGACCGTTGGAAAACCGCAGTATTAGGGCGGGTGTGTCCTTATTTTCCAGGTACCATCTGTCATGGCTTCCCTTGGCTAGGAAAGGGAATTCCCTAACCCCTTGAGCTTCCCGGGTGAGGTGATGCCCCACCCTGCTTTGGCTCACACTCTGTGGGCTGCACCCACTGTCCAACAAGTCCCAGTGAGATGAACCCAGTACCTCAGTTGGAAATGCAGAAATCACCTGTCTTCTGCATCGCTCATGCTGGGAATTGTAGACTGGAACTGTTCCTATTTGGCCATCTTGGAACAAAAGTCTGAAGTTTTTATATAGTAACAATGGAAGGTAACCTCCTTAAATAATTGTAACGGGAGTGAGAGATTAAATAATTATGATAAGTAGGCTTCTGATTATGTAACAGTAGTCCCTGCTCAAATATCAAGTAAATCTCAGTGCTAGAACTAAAGATACATTCATGACAACATCAGGGCTTGCTACAAGCAGAAGGTGCCTATGGAAGGTAGTGGGAAGCTGGAACACCTGCTAAAGAGGGGCTTCAGCCACCTCAGGTGCCCCATGGAAGCAGGGATCTTGAGACACTGGGGAGTCTCTGGATTGATGGAGGAAGAGCTCAGGAACCAACCACAAATTGTTTTTACCCAAAGATGGAGCCTGAGGGAGCACCAGTGGTATTCTCATTACACTGCAAACAATAGCTAAGCCTTGACTTTCTTTCTGCTCCCCTTCCCCAACTTCAGGATGGGAAGAACTGATGAAGGAGTCTCTCTAAATGCTTAGAGTGAAAGCATTATCTGAATTCCACATTGATGATGCACTTTCAATAGTAGTTTTAAATCAGGCTCAGGTTAACACACGGCAAGTCAATGAGGTAATGACTAAGATACAAATGCACCATTCTCAAGATCCATGAAAAATTACCTGTATTCCTCCCTCCCTCATTCTTGCTTACAGCAGCAATTATGCCAGCCATTCCCCCAACCTCTTTCCTCACTCCTCACTTCCCACCCTCTCCAGAGAGTTGCTCTGTTCTGATACCTTTCTCAGAATGATCTTATTTCCTGGCTCTGCTCTCGCAAGATACTCTTTTCTTCTGACTTAGATTAGGGAGAAAGAAGGAGTAAGGGTTTTGTGAAGCCAAAAAATGAAGGAGGTTCTGTTACATACATAGTAGTTGATCTGATACAAGGCAAAGAAGAAATAAGTCCGATAAGCTGCTAGGAATAAGGCATTTCAGATCAGAATCCACTCTTCCTGACTATGGAAAGGGGAAGCGCCATGCATCAAAATGTATGATGATTGCATGCCCATTGTGTTGGCACAATAAAGCCTGCCTGTTGAAGCAATGGAGTCATGGTGGGTGGCTCTCTCTCTCAGAGAGCACACTGCAATGGGAAGAGAGCAGGCTTTGGAAATGGTCACACCCATGTCGGAAATCCAGTTCTCATGGCTGTTCGAAATTGTATATTCATGCAGTCAGCCATTTATTACCACAAGACACTTTCCTAAAGCATCTGCTGTGTGTGGATTCCTTGGGACTCGTTGATCCAGGAGACTACTGCTGCCCTCAAACAACTCTTAGCATGGCGGGGGAGATGGATATTGTGGCAAATAACACGACTGCAGTGTGACTAGCATAAAGGATAGACACATGTGGAGGTCTTCCTGTGATCATGTGCTGAAGGAACGCCCTTCACTGAGGCAGAAATAGAGGATGAATGTGGGCTCATTGACTGCACATTGGGCTGAGTGGAGGACATGCCAGGTGTGTGTTAATCCATGGAGGACGGGATGGCAGGTTGCATCTGAAGGAGTGTGAATTGTTCCACATGAGCTTAGCATGGGGTGGTGGTGGGAAAAAGTGGGAGGTGAAGATGAAAAGGCAGACAGAGGCAAGAGCATGAGATCATGGAGGGCCTTATAAGTTATGCTAAGGAGTTTATATTTTATCCTACATACAATGAGACATGATCATATTTATGTTTTAGAAATATTTCTTTGAAGGAAGGATCTAAAGAAAGAGGTTGAAGTTGAGAGAGGGAAGGTAGGATATTATTGCAACTGTTCAGGTGAAAGGAAACAAATTGTTGAACTAGAGTGGGAATGGAGAGCTGTCCTAAGTGAGTTCCTCCAAAAGCAGAGTGGGAGATAAAGATTTGAATACAAGTAGTTTATGTGGCAGAGTACAGCAATAGGATAGTAAGTCAAGGAAGTGGCAGAAGGAAGGAAGCCAAGAAAGCATGTAAAAATGATCAGGATACCACTGTGGAATTGAGGCCAAGTCCAGCTGGGACCCTGTATAGACGGTACTAATAGCTGTCCCATTCAAACAGGGGAATTGGGGGGCATTTATCCATCAACTCCCATCCACCATTGTCTGGGAACCTCTCTCATGGGCATTAGCTCCCTGACACTTTAGGTTCACTATTTACATTTGCAGAGTAGGCTTCTAAGGAAAATCAAAGCCCTCAGACAGAGAACTGTTAGTGCTTGAAGTCAGAAACCATTGACATACACAGAATGATGAGTGCCAAGAGGGGATACAGACAGGGCACCAACCATGTCTGCTGTAGAAGGAAGCTTAGGAGGCAGAGTGAATAAAGGGTTGGGTATAGGAGATATAGGAGAGGGAATAGTTTAGAATAATTTCCAACTTTCTGATAGGCATGATCAAATAAATATTAATATATTCTGATTGAGAGTATGGAGAAGGAAGACTGAGGATTTAAAACAAAATGAATTTGGAAAGTTTCAAGTTCCAAATTTACTTTTTGAAATATAAGAACACCTATGTTGAAGTGTAGGTGTAAGGATTACATAAGCCAATATTTGTAAGAAGTTTTTTTCAGTATCTAGCATGAAATTAATGTTTAATAATACATAATACTTCTTGAGTGCTTTGTATGTGAAGGAAAAGAATTTTCAGTACTTTGTGTGTATTATCTAATTTATTCCACAGAATTCCAAGAGTATGGGTACTCTTATTATTCTCATTTAACAAACATGGAATCCAAAACACAGAGGGATGAAACAGTTAAGTATTATTTAAATGGTTCTTATGGCAACCCATTACATTTTGCATGGACAATGATTAATAGAAAGTTCTAAAATTATGTTAATTTTCTCATGCATCTGTCAACCCATTTATTCATTTACTGGCAGCCATTTACTGATTGCCAACTATGCACCAGGCATTTCTGGGTGCCTAAAATTTTGCCCACTATTGAAGTTCTTCCCAATAGAACAAAATAGCCTAAATCTCCTTCCCCCATATAAAACCCTTTGAATATAGCTATCAAGTATCTGGTAGAGAAAGTGTGGGTTAGAAAAAAACGAGTGAAATATGAGTGTACATAGTTATTTCACACTGTGCTCAATAATTTCATAATTGTAGTCTCATTTGGTCCTCTCAATATAAAGAAATGCATAACATTCTCATTTTAAAGATTGACGAGCATTAGGTCAAGTTCCCTAGGAAACTGGTGATGAGACAGAAAATGTAGGTAATTTACTTGTGCTCTTAGGAACAACATTTGTTCAGGAATAAGAGAGCAAGGCTGGCAGCAGGACCTGCAGTGCAGTTACAAAAGGCCTTAGCTAATCCTAAGAGGAGTTAGTAGGGCTGGGATGATTTTTCAGAGATATTCTGAATTGAGGCAAGAGGGCCTGGTCTTTGTACTTCCAAGTATAGTCATTGCATATGGACCACCCCTATCCAGGAGGGGTAATCTGAACAAGGCATTTCCCTTTGATTGGGGGCAATACAACAGGAATGACACCTGTGAGTGTCAGCAGAAAACATTGCAGGAGCTGGCAGTGCCTTGGTCTTGAATGTGGGATCTTGGTGGCACATCACAGTATCCACTACACTCATGTTCAGAGAAACTAGGGAATTAGTCCAAGTTCAACAGCAAGTGCCAATAATTTTTTTGGACTTTAAAGCCTGTGTTCTATTAACATGTGTGAAAAAAAACCTGGGATTTTTAAGTTCAGTGAGTAATTCTGTATCACATAACTACAGAAAAAAATAGAAGTGGGCTTGGATATAATTACTAGAATTAGAAAATTTAAAAATAGTCTGAGGGACATGACCAAGACAGGATATCAGTCATGGGCAGTGCTTGAAGAAACTTGTTTTGTTTAGACTAAATAATGAGAAGGCCAACACAAAAGCCACATTCTGATAGTTCAGTGATATCTATGCGAAGAAGTATAAGAATCATGGGATTATACACTTTCAGAGTTGGAAGGAACTTTAGAGACAATCTAACTTGCACATTTCCCCAGTCTTCTCTTGAAGAACCTGATCAGTGAGCGTTCTGTTTCTTTAGAGAACTTTCAGTGACAAGAAATCCATCCTCTTTTGAGATAGTAAACTCCTTGTTGGAGTTGCTCTAATCCTCAGAAAGGCTTTCTTTACATTGAGCAAAAGCTGTTTCATTACAGATCCCACTCATTGAACTTGCTCTTCTTTTTAACATAATACTTTTAATTCCTATGCTAAGTGGCAGTCCTTAAAATATTTAGAAACCATAATTCTGAACAAATGATTCTCTCCAGGCCTTCACTAATACCTGTATTACTAACATGGTTTTGAGATTTTGGATGGATGATAGGAAATATGTATAAAATTAGTCTGCAACAAAACTCCATATTCCTTTTTTACCTATGGAATTTTTCTAGCCACAAAACTCCATTTTCTTAAATAGAAAGTCTCCTAGAACAGTCCAAAATGAGCCAAAGATAAAACTCTTAGATTAAATCTGAATATATCACCTTGCAAATCATTTAAATTAGATTAAGAAATCTAAGGGCTATTTGATGTCTCAACTCTATTATTTACATTGCTCTGCCATAAATAAAATCTAAGGAGTATTCTTTTCTTTTTTTTTTTTTTAATTTAGTCTGTATTTATACGCCTGAATGAATTTTAGTTCTAAATGAAAGGTCCATATTCTCACATAACAGAGTGATCAAGGGATGTGATTCAGGATACTCAAATTGTGACAAAATAGAATGAGGGAAAAAATAAGTTGTGTTTTTATATACTAACAATGAACAATCTAAAAAATTAAGAAAACAATTCCATTTACAGTAGCATCTAAAAGAGTACAGTACTTAGGAATAGACTTAACAAAGGAGGTGAAACACTTGTGTAATGAAAACAACAAAACTTTGCTGAAGGAAATTAAAGAAAACACAAATAAATGGAGAGCCAGCCTATGTTCATGGATTGGAAGAATTAATATTGTAAAAATGTCAATACTACTCAAAGTGATCTATAGATGTAGCACAATCCCTTTTTAATCCCATTTTCTTTTTACAGAAATAAAAATATTCTTAGAGATTATGTGGAATCTCAAGAACCCCAAGTAGCCAAAAAGTTTTGAAAAAGAACAAGGTTGAAAGTCACATACCTCCTGATTTCAAAACTTACTACAGAGCTATGGTAATAAAAACAGTGCTCCCAGCATAAAAAGTGACATGTAGACCAATATAATAAAATGAAGAGCCCAGAAATAAAGCCTGGCATATACAGTTGAATGATTTTTTTCAAGGTTGCCAAGACCATTCATGGGGAAAACATAGTCTTTAATAAACGGTGTTGGGGAAACTGAATATCCACAGGCATAAAAAAATGGGGTAGCCACAACGGGAAATCACCTCACACCTGTTAGGATGGCTATAACATAAAAAATACACAAAATAACAAATGTTGGCAAGGATGTAGAAAAAAGGGAACTCTAGTACACGGTCAATAGAAATGTAAATTGGTACAGCCACTGTGGAAAACAGTATGGAAGTTCCCACTAAAATTAAAAATAGAACTACAATATGATCCAGAAATCTCAATTCTGGGTATATATCCAAAGGAATTAAAATCAGCATTTCAAAGAGACATATGTAGTCGCATGTTCACTGCAGCATGATTCACAATATGTAAGACACAAAAGCAACACAAATGTCCATCAATGGATGAATGGATAAAGAAAACATGGTCTATGATACAATGGAATAGTATTTACCCTTAAAAAAGAAGGAAATCCTGCCATTTGTGACCACATGGATAAACCTGGAAGACTTTGTGCTAAGGGAAATAAACCAGACACAGAAAGACAAACACTGCATGATACCACTTATATGATAGATCTAAAATAATCAAATTCATAGAAGAAGAGAGTGAAATGGTGGTTGCCAGGGCTGAGGGAAGAGGGAAAGGGGAGATATTAGTCACAGGATATAAAGTTTCAGTTACAGAAGATAAATAAGTTTTAGAAATCTACTGTACAGCATAGTGCCTATGGTTAACAATACTGTTTTGTCAACTTAAAAATTTGCTAAGTGACTAGATCTTCTGCATTCTTATCACACACGAAAAACCAATAACATTAAATAGGAGGGTGGAAGGAAACTTACGGAGGTGATGGATATTAGGTTGGTGCAAAAGAGGAATTATGGTTTTTGCCATTAAAATCAATGGCAAAAGTAAATGTCAAAATTAATTAAAAGTAATGGCAAAACCACAATTCCTTCTGCACCAACCTAATATGTTTATGGCAGATTGTAATGTTGTCTTCATGGGTGCATACTTACACTTCCAAACTCATTGAGTTGTATACATTAAATGTGTATAACTTTTTAAATGACAATCACACCTCAATAAAGTGGTTTTTAAAAAAATGAAGGTGAATTCTACCTTACACCATATACAAAAAACTAACTCAAAATGGATCAAAAACCTAAACATAATAACAAAAACTGTAAAACTCTTAGAAGAAAACATGAAAACATAGGGGAAAAGCTTCATGACATTGGATTTAGCCATCATTTTTCGGGTATGACATCAAGAGCACAGGCAACAAAAGAAAAAAATATAGGTAAGTTGGCCCCTTATCTATCAAAATTAAAACTTGGGTATCCAACAGAATGAAAAGACAACTCATAGAATGGGAGAAAATACATGCAAATTGTATATGTGATAAAGGATTTATATTCAGAATATATTTAAAAAATTCCCACAACTCAACAACAGCAGCAACAAACAACCAACCCCATTTAAAATGGAGTCCAGCATGTAAGGAATCTAGAAGTCAATACTCCATTCTGATAACAAGTAAAAAGCTGAAAAAAGCAGAAAACAAATAATTCTTCTTAGTTCTATCAGAAAATTGTGGTCATTGCCTCTAGCCTCCCATGCTGGAAAAGGGAAATACTCAACTCAACCTCAGCCCCTTCAGCTGTACTGCCCCACCTAAGACAGGAGAAAAAAACTGAGAGGCTCTCATGAAGTTCACAGCCCAGAAGCACTGGATCATTGAAAGATTGAGAACTAATTATGGGACTACAGAACATTTTACTTCCCTACACCTTACCACCACATTATTAATGACCCATTTACTACAGTTCCTTTCATTCAGTACCTTATATCTGGCTTTTAATAAAAAAGTATTAGGTATACTAAAAGGTAAAAAATACAGTTTGAAGAGACAAGAGCAAGCACCAAAACCAGATTCGGCTATGGTAGAGATTTTGGAATCATCAGACTGTAAATGTAAAAAACTATGATTGGCTGTGCATGGTGGCTCACACCTATAATCTCAATATTTTGGGAGGCTGAGGCAGGAGGATTGATTGGGGTCAGAAGTTCAAGACCAGACTGGGCAACATAGTAAGGCCTGGTCTCGATAATAATAATAATAATAAAGCTAAAATTAATATGCTAAGGGCTCTAATGGAAAAAGTAGACAACATATAGGAAACAGAACAATCATGTAAGCAGAGATGAAAGTTCTAAGAAGAAATAAAAAGGAGTACTAGAGGTAAAATCTGATTCTATTTTGATAGAAATGAGGAATGTCTTTGATAGGCTCATTAGTTGACTGAAAACAGCAGGGTAAAGAATCTCTGAGCTTGAGGATATATCAATGGAAACCTCTGAAATGAACAACAAAGAGAAAAAGACTGAAAATAAGTAACAAAATATTTAAAAACTGTGGAACAACTATAAAAGGTGTAGCATACATGTAAAGGGACTACCAGAAGGTGAAGAAAGAGAGAAAGGAATAGAAGCAATATTTGAAATAATAACTCCCGAGAATTTTCCCAAATTAATGTGAGACACAGTTATAGACTGAATTGAGCCCCGCCCTGTAAATTCATATGTTCAAGTCCTAACTCTCATTGCATTTGGAAATACAGCCTGCAAGTGGGTTAAACAAGTTAAATGAGGCCTCAAGGAGGGGTCTGTAACCCAATGGAATTGATGTTTTTATAAGGAGAGGAAGAGACACGAAAGGTCTTACTCTTTTCTTTTTTCTCTCTGCAAATGCACAGAGAAGAGGCCATGTGAGGACATAGCAACAAGGTTGCTGACTACAAGTCAGGAAGAGAGGCCTCATCAGAAACCAATTCTGACAGCACCTTGATCTTGGCATTCTGGATTCCAAAACTGTGAGAAAATAAATTTTTGTTGTTTCAGCCACCCAGTCTGTGGTACTTTGTTATGGCAGCCTGAACAGACTAATACAGACACCAAACCACAGATCTAGGAAACTCAGAGAACACCAACCAGGACAAATGGTAACAAAAACAAAAACTACACTAGGTATGTTACATTCAAACTGCCAAAAATCCAAGGTAAAGAAAAAAATCTTAAAAGAAGCCTGAGGGAAAAAACACCGTACTTCTCAGAAATCATGCACGTAAGAAGAGAGTGGAATGAAATCCTTAAAGTGTTGAGAGAGAAAAAGACTCCACCAACCTAGAATTCTATATCCTGTTGGTCGGGCATGGTGACTCACGCCTGTAATCCCAGCAGTTTGGGAAGCCGAGGTGGGCAGATCACGAGGTCAGGAGATCCAGACCATCCTGGCTAACACAGTGAAACCACGTCTCTACTAAAAATACAAAAAATTAGCCAGGCATGGTGGCGGGTGTCTGTAGTACCAGCTACTCGGGAGGCTGAGGCAGGAGAATGGCGTGAACCCGGGAGGTGGAGCTTGCAGTGAGCCGAGATTGTGCCACTGCATTCCAGCCTGGGCGACAGAGTGAGACTCCGTCAAAAACAAAAAACAAAGAGTTCTATATTCTGTGAAATTATCCTTTAAAAGTGAAAGGGAGGCCGGACGTGGTAGCTCACGCCTGTAATCCTAGCACTTTGGAAGGCCAGCGCAGGTGGATTACCTGAGGTCAGGAGTTTGAGACCATCCTGGCCAACATGGTGAAATCCTGTCTCTACTAAAAGTACCAAAGTTAGCTGGGCAGGTGCCTGCAATCCCAGCTACTAGGGAGGCTGTGCAGGGAGAATTGCTTGAACCTGGGAGGTGGAGGTTGCAGTAAGCCGAGTTTGTGCCACTGCACTCTAGCCTGGGTGACAGAGTGAGAGTCTGTCTCAAAAAAAGAAAAAAAAAAAAAAAAACAAGTGAAAGAGAAATGAAGACTTCCTCATACAAACCTTGAGAAAATTTTTGGCCTTGCCAGAAATGTTAAACAAAGTTCTTCAGAGAGAAAAAAAAAGTGATATAGTTCAGAAACTTGACTCTACATGATTAAAGAAAGAGTATTAGAGAAGGAATAAATGAAAGTAATTACAAATTTTTATTTTTATTTTTAATTGATGTAATATATTAGCAGTTTGTTCAAAATAATAACAGGAGCTAGACATATATCCCTTATTAGCATTGTGAAATGCTGTATATTAGCATTGTGAAACAAATGACAGCAAAGATACATGGAATGAGAGGGAGGAATTAGCATCATTTTGTTCTTATACATTATTCACACTAGTCATGAAGTGCTATAGTGTTATTTCAAAGTGGACTTGGATTAGTTGTAAATGTATGTTGCAAACTCTAGGGCAATCATTAAAAAAAAGTAAGAAAATGAAATATAATTGTTGTGCTAAGAAAGGAGAGAAAATGAAATTATATAAAATGTTTAATTAAAACTACAAATGGCAGAAAAAGAGTAAGAAACAAAAATAGAAACAAAGGAAGCTGGACAATGAATAATATACAATAACAAATATGAGGGATATTAATGCAAATATACTAATAATTACTTTAAACCTTAATGATCTAAGTACTAGTTAAAAAACAAAGATTGTCAGAGTGGACCATAACACAAAACCCAACTACATGTTGTCCACAAGAAACCCACTTTAAATTTAGAGATACATATACATCAAAATTAAAGGGATGGAGAAAGATATGCCAATATACCATGCCAGCACTAACCAAAAGAAACTAGGAGTAACTATATCAATTTCAGAAAGGAGATTCCTGAGTAAGGAAAATTATCTGAGATAAAGAAGGGTATTTCACAATGATAAAGCAGCCAATTCTTCAAGAATACATAATAACCCTGTGCATGCCCATAATAGCAAGGCATCAAAATATGTGAGGCAACAACGGGTAAAACTGCAAGAAGTAATGGATGACTTCACTATTACAGTTGGAGAGGTCAACACCTCTCTATTAGGAACTAACAAATGAAGCAGGCAAAAAAACCAATAATGATATAGCAGAACTCAATATCATCATCAACAAACAGGATATAACTGACATCTGTAGACTGCTGCATCCAATAACAGCAGAATACACATTCTTCTCAAGATCACATGAAATATTCACTACTGTGAACCATATTCTGGGTCATAAAACACACCTTAACAAATTTAAAAGAATGGAAATTATACAATATATGATCTCAGAACTAAACTAGAAATCAATAAGTAAAAGATAGTTGAAAAATCCCCAAATACATGGAGATTAAACAACACACTTCTAAAAAACACATGAGTCAAGTAAGAATTCTAAAGAAAAATTTAAAAACATTTCAATCTAAATGAAAAGGAATATACAACTTATCAAAATTTGTAGAATGCAGTGAAAGCAGTGCCTAGCAGCAACTTTATAGTATAGAATACATGCATTAGAAAAGACGAAAGATCTGAAATCAATAATCTAAGCTTCCACTTTGGGAAACCAGAAAAAGAAGAGTGAATTAAATCTAAAATACATAGAAAAAAGATATGAAATCAATAGAGAAAAATCAATGAAACTAAAAGCTGATTCTTTGAAAAGATCAATAAAATTGATAAACCTGCCCCCAGACTAACTTAAAAGAGAAGAGAAAATATACAAATTACTATTATCAGAAATAAAAGAGGGGATGGATATCACTACAAATCCTATGAATGCTAAAAGGATGATAAAGAAATATTATGAAGAACTCTGCCTATGGATTTGATAATCTAGATGAAGTGAATCAATTCCCTGAAAGACATGAGCTGCCAAAACTCACACAAGAAGAAACAATCTGGATAGGCCTAAAGATACTGAATCAGGCCAGGTGTGATGATGGCTCATATATGTAATCCTAACACTTTGAGAGACTGAGGTGGTAGGATCATTTGAGCCAGGAATTTGAGACCAGCCTGGGTAACACAGAGAGACCCAATCTCTACAAATAATTTTTTTTAAATTAGCCTGTTATGGTAGCTATAGTCCCAGCTACTCAAGAGGCTGAGATGGGAGGATTGCTTGAGACTGGGAGGTCAAGGCTGCAGTGAACCATGATTGCGCTACTGCACTCTGGCTTGGGTGACAAAGTGAGACTCTGTCTCAAAAACAAGAGAGAAGATATATGAATTAGTAATTAATAACTTTCTAATACCAGTAATACCCTAAATGGGTTCACTGGTGAATTCTATCAAACATTTAAGAAAGAATTTATATCAATTCTTTACAGTCTGTCTCAGAATTCAAAAGCAGAATTCTAACTCATTGTGAGAACAGCATTGCCTTGATGCCAAGACTGGACAAAAATATTATAAGAAAAGATAACTAGAGACCAATATGTCTCATGAACATAAATGTAAAATCCTCAACAAAATATCAGCTAATAAAATCCAATAATGTATAAAAAATTACACATCAAAAAAAGTGGGATGCATCCCAGGTATGCAAGGCTGATTCAACATTTTAAAATCAATTAACATAATTCACCACACCAACAGGTTAAAGAGGAAAAATGATATGATCATATCAATAGATGCAGAATAATTTTAGACAAAATTCAACACGCATTCAAGCTAAAAATTCCAGCTAACCATAGTACTTAATGGTGAAAAACTCAACACTTTCTCACTAAGATTAGGAACTAGGCAAGGAGGTACCATTTTACCACTCCTTTTTAAGATCATATTGGAAACCCTAGCTAATGCAATAAAACAAGAAAAAGAAATAAAAAGTACACATATTAAAAACTGTCTTTATTTGGAAATGACATGATGTCTACGTAGAAAATCTCAACGAATCGGAGAAAATAGTCCTGGAACTAATAAGCAATTATAGCAAGGTTATACGATATAAGGTTAATATACAAAAGTCAATTACTTTCATATATACCAGCCATAAACTGAAATATGAAATTAAAAATACAATACTATTTACACTACCACCCCAAAAACAAAATACTTAGGTACAACTGTAACAAAATATACACAAAAACTATACCAGAAAACTACAAAACTGTGATGAATAAAATAAATGAACCAGATAAATGGGAGGATAGTACGTGTTGATGGATAAGAAGATTCAATATTGTCAAGATATCAGTTTCCCCCAACTTGATCTGTAGATTCAGCACAATTCCAATGAAAATCTTGACTACTTATTTTGTGGATGTTGACAAACTGATTCTATGGAGAGGCAAAAGGCCTAGAATTACAAAATCAGAGAATTGAAACTACCTGACTTTAAGACTTACTGTAAAGAAAGAGTAATCAAGACAGTGTGGTATTGTTAGAAGAACAGACAAATAGGTAAATGGAATAAAAAGGAATAGAATAGAGAGCCCAGAAATAGACATAAATATAGTAAAGGAGTCTTTCATGAAGGAACAAAGGAAATACAGTGGAAAAATATTTTCTTTTCAACAAATAGTATTGGAACAACTGGAGATCCATGTGCAAAAAAAATGAATCTCTGGCCATAAACTGGCCCCAAAACTGGCCATAAACAAAATCTCTCTGCAGCCCTGTGACATGTTCATGATGGCCATAATGCCCACGCTGGAAGATTGTGGGTTTACCGGAATGAGGGCAAGGAACACCCGGCCCGCCCAGAGTGGAAAACGGCTTAAAGGCATTCTTAAACCACAAACAATAGCATGAGCGATCTGTGCCTCAAGGGCATGTTCCTGCTGCAGATAACTAGCCAGACCCACCCCTATATTTCGGCCCATCCCTTCGTTTCCCATAAGGGATACTTTTAGTTAATTGAATATCTATAGAAACAATGCTAATGACTGGCTTGCTGTTAATAAATATGTGGGTAAATCTCTTTTCAGGGCTCTCAGCTCTGAACACTGTGAGACCCCTGATTTCCCACTTTACACCCTATATTTCTGTGTGTGTGTCTTTAATTCCTCTAGTGCCACTGGGTTAGGGTCTCCCCAACCAAGCTGGTCTCGGTAGGAGCTAAGGAAATATTTTTTTGGGAAAAATATTTTCTTTTCAACAAATAGTGTTGGAGCAACTGGAGATCTATGTGCAAAAAAATGAATCTAGACACAGATTTTCCTTACACTTTTCACAAAATTAGCTCACAGTGAATCATATACCTATATGTGAAACACAAAATTATGAAATACCTAGAAATAAAACAGGAAAAACTTTAGGTGACCTTGGTTATGGCTATGACTTTTTAGATACAGTAATTGTCCCCTTACCTGAGGTTTCACTTTCTGTGGTGTTAGTTACCCACAGTCAACCATGGTCTGAAAATATTAAAAGGAAGAGTCCAGAAATAAACAACTCATAAGTTTTAAATCATCTGCTGTTCTTAGTGGCATGATGAAATTTTGTGGTGACTTGCTTGGGATGTTAATCATCCCTTGGTTTAGTGTATTCACACTATATACATTACCTTACCCTTAGTTGTCAACATTGTCTGCTCCTGACATCCAACCATCAAAATAATCATGGCTCAATAATCCAAGATCATCTGAAGCATATGATCCTCTATCTGATGTATTGTCAGAAGGTCAGTGGTATCCTAATGTTCTGTCACAATGCCTGCGTCATTCACCTCACTTCCTTTCATCACATAGGCACTGTATCACCTCACATCATCACAAGAAGAAGAAGAAGAAGAAGTAGAGTACAATGATATCCTTTGAAAGAGACAACATTCATATAACTTTTATTATGGTATGTAGTTATAATTATTCTCTTTTATTATTAGTTACTATTGTTAACTCTTACTATACTTAATTTATAAATTAAACTTTACCATGATTATGTATGAATAGGAAAAACACACAGTGGTATGGGGGGTTTAGTACTATCTATGGTTTCAGGCATCCACTAGAGGTCTTGGAATACATCCTCCACAGAAAAGGGTGAACTACTGTACTATGCTAAAAGCATGATTCATGAAAGGAATAATTGACAAGGTGAACTTCACTAAAATTAAACATTTCTGCTCTATGAAAGGTACTGTGAAAGACACTACCCAGAGAATGAAAAGATAAGCCATAGACTAAGAGAAAATATTTGCAAAATACATGCCAGATGTAGGATCGTTATCCAAAATATAAAAATAACTGATAAAACTCAGCAATAAGAAAACCAACACCCTGACTAAAAAATGGGTAAAAGACCTGAACAGACACCTCACCAAAAAAGATATATAAATGGCAAATAAACATACGAAAAGATACTCTACATCATATGTCATCAGGAAAATGCAAAGTAAAACAAGAGTGAGATACCAGCCTATGCCTATTAGAATGGCCAGACTTCAGAGCCATGACAGCACCAACTGTGTTGAGGATGTGGAGCAACAGGAACGCTCACTCACTGTTGGTGGGAATACAAAATGGTATGGTCACTTTGGAAGAAAGTTGGTCAGTTTCTTACAAAATTAAACATCCTCTTACCATATAATCCAGCAATCAGACTCTTAGATATTTACCCAAAGGAGCAGAAAAATTATGCCCACATAAAAACCTGCATATGTATGTTGATAGGTTTATTCATAACTGTCAAACATGGCAGCAACCAACATATCCTTCAGTAGATGAAGGGATAAACTGTGATACATCCATACAATGGAATATTATTCAGTGCTTTCCAGTCTGAAAAAAAAGAAATGAGCTTTCCAGTCATTTACAAAATGGAGGAAATGCAAATTCTTATTAGTAAGTGAAGGAATTCAACCTAAAATGTATGTATACTGTATGATTCCAACTATATGATATTCTGGAAAAGGCAAAACTATGGAGACAATAAAAAGATCGGTGGCTTCCAAAGAGTAGGAGGAAAGAAGGAATGAACAGTTAGAGGGCAAAGGATTTTTGGGTCAATGAAGCTATTCTTTGTGATACTAT
Organism: Papio anubis; assembly: GCF_008728515.1. Lineage (NCBI taxonomy): Eukaryota > Metazoa > Chordata > Mammalia > Primates > Cercopithecidae > Papio > Papio anubis. The sequence goes on along the minus strand of NC_044979.1, from coordinate 111,596,424 downwards.
AATGGTACATACATGGCATTATACATCTGTCAAAACCTATAGAATGTATAATAAACCAAGAGTGAACCCTAATGTAAACTATGGATGATAATGGGTGGGTGATAATGGGGGGTTTATGTAGGTTTATGAATTGTAACAATATACTACTCTGGTGTGGGATGTTGATGGTGAGGAAGGCTCTATGTGTGCATATGTGGGGGCAAGGGTATAATGGGACCTCTGTACTTTCTGCTCAGTTTTGCTGTGAATCTAAAACAGCCCTATGAAACAAAGTACACCACAGCGAAAAAAAAAAAAAAAAAAAAAAAAAGGCACAGTACTTGAATAGACATGTCCCCAGAGAGGATATACAAATAACCAATAAGCACATAAAAAGACCCTGAACATCCTTAATTATTAGGGAAATGCAAAGCAAAATCACAAGATACTACTTCACTTATTAGGATGGCTATTACTAAAAATAAATAAATAAATAAATAAAAAAACCCAGAAAATCAGAAGCGTTGGTGAGGATGTGGAGAAACTGGAAGTCCTGCACATTGCTGATGGGAATATAAAATGGTGCAGCCACTGTGGAAAATGGTATGGTGTTTCCTCAAAAAATTAAACACAGAATTACTGTATGATTCGGCACTTTCGCTTCTGGATATATACCCAAAAGAATTGAGAACAGGAGACTGAACAGATATTGTACATCCATGTTCGTAGCAGCATTATTCACAATAGCCAAAATGTGGAAGCAACCCAAGTAACCATGAACAGATGACCGGATAAACTAAATGTGGCACATACACAAAATGGAATATTATTCAGCCTTAAAAAGAAAGAAAATTCTGACACATGCAACAACAGGAAAGAACTTTAAAATCATTATGCGGAGTGAAATGTCAGTATTTCCCTGAACAAATATTGTATAATCCCACTTGTTTGAGGTACCTAGAGTAGTCAAATTCATAGGAACAGAAAGTAGATTGGTGATTGGGAGGGGCTGGGGGAAGATGGAAATGGGGAGGTAGTGTTTAATGGATACAGAGTTTCAGTTTGGGAAGACAAGAATTGTTCTGGAGTTGGATATTGGTGATGGTTGCACAACAATGTGAATGTACTTAAAGTTACAGAATTGTGCACTTAAAAATGAGTAAAATGGTAAATTTTATGTTATGTATATTTTGCCACAATAAAAAAATAAGCATTTTTGTGCAGAGATAAGGGATACAAGAAAAATATAAAATCAGACACACATACATACATATACAATATGTGAAGCCAAGGATTAAAAAAAAGCTAGAAATGTTCACTGACAAATTGAAGATATAATCAATAACACTATAAAACTTTGTTGACAAACCAAAAAAAAATATGATGAATAAGTGACGTCTATGTTCCAGGATTAAAAGAGAGAACACTGTGTCAGCTCTCTCTAATTTTTATGTGTTAGTTTTTGTATTTAATGAAATTGTATTCAAAATGCCAGCACAGTGAACCAAACATTCATCCAGAAAGAAAAAAGTTGGAAATTAATAGTCAAGAAAATGTCAAAAAAAAAAAAAAGTTTTGATGAAATGAGTGTTGATTGACTCACCCTACCAATTCAAAGTACTTTAAAAACTTACAGTAATGAAAGTATTGCAGTCCTAATGCATAAAGTTATAGTTGGAAGAAGGAAATATAAATGTGGGAAATAACTGAAAGGTAAAACACTGTTAGTGTACAATTAAGTTTGTTTAAAAATATTTGTATGTCGGGAGCGGTGGCTCATGCCTATAATCCCAGCACTTTGGGAGGCTGAGGAGGGTGGATCACCTGAGGTCAGGAGTTCGAAACCAGCCTGGTCAACATGGTGAAACCCCATTTCTACTAAAAATACCAAAAATTAACCAGACATGGTGGCGCATGCCTGTAATCACAGCTACTCAGGAGGCTGAGGCAGGAGAACTGTCTGAACTTGGGAGGTAGAGGGTTGCAATGAGCTGAGATTATGCCATTGCATTCTAGCCTGGGCAACAAGAGTGAAATTCCATCTCAAAAAAAAATTTTTTTATGTATATGTAAAACAATGAAAGAAAACATAAAAAGTATCAGTAATAATTATCTGCAGTTTGTGGATGGCCTATAATTTTTATATTATTCTGCTTATTTGTCTGATTTTGGAAGTTTTCAGCAACGATCAGTACAAATTTTACAATCAAGAAAAGACGCCATTTTCAAAAAAGAAAAGAAAACACTGCTGCCGGCCCGAGTCCGCTCGTCTGGAAGGCCTGACCACTAGCCTTGCCTGTAGTCCTAGCCCCCGAAACAGCTTTGTGGTCTTTTCTGTATACTCCTGCTTCCACATTTAACTCAATGTGTGGGCAGAAACAGAATAAAATGCTGATCTTGAGGAAACACTGTGAGATACTATCAGGATGAAATTAAGAAGTAATTTTAAATAAAGATTGGAGGATTTGTCAACAAATTGGACAAAATCCAGAGAAGAACCAAGGAATGACTGGAGACCTGAAGCTGCAGGCTGGATACGAGAGTAGAGATGAAAAGAAAATGTGTTTAACTTGGCTAGACTCTAAGTGGAGACTTAAAAACAGTATTGGAGCCCAATCAAACCACCATTAACAACTGCCAGGCAGATCCCCATCCTGAGTGACCCTGAAAGGTCAAAACAAACTCTTAAAATTTCCAGTGCTTTTAGTTCAACCTGAGGTTAAAGACCATATCTTCCCCACAGTACAGATTGCTTTTGCATGTATGCCAAGAGCTTGTCTTCATTGCACATTAAAGACGGAAATATAGCATAGAGGATGGAAGTCTTTAAGGGCCTCTCAAAAGGTTCCTGGTGACAGAAGATGCCGACATGGCCAGACAGGACCAGATTTTTTTTTTTTCCAACTTTGCACAGTACAAATGCTCTAATTAAATGGTTTTTTCTTCCTGTGGCTCACTCTACCTGCTTGTTTTGTATTTATTTGGGGATACAGACGTTCAGAAAGAATGATGACAGAAAAAAGAGAAACGGAGTTACATCGAAAAAATGAGGCCAAGAGAGTTCCTGAGAGAGACCCAGGGCGGCACCCAGAGGGAGAGAATAGGTGATAACCAGCCAGAAACTTGGAAACTAGATTGAGAGAGCAAAGAGAAAGGCACAGGCAGCCAGAAAGAAAGGGGAGAAAGAAGAAGGCCCCGTGATCTGTCCTGGGACGGAGCAATAGGGAATCTTGACTCATTTGTACTTGTCAGACTATTTAAAGGAGAACAGAGCTCTGTGGCAAGGCAGCACTGTTTATTTTTAATATGCCAGTGTATTTTGGTAACAGAAAGGAAAAAAGAGCAAAAGGAAAGTGAGAATGAAGCTAGGGAGCCCTGCACTGACTCTTGAGAGGCTCTCAAAGAAAGGCCGTGGCATTCCCTGCATTCAAGTAGCTCCGTTAGTCTGACTTTGGCCTCCCGGACGCCCTGGCCTCTGCCTAGAGAGGAGGGGCAGGGCTCCCGAGTCTTGCTCTCCCTTATTCCCATGGATGATGCTTCACAGTGGGGAAAATGATTGTCAGGAATTATCAAGTTTAATTTTGTCAATTCTTGCTCTGGCTGCTTCATGCTGAGGCACTTAAGCCCTGTCAGAAAGGCACAGACAGAGGAGCCTTTGTAAATTTAGATGAAATCTCTTTTTCCACCTGGTTTCATACTCAAAGATGCTGCAAGACTCCATATCTGATGGGCTGAGGATCTGGACTTCTCTGGCGTTTCACAGAGACATGCATTCATAGTCTGTATTTCTGCTTCATTCTCATCTTGCTTGATTAGGAACATGCCGTTAAAGTCATAAAATATAATAAATATTTTCACTCTCTTGCCTTTACTCAGTTGGATTACAACACAAAAATCTCTTGAGGAAGAAACTTCAAAATTCCCAGACTCACTTTGGTTAATTTTTCACTTATAGAAATATTTTAACTCCATTGGAATTAATGTCTTTTCAAAGTGATAGAGACACATGGTACAAGACAACAATATATCATGTCATAGAAAAATACAGAACTGTTATATTGACTCTAAACATGATGTACCTATCCTCTTTATTAGAGATGCCCACGTATGAAGATCAGTTGAGATATTGCTTGCTCTTGGAAGTAAATTTTTGTAGATTTAAATAAATTCTTTTGAAATATGATGCATGTATGCATAAATTTGCAGTTAAATAAATACACCTGTATTGGAGATGTGCTCTCAGTGATACAAGTGAAAGACCCAAAACATTTGGTACTGTGGTATACTACAATAGTTCTTTGAGCATAGCACTTAAGAAGAAAGCCACAGAGTGGGGCAAGGCTGGACAAAACATGTCTGAACATCAGAATCACTTTGATAACACTGAAAAAATACATAGTCTTGGACTTTGCCCCAGAACCATTGTATTTGAATTCCATAATGAGACCCAGAAATCTATATTTTTAAAAATATTTTTTTCCATGTGCTCTATCATTGTGAACAATTGGGTTGGAGAATGTTTTATTTTCCTGCCTCCGGTAGCTGAACATGTTCTAAAGCATGATTACCTGTGTAACGTACTCAAACAGTGAATTATGCCTTTTAGTGGCAACTAAATTAATTTTTTTTCATATGGACTTCAGTCATTTTTCCCAACACTTTGATTGCCACTTCTATTTGATAACTCTAGAATTACACAATCAGTTGTATGGTAGGTACACTTTAGAGGTTTACTTTAACAAAGACATCACATTGATTCTATTTCTGTTTTTCACCATGTCAGTTTTATTTGGGTGAGTTAATATGAAAATATACCTCCTTTTGAAGGTGAATATTATTTCAAACATTTGTAAGACGTGGTATTTCAGAAACTCTCTTTAGGTCACAAGAGAGTTAAGTTTCATGGCAGTTGTTTTTGAATAAAACATATTTGCTAACTCTTCCTTAATACATTTATTTTAGGATATTCTTGGGTATTTTGAGACAGAACAGGAATATGGAAGAAAGGAGGAGGAAAATGGAGGAGAGGTGGGAGAGGTGGTGGGAATTCCAAATAATGCTCCCAGTCAGTGGGTCTCACTGTGGGTTCATGCTCAGACTGCAGGCTGGAAAGCAGAGGAAATACGGTCATTGACTCACTGTCACCAACTCTGAGTAAGACTTTTGACCTTTCAATGTCTTAGCTAATGAATCCAAAAGGAAAGACGCAGTGGGGAAAAAGTAATTCGGTCAAATTGGCCGTGAGGTCTCCTAGGGAAATACAGGATGATAACGGGACTTACAGTTCCTGTGACCTTCTGTGGCTTCTTTAGTCTGGGAAGTCATTATCATCACAACAGGCAACCCTGTCATTTTTGCTTTGTGGTAACAAGGAAAAAGCCTTTGATGTGTAAGTGTGGGATCACTGTGTGAGCTAAGAAAAGAATAGTCATCTCATCCCCTACCCACCAGCTCCAGGTTTTTCCAGAACAAATGGCAGAGAGGTTTCCATATGGTCAGCTTTTTAAAAATCAACTTTATTTTACTAATTTTAAGCTTCTACCTTGAAGAATTTCAACCAATGCATACACCTGTATAACTGCTGACACAATTACAATATAGACTATATTCTTCACCCCCAAAAGTTTCTTTGGGTCCTTTCTGAGAAAATCTCCCTCCCTTCCCAGCCCCAGTCAACTACTAATCTTTTTATCACTTTAGACTCTGTTTGTCTCTTCTAGAGTTTTGTGTACATACAGCCACACAACATCTATTCTTTGATATCTGGTTTTCTTTAACTCAGCATACTGATTTTGAGATTCGTCTATGTAGTTTCATATATCAGTAGTTTCTATCTTTTTATGGCTGAATAGTATTCCATTGTATGATTGTATGACCATTTGTTTATCCATTCACCTGTCAATGGACATTTGAGCTATTTCTAGTTTGAGACTTTTATGAATAAAGCCATTACAAAAACGTGTGTACCAGTCTTTGTGTGGGCATACATTTTTATTTCTCTTGAGTAAATATCTCAGAAAGGAACAGTTGGTATTTGTGTTAGGTGTTTGGTCAAATTTAGAAGACTGCCAAATAGTTTTTTCTAAGTGGCAGTATCATTTTATATTTTCAGTAGTAGTGTATGAGGATTCCAGTTTCTCCCTATCTTCCCCAACACTTGCTATTATCTTTCTTTTCAATTTTATGCATCCTTTGGCATATGTAATGATATCTCATTGTGGTTTTCCTTTGCATTTCCCTAATGACTAAGGATGTTTAACAGTTTTTCAAGTGCTTATCAGGCATTTGATTACCCGTGGTATCAGTTTCAGAAACAGAACATTTTTATTAACAAGGGAAGAAATTGTCTACTGTGTGCTGTCTGTGGCCCTCTACCTTCTGGCAGAAGAAGAAGAGGCTCCACCATTCCACTGACTGGTGCTGAGAATGACCCAAGTTTTATCCCAAGGGAACACTCCATATGTCACCACTATTTCCTCACATGAGGCATGACAGCAAGATCTCACCTCTGCTACATCCTTTCCTTACAACTCACTTTTCCTTCAAGGTCACTTGTGGCCTTTTTAGCAACATTTTTTTTTCTTCTTCAAGCTTCCCTTAGTATTTTACCTGGATTCGCTGTAAAAATAACTGTTTTTGTAAAAGCAACTCCCCAAGATCTGCTCTGGTTGATCCATTCACCACAGTCTCCATCTCTAAGATGGTTCTTCCTCTGATGACAGTCATCAAAGCCTCCAGTTGCGGCTGAGGTAAAGTGCTACCCACATTCCCTGATTTAGATCCAACCTTCATTTCCCCAGCTGGTGGAGACATCGCCTGCTGACTGCTCACAATTCTCTACTCTGGAACTGCCATCAGGTGGAAGGAACGACCTTGTCCTATGATGTGCTACCTCTTAGAGGGTTGCTACATGCAATACAAAGAATGAAGGATTCGTACAGAGATAAAAAGTTTCAGCCTTCTTTCCACACTTCAGACATCTTTGAAGGGCTGTATTAGCTGCAGACTTCCTGTGGAATCAACTGAGGTCAAGGTTGCAAATGCATTGGAGTTCACCTTATCCCTCATCCCAGTCCTGTTTCCATCTGCTTACAAAGTTCTGTCTCAGAGAGGGTTTTTCCAGGTGTGAAAATTTCCAGGGGCAGCAACAACAAATTACTACAAACTGGGTGGCTTAAGACAACAGAAACATATTCGCTCATAAATGCAAAAGGCCAGAAGTCTGGAATCAAGGTGTTGGCAGGGTCCAATCCTTTTGGAGACTCTGAGGCAAAATCCCTTGCTGACCTCTTTTCTGACTTCTAATGTTTATCAGCAATTATTGGCCTTCTCCGCTTGGCTTGTAGACACATCACTCCAATCTCTGCTCCTGTCTTCACATCACCTCCTCCTCTGTGTGTTTCTTAAAAGGACACTTGTCAATGAATTTTGGGCCCACATAGGTAATCCGGGATTATCTCATCTCAAGACCTTAAACTTAATGACATTGCTAAGACCCTTTTTGCAAGTAAGGCCACATTCGCAAGTTCTGGGTAGACAGATCCGTTTCTCGTTTTTGTTTTTGTTTTTGTTATTGTTTGGTTTCTTGCAAAGAATCCATTATTCAACTCACTATTCTAGGAAACTGAGCTAGTACAGTTGTTGGTAGGGGCCTAGGGAGTGTATTTCAAAATGGAGTTTGGGAGCTGGATCAACCACCAGCTGGCCAGCAACGAAGACCCCATCACTAGGGGTGAATGGAGTACTGAATGCCCCTGGGGTGCAGTAGGGGGAGGCAATTGTTTAAACTTACACTGTAGTGAACTGGGATGGGAAAGAAATACCCTGGCAGGAACCTCAGAAGTTCAAGTATAGTAGTAAGGATAAGGACTAAGGGGCCCAGTAGATATTATCTTGGGAAAAGAGAATGAAAGCCTGGGAGTGATACATCACCGATTTAAAGTGAAATGTGAAAACCACAGGGCCTCATCTCACTGGCAGCATACAAAAGACTCTCATTTCTGCAGATAGAGGGCAGAAAAAGCCTAGAATCAGTCCCAGGACTTAGTTAAAAGAGTAGCAGACCTCCAGAGGAGACTGGCTCCTTAACCTTAGCAAGTCAGCTATGTTCAGGGTAGAGCCCTCATGGGGAGGAGTGGGACCCTATAATTAAGGATGGCATGTTCAAGTTGACGCATTCAAAGTATTGAGTTCCTTCAGAATCCCCTGACACTCTGGGCCTGCAGAAATGGCCACTCCTCCCGTAAAAGTCTGGACCTTCTCCTCTTATTTGAAGGTAATGCAGAGGACTCTGCCTAAAATATCATGCTTCCTTTTTTTTTGAGTCTGCTGCCTCCCCGTACCTCCCTTCCTGGCCACCAGACCAATCACTGGGCTCACATCACACTGTGGGGAAGTGCTGGATCTGCCAAAGGAGGAAGAGGTTAGAGCCCCAGGGAGCTGCAGGTCTAGTCCACAGGTCCCAGCAGGAGGCTGGAGAGCATGTGAGAACTGGATCTGAGGGTGTTGGCTTAAAGGAGTACAGCATAAATCTGGGTACGATGAGAATTTCTTAATATGGAAGCACTCTCCTGTGACTTAGGAGCTCTGCCCTGGCAGGACCCTAGGAGGCAGTCCTAACTCATTACTGTGATGGCTTCTGAGGCTTGGAGAAAGCAATGGTCCACACCCAATGAAGTAGAAATGCCACAGTCCTTTTGTTATCCACATGTACAAAAGCATGATAAAGCTCAGAGAAATGAATGTGCTAGAATGGGGCCAGAAAACTCACTATTCTTCAGGAAGACCCGGAGACCCTCATTTCCCAAAACAATAAGGAATGTGCTGGTGAGATTGGCACAGTATCATGAAGAAGCACCCATAGGAGGTGCTATTTCAGAACTGTTAACAATGGGAATGTCAGGACCCTGAAATAATAAAAGACATTAGTAAATTTTGACGGTCAAAAGCAATGTGGCTGCTTGAGCATCCTCATGACATGGAAGCTGGCTTCCCACAGAGAAGACAATTCAGGAGGGAGTGAGAGCACGCCAAGCACAAGCTACCCTGTTAGCGACCTATCCTTGGCTGCACTTCCACAACAGCTTATTTGTTACAAGTGAGTCATAAGTTTGGTCCACATGCAAAGGGAGGAAAAATTGGGACCACCTTTTGAAAGGAAACAGGTTAAATAATTTGTAAACGTATTTTAAAACAGCCTAAGGGAAATTCCTAAGGGAAATTTATGCTTCTTATTAGTGCAACACAAGGATTTGTGGGTTTCCAAGTCGTGGTTCCCAAACAGAAACGTATCCACCAGGGGACATTGGACTTTAAGCTTTAGCTGTTGTTCAATCACTGTGGGCCCCTGTGTCAAGAGACCAGCAGGCAAAGGAGGGAGTTGGCATCCTAGTTGGGGGATTTCTGCCCAATTAATAGGTGGGGAAAGAGCTGCTGTTACCTAATGGAGGTAGACATGAGCACATTTGGCACCAACATGACCCACTGGGGGCATTTCTTGATATCCTCCTGTCCAATTTTTTCAGTCAGTGAACATATGCAGTAATCATGGCCTGAGAGTCTGGGAAACATCCAGGTAAGCCACCTAGACTAGAAAAGGTGCTAGCCATGAGCAAAGGGAATCTAGAACAGACACGGAGGAGGAAGGTAATGAGCTTGCAGCCAGGTGGTAGTTCATTCATCCCACGAATCTTTCCCATTCATCTGTCTTGTGCAATTTTCCCAAGAAAAGAGGGCATCAAGGATTCTGGAGGGGCTTTATCCAGTTGGGGTAAACTTGACATCTGAAGAAAATGCATCCAGGTTGCACAAAGGTGGGCCATGTTGGATTCTGGGGCTCATCCCCAGAGACTTACTCTCTTCAAGGTGGAGGCACTTCTTTCTCCAGCTGCTCGATGTTGCCTGCTGGTGGCTCATGGCCAAGTCCTTCTCCAGAGAAGGCCCTTAGTTGAGAGAACAGGCTCATCCAAGGCTATTACTTCCCTCCCTTGGGACAGCCTACTTTCAACTGATTGAATGTGAAGGTACAAAGCCCAGTGCCCTTACTTCAATTTGGGGCATTTATGAAGAGCCATCCTGGCTCCAGAGCCTTCTGTGGAACCATCTGAGGCCTTGTTGCAATTCCACTGCAGTTCACCATCCTCTGCTCAGCCCTTCTGTTCTCACTGCCTTACAGCTGCTGCTCTTGAGTGCCTTCCCCCAATAAATCCCCTGCTCACTAATACTGACCCTTGGAACCTATTTCCCAGAGAACTCATCAATGACACCACCGCTTATTGTGCAAGCTTGTCTATCTAAGCTCTTTCTATATATGTCATCTCTATAAACCCACTCAATAATTCTTCGAAGTCTCTACTATTCATATCCACATTGTACAGATGAGAAATCAGAAATCATTTACTGAAGTTCACAGATATAATAAACAGCAGTTAGCTTTCAACCCAGATCTGACTCTAGAGCCCGGAGTATTAACAGGTACCTTTGAACCTTTCTAATTTTGTGGTCCTAAGAGTGTCATATTTATTTAGCATAAAGATTTTGTCACGTTCCTGGATGCTCTCATAAATGATAGTATAGATGTAGCAGGTGTACAGGTTAGCTTTGCTGCAGTAACAAACAACCCGAGTCTCAATGGCTGATAAATACAGTCAGACTTCCATTTCCATGGGTTCTGAATTGATGGATTCAATCAGCCACAGGTTGAAAATATTCAGGGAACAAAAATGGATGGTTTTGTCTGTACTGAACATGTACAGACATTTTTCTTGTCATTATTCCCTAAATAATACAGTATAACAACTATTTATTTATGTAGTATTTACATTGCATTAGGTATTATAAGTAATCTAGAAATGATTTGAAGTATATAGCAGTACATAGATTATACACAAATACTACACCATATGGTAGATATGAGCACATTTGTCACCAATATAACCCACTGGGGGCATTTATTGGTATTGATACATTTCTTGGTATAGTATGTGTGTATAACCAATGTATGGGTGTATACTTTAAATTATTTTATGTATACATGGACTTGAACATCCATAGATTTTGGTATTTGTTGGGGGTTCCTGAACCAATCCCCCACAGATACCGAGGAACAACAGTATTGATTTCTTGCTCACATTACATGTCGGCTGCTCTCAGTGGGCTTTGTGGCTTTCCTCCACACGTCTTTTCTTTCTAGGAGCAATGCTAAAGATTCAGCCCCTATTTGGGGTATATCCTTCTTACATTAGAGGGAAAAGACCAAAAGAACGGATGGAAACTTGTGATGGGGTATGTTATATCTGCTCACACAAGCACGTTACTCTGCAGGCCCAGAAACAGTGGTGGTGATATGCGATCCTCTTACCAGGAAAGTGGAAGTGAACGATTATGAACAATACTGCAATTGACTGTAGCAGATATCCATGTCAGGGCTGTAGCAACTTAATAATTCATTTTTACCAGTTAAACAGTTTCAGTACATAAATTATTTATGCAACACATCTTAGGTGCTGGGAAATGTTTATGTGGTGAGGTTACCATGATTGCTATTCATCTAAGGAACCCATGGTCAAGCATGTGTCTATTCTTTGGCCACTTCCCATGGATGTTGTACACCTTAGGGACTCTTCCCCCTTTACTGGGACTCTCAGAAGAAATGGCAGTGAGCCACCTGCTGACAAAGGCTTATCTAAAAGGGAGCTTGAGAAGAGGCGGGAGAAGTCTCATTGGTTTCATCCTCTTTGAAAGAAGGCAACACTTTTCATCTTTCTGTTGCCTAGAAGGTAGCATTATGCAGAAGAGACAGTGCTGTCAGTTTAATCCAAGTGCAGAGAAGGAGTTGCAGGGGTATCCCTCAACTCAAAACCAAGCAGAGGCTTGGGGAGGAGAGGGAACACAGTGAATAGAGATACTGTGGAGCTCTACTGGACAAGCCACTGTGATTTTGCAGTCACTCTTGTCTTCCAGGTCAGGGATCCTTTTTGTGACCACAAGAAAGATTTCTTCCCCTGTGTTTGGGAGGTGTAAGCAAAGGCAGGATGCCTGGATTTGCCATCACAGAGGAATGTAGAGAATGATAGTAAAGTTTTTTATTTCACAAGGGAGACTTTTGGTCTTCTATTTTTGATATGAAAATAGCAATTTGAAAATACCCTTTCCTTTGCTGTGCTTTCTGTCAAATTTGGTACCACCACGACCTGGTGAACTTTACTTGGCAGGCTGCCAAACTAAATACATCTTGGTCAAGTGCCTAATAATAATGGAGACTGTCATGTGGTGGGAAAGTGTCTTAAGGATGTTTTGTGGAAACAAACTCCTGAGGAAGCTGCAAAAACCAGAATTCTTCTTTGCTCCTTAAATCAAAATAAATGAGATTAAATTCATCAGCTTTCTTTTGTTGTATTTGGTGGAAATTTAAATTCCAAATGGTTTGCTTTGACCAGCATTATTTTAAGGAGTTAAAAAAATAGTTTGTATCTTTCAAGGAGAAGTTTCTATATTATAAGAAAGTTCCAAAAGACAGGTTTAAGAATATGTGTATATATATTTATAAATGTATGTATATATATAATATATGTAAACATTTTTCATGATATCACTTCTGAAATTGGTTTTACCATATTTCTTTGCTACCCTCCCTCAGTTTCCATATAACAGGCCTCATATTCATTTAATTGGGTTTATAAGATATCTGGGTGCTGTTGGATGAAAATTATAAATCATTTAAATATCCTGTTAGCATGCTTAAAAGATTAACCCACCTGTTTTACATAACTACTGCAGGGATGTGGAATAAAGTTAGTGACATTGGCAAATTCTTTGTTCATTGACTTATGTTAGTAGTATTGATCTACAGAAATGAATGTTCTCATTTCTATATGCACTCCTATATTCCTTTGCCCTGATGCACATACTTTGTTTCAAACAGATTTTCCTCACCTGGAAGATACACAGTTGTGATTATTAATACAAATGCCAGCATTTAGGCTCCAGAAAAGACAATGGTGTAGTGTCAGATTCTTAGGGATGGCCCATGCCAGCTGGCACCTTTTTCTCTCCATAGGTATCAATGTCCGTCTTTTTAAAAAAGTTGATTGTATATATTGTATTATAATAAAGGTATTATATTTTTAACATCAATGTCTGTTTTATATCCTGTGTGAACTGGCTAGAAATGCCTTTATTTTGAAATTAATTAATTAAAGTCAAAGAAATATTTTCAGAAGCTTGTCATAGAGGCCAAAATGTCTTAGCCTTTTGATCTTAGCCTTTTGACTTAAAATACAAATAAACAGAAGTCAAAATTGACTTTAAAAAAACATACTTTTTCTAGGCTAGGTGTGGTGGCTCATGCCTGTAATTCCAACACTTTGTAAGGCCACGGTGGGCAGATCACTTGAGGCCAGGAGTTCAAGACTAGCCTGGTCAACATGATGAAACCTCGTCTCTAATAAAAATACAAAAATTAGCTGGACGTGGTGCCGTATGCCTATAATCTCAGCTACTCAGGCTGAGGCAGAAGAATTGCTTGAACTTGGGAGGTGGAGGTTGCAGTGAGCTGAGATCACACCACTGCACTCCAATCTGGGCAATGAGCAAGACTCTGTCTCAAAAAACAAACACACACACACACACTGTACTTTTTCTGAAGACAGTTCTTTAAAAGATAATGATCAAAAGAAACAAATGTGCAAGGTTTTGTGAGCTTTAACCTGCAAGGAGAAATTTTACTCTACTACACAGACTCCTGTTTTCACTTTTCTGCTGTTCCTGAGACACCAACTTCATTCCAATTAGGAGGAGGCAAGCACCCAGCACCATGGAGCCACATGGAGCCTTGATCCATGCACTATGATGTGCCTCAGGAGAGCAGTTATGATGCGTGATTCATATTCATAATGACTGCGTTGCTCAGAGAGGCCTTCCTACAAGGTCATCAGACATTTGCTGCTGAAAATATTACTTAAGTCAATATTCACATGCAATGTTCATAGAAAAAAAAGTCAACTCTAGATGGTGATGCATCTGATTCAGAACTAAGTAAATGGTAATTTTGTGACTTTCTAAAGAAATATTTTAAAGTGAAAATAAATAGAAGTCAAAATAAAAAGTACAACAATGGTCTTGTTTTCTAGGGTATCACATAATGTTTTTTCTTAAATATTTCAAACTGCTTGGGGCTTAAATAATACCTTATAGTCTTTGGTTCTATTTCAGAAATTCAACTTACTCCTACTTTTTACACCAGCCTAGATTATAAATTAATTCATTGTTTTCATTCCCCATTCATCATTTATTCATTCAAAAAAAATTGTTGATTTTCTACTATTTATCAGGCAGTGGAGACACAGTAATAAATCATTCTGACTTAAGAATTACATAAATAAAACACTATTCAGTTGCAAGAAATGCCAGTGAGGAAGTAAACAGTGATGTGAGAGGGTAAGTGGGTAAGAGGTGGTGGTGATTGGAGTAAGGAAGGCCCATGTCACAGTGTCATAGGGTGGCACAGGATGCCACAGCTAAAGCACAAGAAGGAGTCAGCCATGCAGAGAGCTGGAGGCAAAGCATCCCAGAAGGAGAGAACCATCGTAGAAAGGCTCTGAAAAGGCAAAGAGCTGGGAATATTCTGGGAACAGAATGGAGCCAGTGTGGCTGGAGTCTCAAGAGTAAGATGACATTGGTAAGATGCTTAGATTCTCTTCCAAGTGAAAACCTTACAGTTTAGGTAGGAGCATGATGTGATCTGATTTAAATCAGAATCATCACAACATTTAAAGACAGCAGACACTGGCTTTTTCTACACCACTGAAATCATTAGTCTTCTACTTCCTATAATTTTCTCTTTTGTGTCAGATATTTACAAATGTCTGATTCCTTTTATGTGCTCCTAAGTTTCTAGTTCTTGGAGTCTGCTCTCCTCCAGCCTGTCATTTGTAACACACACAGAAACTTCCTGATCATATTTTAGTTTCTTCCTTTCTGACTCAAAGTGCTCTTGCCATTGGGTTGATGGTATACTGCCTGGAAGAAGCTATTACCCTGTTATTTTACCATGATATCACCACTGCAATTGGCTTCACCAATGTTTCTTTGCTACCCTCCCTCAGTTTCCATAAGCAAGATGAAGAACATACACTCCTTTCCCTTGTATTCAAGTGTATGGGGTGTGGGGACAGGTAGGGCTGGCTGGTATGAGGACAGGTAGTTACAAGAGGCAACTTTTCCCAGAACAGAGGAGAGGTCCAACCCAAAAGCACCCATGTGCATTCTTGCAATTCCAAGACTGCTGGTGAGGATACTCTCAATCTAAGCCTTTGATTTCTGAAATAAAAAAAAGTTATATCTGAGAATCAGCTTATGTGTTTATGGTCCTGGAGTAGACTGGGAGAGGGATTTTTCAGGCGGTGCCTACAGATATGCTTACAGTTGTGACATGGGGTGAAGGCTTTCATTGATGTTGATGTCATGGGTTCCCTCTGGGAGGATGGAAGCCCCAGGGAAATACATCGGCAGTATGGGATTAAAGTCCCCGGAGCCCATTGCATTTTGTGGGAAAGCAATCCTATGGCTCACCATTGCTCTCATCAGAGGGACTTTGTCCCTAGTGCCCACACACAACATGGATTGAGGCCAGGGAAGTTTGGGTTAGACTAGACTAGGACTGCCCTTCTCAGCAGTCTTTTCCAGCCTTCTAAGGGAGAGCATCAGTGGCTCACTCTAGACTTGGAAAAACAAAATGAAAAGGGAATATTTTGATTAGAGTTGCCTTAGGAAAAATTATTATAGAGAATTCATGGAAAAACATTGCTTGCCAATTTCAGAACTACTCGAAATATCTGGTAGGCTAAATATAGCACACTATTCACAGCCTTGCAGGTCCTGAGGTCTGGCTAAATGTGAGCTCTGAGGTGGTGTCTTCCTCCCTCCCCTCCTCCCTCTCTGTCTCTCCTCCCCCTTTACTCTCTCTCTGTCTCTCACTCTTTCTCATTTTCTTTATCTCTCTTTCCTAGCTAGCCCTGGATGCTTAACCATGAATGATTACCAAACAAGAACCTTAATTGTTATCTCAGTATAAGCTGTTACTTAGTTTGCAAAACAGCAGTAATGTTAATGAAATTTCCCTCTGAAAAATAACAGCTGAAATGAGAGAGGGGACGTTTCACAAACTAAAAGGGCTCACAAATGCATCTTTCAGATTTTTTTCTTAAGTTTATGATAATCTAAGAAACGGGGTAATAACCCTGTAACTCTAGGAGTGAATTACAGAGGAGATAATTCAAAGGATTTTTCATGTTTGGCTGAAATACCTTGCTCTTTGTGACCCCTAAAAGGAGATCTATGTCAATGGAAGAGAGGGAGTTGAGATTGGTGTAAAGTAAAACTTCTCAACTTGAAGGGGTGTGAGACCTGAAATTCCCTTCTAAGTGGAATTATCAAAGTATATTTTTTGGTGATTTAATGTTCTCTCCCTTCCTTCCTTCCTTCCTTCCTTCCCCCCTTCCTTCCATCCTTTCTCCCTCCTTTTCCCTAGGGAATTAAAAACAACAAAAATTCAAAGAAAAAAGTGTAGACACCTATAATCATGCAATCATTTTCTTTCATCTTCCTTCTCTCATTTTGTATGAATGTACAGGTAAACACCATTATCTGCAGTGGTTTTGTTCTATAAAGTCACTGCAAACACTGAATTAGCAAATATTGAACCATTGCTCCAGGGAGAAATACAGAGTTAGGGCTTATGAACCTCTGGTCACAACATTTTCACCAACAGATCAATCCATAACTTTAAGTATGTTTCTGTTTAATGGCGTCTCATCTAACATACACTGTTGATGCATTAGCATTGAACTCACGACCTATAACACTGTGACTCATTCTTGAATGAAGCTTATTTAACACCCGTAGTTTCTCCAGAAGGCACTTCACAGCTTTGTTGTGTTTAGGATCACCAAACAGCACTTTAGTCCTATGCTTGGGGGACATTTTAAACAGTGAAATCATGAGGAAAAAGCACAAAAATGCAAAAAAATGTGTCATGAAATTGATAGCCAAAAGGACACATGTTTAAAATATAAGAACTGAAATAAGAAGGTAAAGCATCACCCTGTCCAATCTCAGATGAAATTATGCCCATCCGGCTATTTGAATTTTTGTTACTCAGTGCACATCTGTAAATGACCATGAATGCACAGAGTATTGACTTGGGAGTTAGAAATACATTTCACAGAGTAGATGGATTTGAAAATATGGAATTCATTAAAAATGAGAATCAATGGTGCAAACACACACACATAGTCTGTTCCCTTTCACATGTCTTTGTCAAATGTACTTTTACATATATTTTGAGGAGATTTTAGGAAACTATAATACATCCCATTTAGATAGAAACTAGCTGTTAGCAGATACACTTCCAAGAGATGTAGACTTTAAGTTTAGTTGAGATGTGCTGATTTTTGCTGTGCCAAAACAATTTAAGAAATTGGAAAAACAGACCCAGAAGGCCCACCTACATGTGTTTTTAGCTGTCATCAAGGCAGGGACACACGCAGAGCTTTTGAGGACTACTGGCAAAAAAAATGGCCCACTGGCAGATGTAAAAAGGCCCTTCCCCGTACATAAATAGAAATGAGGAATAAAGTACATTCCACTCTAAAGAGTTAACATGTTTCCTGGTTGAAAGGTGGAAGATAAATTTCTATATGACAGAGAGAGAGACAAAGCAAACCTTTGGGCAGCCCAAGTTGGTGCTGAAGCAGCATCCAGGCCCTGGGGGCTCAGACAGAAGGGACTGGTCGAGGACAGAAGCCAAGCCTCCACCCAAAGGTCAGAAGCTGGAATTTAGCTTCTCTTCACTGAGCCTCAAAACCTGCCACATCTATGAAAGGGGGTAAAAAGCACTCCACCCACAAGACTTGAAAAACAACAAGAGTTGTCATTTTTAATAAATAGAGACTGACTCTAAATATGTTCTGAGGATAGGAGTCTATATTTATTCTTCCCATAGTGGGGAATTTATGTGAGAAATTAATAAATAAACTGGTGAAATTCTTGAGGCCTAACTAAATCAGTCCTTTTATATAGACATTACCAAAGACAAATGGAATTCTCACATATAATCTCCACAAAAGTCAGGCTCTAATAAAATATTATAAACCATAAAGGAAAACACTATCATTAGGGAGATATGACACATAAAGCAAATGGGAGAATTAACATTCTAAGCTGTTAATAAAACATTTGAAGAGAATAGAAAATAATTTTAAATTAAAGACATAAAAAAGAAACTATAATGAAAGAACAGGGCAATATTAACAAAGAATCAAATAAGAACAGGCTAATTTTTTGGAAAAAAAAACAAACAAAAAGAGACATTCCAGGAAAGAAAATTCTGATTATTGAAAGGAAAAATCTAGTGGTTGATTTTAAACTCCAGATTAGACACTTTTGAAGAAAGAATTAGTAATCTGGAAAACAGATCTATCAAAATAATCTAAAATGCAGTACAAAGAAACCAAACCAAAAATAGACAAGTGGAAATATATCAAACTAAAATTCTTGTGCACAGCAAAGGAAACTATCAAAAGAGCAAAGAGACAACCTATAGAATGGGAGAAAATATTTACAAACTTCATCTGACAAGTGACTAATATCCCGAATATACAAGAAATTCAAATAACTCAACAGCCAAGAACCAAATAATCTGATTTTAAAATGGACATAAGATCTGGGTAGACACTTCTTAAAAGAAAACATACAAATGGCTAAGTAGATGAAAAAATGCTGAACATGACTAATCACCAGGGAAATGTAAACGAAAACCACATTGAGATATCATCTCACTCTGGTTAGAATGGCTATTATCAAAAAGGCAAATAAATAAATAACAAATGCTGGTGAGGATCTGGAGAAAAGGGACTGTTACAGAGTATTGATGGAAATGTAAACCAGTACTGTCATTATGGAAAACAATTTGGAGTTTCTCACAAAACTAAAATCAGAACTACCATACAATACAGCAAGTCCACTACTGGGCATTTATCCAAAAGAAAGAAAATCCGTATGTCAAAGAGATACCTGCATCCCCATGTTTATTGCAGCACTATTCAGAATGGAGTCAACCTAAATGCCTGTCAACAAATGAATGGATAAAGAAAATGTGGTACATATATACAATGGAATACCGTTCAGCAATGAGGTACATTGATATCCTGTTATTCTTGACAACATGAATGAGTCTGGAGGATATTATGTCAAGTGAAATAAGTCAGGCAAAGAAAGAGAAGTACTGCATGTTCTCATTCATATGTGGGAACTAAGAAAAATTGAGCTCATAGAAGTAGAGAGTAGAATTATGGTTATTAGAGGCCTGGAAGAGATAGGGGAAGAGAGGATAGGGAGACGTTGGTTAACAATACAAAATTCCAGCTAGATAGAGGAATAAGTTATAGTGTTCTATATCATTGTAGGAGAAATAAGATTACCAATAATTTATTGTATATTTTTGAAAAGCTACAAGAGAAGATTTTGAATGTTCATGATACAAAGAAATGATAAATATTTGAGGTGATGGGTATGCTAATTACCATGATTTGATCATTATATATTGTATACATGTATTGCAATATCACTCTGTCTCCTATAAATATGTGCTATTATTATATATCAACTAAAAATAAATAAAAGAAGAAATGAAAGTTTTAAAACTGATTATTTTGACTATGGTGATGATTTCATACAGATATACATGTCAAAAGTTAAAAATGTGCAGTTAAATATATCCAGTTTATTATATGTCAATTATACCTCAATAAAGCTCTTTAAATAAAGAGATGCTACCATAGAACAAAAGCTGTTTGTTTTTCCATACTTGAGAAGTTCATTAAAAATTAAAAATTTTGAATGTCAAAAATAGGTTGCAGAGTAAAATATATGATGCAATTCTATTTTAGGGGAACAAAGGGAAACAAACATTATACCAAAGAAAAAAATTCCAACCTAGACCTGGTGCAGTGGCTCACTCCTTGTAATCCCAGCACTTTGGTAGGCCAAAGCAGGCAGATCATGAGGTCAGGAGTTCCAGACAAGCCTGTCCAATATGGTGAAACTCTGTCTCTACTAAAAATACAAAAAAATTAGCTGGGTGTGGTTGCAGGCACCTGTAATCCTAGCTACTCGGAAGGCTGAGGCAGGAGAACCACTTGAACCCAGGAGGCAGAAGCTGCAGTGAGCTGAGATCACACCATTGCACTCCAACCTGGGTGACAAAGTGAGGCTCTGTCTCAGAAAAAAAAAAAGAAAAGAAAAAATTCTAACCTAAATATTTTTTATGATAGTATATACATGGAATAAGGTGGAAAAGAAGACTTGTAAACAAAGCCAAATGAAATTAAACTCATTTTCAATCAGAAAAAAAATAATGGTGTATAATACAGAATTTTTCCCTGGTTCCTGCAAGGGAGCCTCTAAACCCTCAGCATTTACCAAATGATAGGAGTCTTTGATATTTAGGGTGGACCTCTCGGACCATACCTGAGTTTAAGCTCAGGAGGTGACTCATGGTGTACCCCAAGATAGTTGAGGTTGATGAGATGACTCAGGACGGGGGCTGGCCGTAACAGAAAGATCAGCCATGTTAGAGCATTAGGGCTTTGAGCCACGTGGTATCAGTCCAGCCTCCAGAGGAGAAACGGAAGCTGGAGCTCAAGCTTAATCACACAGCCAGCGACTCAATCAATCCTGCCTATGTAGTCGTGCTCCACTGAAAACCATGGATACCAGAGCTCAGCTGAACTTCCCTGGTTGGCAGTGCTCTGCCCATCGTCACACACGAATGTGCTGGGAGGATGATGTTTCCCTGAGGACACGGAAGCTTCACATTTGAGACTCTCTCACACCTCATCCTATGTTCTTTTCTTTTGGTTGATTTGGATGTGTATTCCCTTCTATTTTTTATAATAAAACTTGGAAGTATAAGCTTCCTTGTGTTTTGTGGGTCATTCTAGTGCATTACAGAATTTGAGTCAGTGAAAGAACCCTCCAAATTGCAGCAAGTTGGTTGGAAGTGCAGATGGCCTGGGAAACCCAAACTTGTGACTAGTGTCTAAAGGGAGATCAATCTTGCAAAGGACTATGCCCTGAACCTGTGAAGTACGGCCCAACTCTGGGAATTTGGTGTCAGAAGTCACTGCAAACAGTAACCACTAGAAGACTAAAAATGGAATGAACAAATTCCAAACCCACAGGTGGTCAAAGAATAATAAAGTAAACTTGACTATTCCAATGGAAAAAGATCATGATAAAAGGAAAACACAAAGTAGGATGATAGAAATAAAGCCAAATGTATCAGCAGTGACAATAAATTAAAAAAAATAAACTTGCTTATTAACAGGTTTTGACATGTAAAAAGCACACTGAAGCAGTCATAGAAAAAGATCAGAACTTGAATGTAGTCCCTTATGTTTGTTTATATTTGAATTATATATGGTGAAGAATATACCCTAATCTTCTCAGGGTTTAGGGTGTGTAAAGGTCTTTATCTGCCTCAACATGAAATACTTTTATAGCCCTGAGCTAGTTATTTCTATGGAGAAGATGTGGGCTCTGGCTTTTGTATTGGTAAGATGTGGATATTGAAACGTGGGTCAAGGTTCTGAGTAGCAGGATTGCTGAGACCCAGATATGAAGGACTTGTTGCTGAGTTTGAGGCATCATGTCACAGACTGAGCAAACCTCTCTGCCACCGCCCCCAACCCCCACCAGGAGAACACCAGCATTTAACATGACCTTCCATTATTAGCTTCCAGCAGCTTTCTCGGTGAGGAGCAGGGGCCGCTTCAGTCCACCGCAGCAGGAAGCAGGTGGTCAGCAATGTGGGGTGAGCACTCAGTAGCAGGAGAGTGGAAACCGCTGGCACAGGATTTGTGGCTGGGGGGTGAAAAAGCAGTGGCAGGCATCACAACTGTAGAACTCATGATTTTAGAGTATAGTCTTAGCCTTTTAAATTAAGAGGACTCACTTTAAAAACAAAAGGTCGTATCACACACAGAAAAAATATATGTTTAGTTGGCAAAATATATCATGATGTAAAGTTGCTATCAAACATTTAGACAATAATAGCTATACTTTCTTGAATACTTTCTGTGATTCAGACACTGTACTGAATGTATTTTATATGAAGGAAGTTTTATTCTTACAGTGGATGAGGAAATTGAGATTTCGAAGTTAAATGCCTTGTTTATGTTAATATAGCAAAGAGATGGTGGATGTAAGATTCAAATCAGCTCGACCTGACAGTGACACAGCCAATGCTGACATTATGGCTATGTGCATTTGATGTCTGCAGCAGAAAACACAGATGAGAGGCACTACTGCAGTCTGCTCCAATCCTGTTAGAGTTTCCAGCTGGTCATGCACAGGGGAGCTGGGCAGGGGAGGTGGACTCGAGAGCAGAATCTTGGCAGCATTCAATGGTGAGAGTAGTCAATGGAGAGAGTGATTCCCTCCAAAGGGCTTGGGGTGTACAGTGACGCCTGGCGGGACCCCACACTGGAAGAGCTCACAAGCAGATCTGAGGCAGGTGCTCAGGTACCAGCACTCTGTACATAGAAGCAATTCAACCTCTTAGCTAGGCTTATGAGGGCATCAGGATCTGAGGCCACATTGCAGCCACACTGCATGCTGGTGACTCTTCCTCTAAGGAGCTGTGCTCTCTCAAGCCCCACGTCTCTCCTCTGTGCTGTCCTCAGCCTGCTGTGTTCCCCATCCCATCTCTCTATCTAGCACATTGTCCTTGCTAACTTACCCTCATCTTTCAAGCAGAACAAACAGCATTCCCACTTCCAGGTTTGCCCAACTCTCCTTCCTGACTTGGGCACCCCTTCTTGGTGAAGGCTGGCACGCTCCTTTACAGAGTTAATTATACTAAACTCCAGTGAAGCTCTGAAGACTGAGCTTTCACCAATATTCCTTGCATCCTGCCACTTCACTGCCAAGCATGCTTCAAAGGCTTCAGTGCCGCCTGCATGACAGTAACACCTTCTTGCTTCATTGCTCATCACTCCTGGCCTCACTCTCTGGTACTGTGTGCTGGTTCATACTGATCCTTGATGTCCCTAGAGTGGGCCTGTCTGTCACTCCTCCAGAGTTTAATCCATGCTGCTCTTTCCCCCTGGGCTGCCCTCCCTTCTGGTCTTTGTCTGGGCACCTTCCTTTCATCCTAAACAATTAGCACTTAGCTCAGCTATCACCTCTTCTAGGAAGCAGTCTCTGACACACCTGGGGAGAATTAGGTGCCTGTCTTGTGAGCTTTCCTGCCAACCCTCCCATCACCTGCACCCACCCCGAGGGTTCCACCAGGCCAAAAGGGGCTGGCATCGTCAGTGCAGGGGGCTCTACTTTACATACTCACTGCAGAATCAGCCTTTGCCATGGACTGGCAGAGCACAGGGATGCCGAACATTTATTTTTCTAATAGCAACTTGATTCATTTTTAGTTATAGATCCTAAAAACTATTTCACGTTCATTAAAAACACACACACACACAGACATCACAGAGGAAAAAAATAAAATCACCAAAATACTACTTCTCAGAGATAAGTCCTGTTACTTACAACCATAATAAGTAAGGAAGTATTTCCTTCCTGACTTCTCACATTTTTAATCATACTATACAAAGATGTGTACAATATGTTCCCTTTTCTGTACACTTAGAAATGTATTTGAGCCATGTTTATCAAGTTAGTAGAAGTAGTGGTGGTCATGGTGGTAGGAGTAATCTTCACCCATTGATAAACATAGATTTACACTCCACATTATCATTTTTCATTCTTGCACAGTATTCCCCTAGATGGAAATAATCATGAGAATTACAATAATTGCTAACATTTATCAAGTGACTACTCTGAGCTATGCATAGTCATAATAATACTTTACAATAATAATCAATAATACTTTGCAGTCATTATTGTATCTTTACTGCAACATTATGAGGCTGGTATCAGGATTATCTCCATGCTTTGCTGATGAGAAAACTAAGCCTCAGAGATGGGTCTTGCCAGAGTCGGTCCGACTCCACAGCCTACATTCTTAACCACCATCAAAGGTGTACTGTCACATTAAAAATTCCCCTACTGGAAGATAATGAAGATGTTTCCAGGGGTTTTTGTTGTTGTTGTTTCTTTGCAATAATAAACAAAATTATTTTTGGAAAAAAGAAAAACCCCAGGACCATTTTCTTATGCCTGTATCCCTGCCCTCCCTGACCTGTTCTCTCATTACTTCAATTTGCAAAAGACCACTTTAAAATTCCATCACATTGCTTTTATGAAATACGGTGGCACTGGTATAGGCAGGTCCTCAAGACTCCCTGGATTCCAAGAAATCTGCAGCTCTTTGGAGTCTAGACAGGTCTTCAAAAGACTCATTTAATACAAATATTTTACTTGGAAATTCTTCAGTGCTCAGTTAGAGGTTGATTTGGCTCCTACTTCCTGGGGCGTATTTAGATTCAATTAGGCCAAGAGCTTAGACTATCGCCCCTCGAGAAAGATTAGAAAATGGGAGTTTCCCCTTTATAGGAAGATTGTCATAAAGAATCAAGCATGACACTCTCAGTTTGAGAGGTGTTGATGTAGCTTTGCCAAACTTCCCAATTAACGCTTTGCGAAATGATCAAATTTCCATGAAGACACACGACATTTCCATTTCCTCATAATGTATATGGATAGTTTAAGAAACTAGATATCTGAAGATGGGAAATTCAGATTAAAAGAAAACCAAAAAAAAAAAAAAAACAAAAAAAAACTCTTCTCTACTTTTGACTAAACTTCTTGATTTTTTTCTCCCAATTATAATTTCCATGAATATTTTTCATCCTCTTAAGTCAAAAGAGAATGACACTTAATGTCTCCTTTTTAACAGTGACTCAAAATGAAATAAAATAAAAATGCATAACAGCCTTTATGTAATCAAGCAAAAGGTCTTGTTAGCTGAATGTATTTCACCTGAAATGAGTTCCTAAGATAAGCAAACCCGAAAGATGGAGGGTGGTCTGTGCGGTGTACATTACTTGACATCTTGGTTCTGGTTTCCTGGTGTGAACAGCGATGATAAATGTTGACTCTACTCCTGATTTACCAGGAAGGCAAGACATTCACTCGTGCTATTGTGAAGACACTGCAGAGCTGAGGGGAGCTCTACGCCTCCTTCACCTAGAGCGCACTGTTGCTGGCCTGTGTGCTGAGAGGACAGGTCCCACTGAACTGATCTCAACCAGAGTTTTCCTAGATCTCATTAGCTTTTGTTTGCAAATACTTTCCCATTAATTCCTAATTCAGTTTTCTGTGGTTTGCCCAATGCAGATTTGTTAGTCCAATTTCAAAGTTTTGCCTTGTTGTTTCAGGAAGTGCTTGGAGGACTAACCAACAGTTTTCACACAGTTTTCCAATCTGGGCCCTTGTGTTGACTTCTCCTGCTTCTAGAGAGTTTACTATTGACCCCTGACCACCAGAATACCTGCTGTGCCTGTGCAGAAATCCAGGGCAGGCCCCTTTCTCCCTCTTCTTGGCTTCTGGGTTTTGGAGAGTCATTGCTTCTCAGATATATGCTTTCCTCACTCCCCTTAAGAGTACAAGCCTGAGGAAGATCAATTCCTCCTCTGTCTCTGTAGGTGAACTTCTCATAGTTCCTTTTCCTAGAATAGAGATTCCAAGGATTATCAGCCCTGAGAGTTGCCTGGACATATACGAATCTGTTTTAGGTTTAAAATGAACTTTGGTGAGACAGAGAATTTCCCTGCTCTACTCTGTAAGGCTGACCCTGAAAGGGGACATCAGGAACTCTGTTTCTCACGTTTTGAGACATTAGGTATCAATGGGAAATTAGTGTAGTTTGAAGTGCCCACGTGGCTTACCGGTAACCACAGAGCATTAGAAACAGAGTTATTACACATGTTATTAGATACCACAAAAACATTCCCCACCAAAAACAGGAACATATCTGACTGTCATGCATACAGAGTTTACACATGTGATCATTATGCATTCATAACAGCATATTAACAAACGTAAAACCAAGACACTTGGAGAGATTTTGTGAAATAAAAGCAGTAAAATTTAAGCTTGATTACTATGTAGATTATATATCATTTGTGATTTCTGTAGACTTTCCTAAGTCAGAGAGTAAATAGCAGAGATGATCTGTTGCTTTATTTAAATTTTTTTTTGCTATTTTGGTGAAAAGAATAAATCTTTAGCTTCTCTCTCAGGCCCTGCCAGAACACTGGTATGATGACCTTGTTTAGGATGACAATTCCATCTACCCACAGCAAACAGAGTAGCAGCAACCATCTGTGTAATTAGTCAATACTTTCATCACTACTTTCTTCTCACCAACTATGAGAGATGGACTAAATAAGCAGGAAAAATAAGTTGAAATTATGTAACTGTCCTTACTGCATCTTGCTAGATCTAACTTTCCAGGAAAGGATGCATACAAATGAAAAAAAAAAAAAGCAATCTTAGTAAAATTAAATAGGATATACGACCCCATTGTGTTCTAGACCAGCACTTTGCACACTTTAATGTGCGCCCACATCACCTGGGGAAGAATGTTGTTAAAATGCAGATTCGGATTCAGTAGATTTAGGGTGGGATCTCAGATCCTACCTTTCAACAAGCTCCCAGGTGATGTTGATGCTGCTGTCTGAGGACCACACTTAGAATAGCCAGGAACTAAGAGATGCTAACTTCTCTTTCACCTTTTTTTTTTTTTTTTTTTTTGAGACAGAGTCTCACTCTGCTTCCCAGGCTGGAGTGCAGTGGCACAATCTTAGCTTACTGCAACCTCTGCCTCCCGGGTTCAAGCGATTCTCCTGCCTCAGCCTCCGGAGTGGCTGGGATAACAGGCGTGTGCCACCACGCCCAGCTAAGTTTTGTATTTTTAGTAGAGACGGAGTTTCACCATGTTGGCCAGGCTGGTCTGGAACTCTTGACCTCAAGTGATCCACCCACCTCGGCCTCCCAAAGTGCTGGGATTACAGGCCAGCCTCTTTTACCATTCTTTATATGGCTACACTGCCAACCATTAGTTAGGACCTCTGAGATTAAAAGATGAGAACAAAAAGTAATTGGAACTTAGGTTTGCTAGTTATTAGCCATTGTGATAAAGATTTAGTGAAAGAAGCTACTAGACCACTGCTTCTCCAATGATACAGTGCATAGGAATCACCTGGAAACATGCTAAAGTGCAGATTCTAATTGAGTAGGTAGGGGTGGAGTCTGAAAAGCCTCATTGTAACAAGCTCCTGGATAGCATTCAAGTTGCTGGTCCAAGGATCAAACTCCAGAGTAGTCAGGGTCTCTAGACAACAGAATTTACAAAAATTCACCCCACACCCCCTTTTTTTTGTTAGCCTTTGTTGAATTTTCTGAAGAAGATGAAGAAAAGACGTAGTCAAAATCTAAATTTTTATTTAAATGGGATAATTGCTAAGATTCTGGAGAGGGGAAGATGTGATGGAGGGGGTGGGATGGAGGGTTTGGCATCAGGAGGGAGAGCGCTGCATTCCCGTGGGTTTATGCTCTTCCCCACGTGGGTTCATGCTCTTCCCCACGTAGGTTCACATGCTCATTATTTCACTATGGGTGTGCCTGCGCTGTGGCCTTGCAGCCTGGAGGTGTCTAGACCGGTCGTCACTCTGCTGCATGTCCCAGGGCACGTAGAAGGCTGAGAACAAATAATTTTAGTTCAGGGAGTTCCCTGCATAACAAGAGCTACCTCTTTTTCTTCCCACTTTGAATAAATAGAAGTCAGCAGGACTTTTGTCACCTCTCACTTCTGGCCAATTCAAGTTTCTGTCTGCACGTGTGCACACATACCATCTGAAGGCAAACGGAAAGGCTGGGTTCTGTCAGACTCCAGTCCAGAGCAACTCTTCATTTCCTAGACTGGCGGTGGCAACCGAGTGCAATTTTCCATATGTACCTAAACACTGTTCCCCGTAAATTCATCGGGTGAATCCTCCCCCGACACTCCATCACGCCCCTCCGACGTCACTGTGTGATTTCCGGCTTCAGTCTGGGCTCTAAGTATTGGACAATGACTATTGAAGAAAAGCAATATAGAAAAGGCTGAAGATCAAGGTGATCAGCAGACTGTGATGTTTCATTCCTTTGCTCACTTTCTCACTTCATACCCATATACTTCAGATGATCTATTGTTTCTGTGCTGAACACACAGACACACACACACACACACACACCAGCTTTCTCTGTTTATTTCTTCTGAAATTATATTGCACAAATATGAAAACCAAAACATCCCACTTCCTCACTAGGCAGTTGAAACTTTCCTGATGACAATCCTAAGTAACCACAACAGGGAATGAGTTAACATTTCAGTTGGGAGGATTTCCCCACCTCTCCTCTCCTGTCAATGAGGCATGAAGTTCCCAGTTGATTTCTCCATCTGGCCCAACCATTCCTGGAAACCTGATTCCAAAGAAGGCAATGAGAAGATGTGAAAGAGTTGCCTGGGCAAGGGAGGCGGAGGCAGGAGGTCGATGGGGACTGTAGCTCTCTCATGAGTTCAGGGGTGAGGGCATGCTGCCAATTGTTAAAACTTTACCACTAGCTAGAAATTCAAGCTAATGCATCCCTATATGAGAGGGATGCAAGCCCTTGAATTGAAATAAAATAAAATAAAATAAAATAAAATAAAATAAAATAAAATAAAATAAAATGTGGGAATGCAGAGGAGTTTCAGTTCCTCATTGGAAACATTTTCAGCGTGAAAATTTCAAAGACTGGCCTCATACATGAGATCTCAAATGATTTCTGATAAAACGCAATCCACAATTTCAACAGGAAGGGCTTTGCTGAGCTTACTCATATACATACACAAGATAAAAAACAGCCACAGTAAGATACAATTTCTTAAGTGTTGAAGGGCAGACATCTCTCACCACCCCTTAATCTTTCTCATGATTTGTCGAAGAAGGTGGGCTGCATTGTCTCACAGAGGAGAAGTCAATCAGTGTTTTCAGACGTTAGATACCAATTCAGTTTTTTCCAACTGGGTGAGAAAACTTCCTGGAAGTGTAATTACTTGTGGTTCGGGTAACCATGCCATATTTAATAGAATTGTGCAAAGGAAACTCTAGCAATAAGAGGCAGAGAGTTAAGATTGTTAACAGTGATGTAGGAGATCAAGATGACCGAGGCTTCTCCCATGACCTTTATGGGGCAAAGATTATTCAATGCAGCATAGAATCCCAGGAATTCAAGAGAACCCAGATTCTCAGATTTTACACCCTTCACACAATCTTTGAATCAGAATGGGTGCCCTCTTTGAGACTGTCTCAGTGGTGTTACTCCACATTGCTTCAGTAATTTCCATGACAATGGAAGAATAATTCTTCCCTTTGCTTTGTGGCATTGATGACCACAGAGGCCCACCCCCTTCTCATGTGGCTCAGGCGGAGATGCTATTGTTACTGTTATTTCAAGTCAGACTGGGAAGGATTCCTTTCTGGATGGATCAACCAGTGTCAGCGCTGGGCCACTGACGTTCTGGTGTTTGTGGGATGCAGCAGCGGTGACACTTAACTGTGCACGCAATGCTTGTCAGGCACAGAGCTAAGTAATTCACATGTTATCTTGTTTAGTCCTCACAACATCCCTTTGAGGTACATACATTATCCAGATTTTACAAATGAATAAACTGAAGACAATAAAGTCCCTTAGCTGAATTGGTGGGAGGGCTGGATCTTTAAAGGAAGGCGTTTGACCTTCCTAGTAAAGATTAGTTACAGAGAGAAGATCTTGAGAAATCAGCAAAAGGCTGACTGTCATCTAAGCATCACACAAAATTAAGTCAGTCCTCATTTCTCTATTTGAATCATGTTTAAAATTTTTGTAAAATTTATTTGAGCAAATGTTTAACAATAAACAAAAATGTTTACTGTAAACAAAAGTCAACTTCAGATGAATTAAGAGCCTAAATACCAAAAGCAAAATCTTAAATTTTTAGGAAATTATTTAAGTAAAAATCTTTCAGACTTTAGGGTGGGTTTTTTCCTAAGCAATCACAAAAGCAGTTAAGTGCAAAAGAAAATATTGATAAATTTAACAATGTATAAAATTGAGAACTTCTGTTCATCAAATAATAGTATACACTTGAGAAACAGATATTTAACATACCAGCATATATATCAGAATATATAAAGGATGTCTATAAATAAATAAGGGAAAGAAAACACTGTCCAAAAGTCCATAAGTCTGATATTGAAATATTGACATCAGACTTGCAGACTTTTAGACAATGTTACCTTATTTCTTCTAGTATAGAATAATGTTCAACTCAATAGGAAAACAGATAAATACCTATGCTGATGTTTCACTTTTTTAAAAAAATACATACAGCCAACAAAAACATGTGTTAAAATTAGCGTAAAGCTGTCTCTTTATATATTTTAAGTTCAGCCTAGCGGTTTCGCCATACATAATGAACTGTAATCTCACTGGATGTCTAAAAGAATGGTGTCAGACTCTTGTGCCAATCACCGAGTTTTTGCCAATCAAAGGTGGCCAGCTGTTCAAACTGTGTTCAAATAAGGCAGAAGCCAAGCTGTAACCAACCTGGCTGTTTCTGTACCTCACTTCTGTTTTCTATATGTCACTTTCCTTTTTGTATCCATAAATCTTCTTTTGCCATGTGGCTGCGCTGGAGTCTCTCTGAGCCTAGCCTCCTGGTTCACGGGGCAGCCAGATTTAAGGATCGTTTTTTTGCTCGTTAAACTTTGTTTTGTTAACTTTCATTTAAATTTAATTTACATTTAACCTGTCTAAGGTTTTTCTTTTACCACATGTGACAAGGTGCTCACCTTCAGTAGTAATAAGGGAAATACCAAGTGTGGATAAGGATGTGGAGGGATGGGCACTTTGATAAACTGCTGATAGAAAAGTAAATTAGTACAGCCACTTTGGAAAACTGTTTGGTAGTCTTTAATTAAATCAAGAATACAAATTCTTACGACCCAGCAATTCTACTCCTAGGTATATGTAAGTGCCCAAGCAGACCTTGTTTTATCTAATCCTGTGTTAACGGAAACTTTTGTACATTGGAAATGTGTCCTCATTTTGCACAGTTGTATGACAACTAAGGTAACAGTGATAAGTTACCACAGAATCTGCAAAGCGAGGACACAGTTCTGACATATACAAGTTTTAACACGGCACTGTGCCAAATGAGGATTGTGTGCACGCATGTGGCAGTGTATGAGTGTATATATGCATTCAAAAGAAACTTATGCATATGTGCCCCAAGATAAAGGATAATATTGCAATATTGCTTATAATACCCAAAATTTGTGGAAAAAAATTAAATATTCATCAAAAGCAGAATGGGTGAATAAATGTGTTATACAGAAAATGGAATATTATACAGTAGTGAACAAGACTGAGCTACAGCTAAATAACAATATGGATGAATCTTATAAGCATAATTTGAAAAAAGATGCAAGACAAAAGAAATCATATAATATAAATCAGTTTATAGAATTTTTTTTTTTTTGAAATGGAGTCTCACTCTGTTGCCTAGACTGGAGTGCAGTGGCATTCAACTTGGCTCACTGCAGCCTCCATCACCTGGATTCCAGCAATTCTCCTGCCTTAACCTCCCAAGTAGCAGGGATTACAGGCATGCACCACCATGAGTGGCTAATTTTTGTATTTTCAGTAGAGACAGGGTTTCACTGTATCAGCCAGGCTGTCTTTAACTCCTGACCTCAAATGATCCACCTGCCTTCACCTCCCAAAGTGCTGGGATTATAGGTGTGAGCCACTGCCCCCGCCCTAGATTTTTTTTTTTTTTTTTTTTTAGACAGAGTCTCACTCTGTTGCCCAGGCTGGCATGCAGTCACATAATCAAAGCTCACTGCAGCCTTGACTTCCCAGGCTCAAGGGATCCTCCCATCTCAGTCTCTCAAAGTGCCAGGATTGCAGATGTTAACGTCCATGCACGGCTAGTTTATATAAAATTAAAAAATAAACTATGTTTAAGGATCATCATACATGGTGTAGAACAATAAAGAAGAAACCGAAAATGATATTCACAAGAGTTAGAATAATGGTTACTTCTGGGGAGGCAAGAATTGTCTTTGGAAATACACAAACACAGGAATTTCTATGTTTCTAAGTTGTTCTGTTTCTGGCCCTAGTTGTTATTTATGCACTTATAGTTTTTAAACCACGGAATCTTAAAATTTAAGATTTATAAAGTGCAACATAGGTCAGTCCTCCTATTCTGAGTCTAAATTAATAAAGAAACAGAAACCAGTGATCTCAGTGATTCTCAAACTTGAATGTTTACCCCAAACACTTATTCCACCCTGGAGATTTCAGTTCCATGGTTTTGTGGGTGGGATCCTATAATCTAGTTTTTAAAAATTCCCTAGGTGACTTCTTTTTTTGTTATCGTTTTTTGCTTGCTTGTTTGTTTGTTTGTGATGGAGTTTTGCTCTTACTGCCTAGGCTGGAGTGCAGTGGCACGATCTCGGCTCATTGCAGCCTCTACCTCCTGGTTTCAAGTGATTCTCCTACCTCGGCCTCCTGAGTAGCTGGGATTACAGGCATGTACCACCACGACCAGCTAATATTTTGCATTTTTAGTAGACACAGGGTTTCACCATGTTGGCCAGGCTGGTCTTGAACTCCTGACCTCAGGTGATCCACCCACCTCGGCCTCCCAAAGTGCAGGATTACAGGTGTGAGCCACCTCGCTTGGCCCCTAGGTGACTTTGATGGGGCTCATAGCCTTTAGCCCTTGAAATAAAGGCTCATGATTGTACTTATACATTTAAAAGGGCAAATGAAATCAATGCAACTGTTAAAAACCTTCTGGAAAAGATAATAACTTCTGTTATTTCAGGAAAAATTGTCAATATCAGACTTATGGACTTTTGGACAATGTGACCTTATTTCTCATGACATAGGATAATACTTTGGACTTAAAGGGAGATGTTACGTTTTAAAATTTTGTATACGCACACACACAAATTTGCACTGTTTATTCATTTTCTACTGATTATTTCTTCTAATAAATGGCCTATGCAGAAAATTGTAAATGTTATCTTTCTAAAGTTTTGTTTAAAAGTAAGTTGGAAGGAAACCATTCCCTTTGAAATTAGGTTAGACAAACTTGCTCCCTGTCACTATTCTAGTCAACACTGTATTTTAGATCCTAACTTGCGCAATGTCACAAGAAAACATATTAAAGGCATTAGGTTTGGAAAAGAGTGTATAAAATTGTCATTGTTATTGTCTACATAGAACACACAAATGCCTTTATGGATAAATTATTTGGAAATAATAGGTGAATTCAGCAAGTTGACTAGTTGGAATACTAATAGACAAGAGTCCATTGTACTGGTTAGTAGTACTAGGATTCCGTAAGATGAAAGTGTAATACTTAGCAGATTTAGGGAGAAATATGTCCTGGCACAACCGTATTCTATGAAAAGACATTCTGTTTTATGGGTGTGGTTTACCACGTAACCAATTACTGTAGAAGCCATAGCTCTCAAATCAACTGCAAGTTGAGCTTAAAACCGGTTGGTATTCATCTGTATCAGTAGACAAAGGGGATTTTTTTTAAAATATAGAACTTTATAAAGACAACAGAAAAATGGATTGAGGATTCCACACTATGGAATATGGCTATGTAAAAATTAGTCAATTATTTTCAAGAAAAGTCATTATATGCATGTAACAAACCACAATTAACAGACAGCATTACTTTTACTACAACTTCTCTTCCTTCTAATAGATTTGATGAAACATACAAGAATGGTAGGGTGAGACAGCCCTATCTAAATCTCATTTATTTTGTTGGTGTCTTCATTCAGGTTTTTAGTTCTCTACTGATTTCTTTCTAGGTGTCTGGTACACATTTGCACAGGAATGGTCACCTCTTTACATCAAGCTAGACGAGAAGTATTAGGTTTTTGTAAAAATTTTAGTTGCAATTTCCTAGCATTCAGACTTCAGTAGAAAGCCTGCATCATGCCCTTGCCCAGATTCATGCATCTGCGGATTTTAAGAAGAATTTATCTCCTGCATTTCTTCCTGGAAAATGTCCCCAGCTGCTACTTATTATAAGATAAATCGTTAGTTTATCTATTTGTGTAGGATTTCACCCTTCTTTTCTGACTCTTTGTTTACTCCTCTTCTTCCCATTTTTGGTGAGACAAAAGTTAACTTCTGGATTCCAAATAGTTCTGGTACCACGTGGAAAACTTCTGCAAACTGACAGTGGCCCTGTGAATTCATAGGATCCTTTATCCCATTCAGTCAAACTTCTTACTAATGACATCATCTCTTCACTTCATATGCCCACTGTTGAGTGGGTCGCAAAACATTTCTGTTTTTAAAGTTGCTGGGTTCTTTCTAAATGGCTTTAATTAAATTTACCTGGTATTTTAAAAAACAATAGAATAAAATATGTAGTGGCCACAAAAATGGTAAATGTCTAGGAAGAAGTTTAGAGTTGTGCAAAATCTATGTGGAGAAAACTTCAAATCACTGAGAGGCAAAGGGAAAATCGAAAACTTGAAAGGACGTATCTTGTTCTTGAATAGAAGACTCATCCCCATGAGGTCAATTTTCCCTCAATCAATCTATAAATTTATCATAAGCCTAGGATAAATACTACTGGGAGAGTTTTAGAACTAAATAAACTGATTTTCATATTCATCTAAAAAATAACTGAAAAAAATAGAACGTAACAATCTGAAGGAAAAGAATAATGGAAGGATATTAGGCATATTAACAATATAAATCCACTGTAATTAAAACATGAAGGCATGTGACTACAAATAAACAAACAGATAATAGAATTGCACAGAAACTGACAAAGCAATCTATGTGGATTTAGGATGTGAAAAGCTGTCACTGTGTATCCGTGAGAAAATACAGATTTTAAATTAAGAATGTAGGGCTTTTGCACAGTTATCTAAGAAAAAATCACATTGGATTCTTATCCTTCTCCTTACATTAAAATAAATACAAAGTGGATGCAAGATTAAGGGTAAATAGGGAAACAACAAAAATGCTAGAAAAGAATTTTCAGCTAATCCTGGTAGGGGAAAGCCTTTTTAAGCATGATACAAAACCCAGAAAACATGGATACATTTAATTACAAAACAATAAAATATTTCTGTTAACAATTTCTTGTGCTGTGGTTGAAGAGTACAATTAACAGTGTGTGTGTGTGTGTTTTGTTTTTTTGGTTTTTTTTAGATGGAATCTCGCTCTGTCGCCCAGGCTGGGGTGAAGTGGCTCAATCTCAGCTCACTGCGAGCTCTGCCTCCTGGGTTCACGCCATTCACCGGCCTCAGCCTCCTGAATAGCTGGGACTACAGGTTATTATTATTATTTTGTATTTTTAGTAGAGACGGGGTTTCACCATGTTGTTGGATGGTCTCGATCGCCTGACCTCGTGATCCACCCGCCTCAGCCTCCCAAAGTGCTGGGATTACAGGCGTGAGCCACTACGTCTGGCCACAATTATGAGTTTTTTGTGCAAAAAGATTATCTGAATAAACATTTCTATACTTGTTAAAATAAAAATACAGGTGCATAGAAAACAGATTTTATTACTCTCTCAGGTACATACCGGCTATGTGAACTCCAAGACTACTCTTTCAGTTTATATACTTAAGTTCTTGTTTAGCTTTTTTGTGTGTTTGTTTGTTTTAGACAAAGCGCCCAGAAAGAATAGGCTCTTAAATGTTAGTATTGTAAACCCAAGCCCATTACTCAGGTCCTATAAGATCATAACGGGCTATTACCCTGAAGGGAAATAGCATCCCTGAGTTTCATCAGAATGATGCTTTACTAAGTCTTGCGGAGTTTCTATCGTTATTAAGGAGAGAGAGAGAGAGAGAGAAGAGCGCTCCTGGATACTTTCAGTCTGATGTCCACTCATTCAGTCATTCTGTAAGGTCTTCAGCCAATATTGATTGCATAGCTATTTTGAGTATATTGTGTGTAGATGTTGCTGGGCATGGGGATGATTGTCATGGTCCCTGTCCCCAGAGGACCTACAGAACCTACAGACTTTGAGAAAGAGTGGATTTCTCTTTGAGTCAAAGACAAACATATAACTTGACACTTAATATACTTGATATGAGGTTTAAGATCAGGGTGGTCTTCCCAAAAGATGACTGAGACCAGGAGATTTTGTCATTAGTTATTTTTTGAAGAATTGGCAGTTGAAAGTGGTCTATCAATTCAGGTTTTGTTAAAAAAAAAACATTCTTATTAACACGTTCGTAAATTTTGGACTTGGTAATAGTTTTATGAGTTTGCTAAGGAAATTTTTAAATTCACTGCTTATTGTGGCAACAATAATGTATTTGATTAAGTAAATAGAGCGACAGATTTAATCTTGCATGACATGTGATTCACCTCTTCATCTATTTCTCTAATAGTATTACTAAATAAGGAGAAAAAAATCATTAAGCCCATTCCTTTTGGGGCTCTAGGCTCTTTTAGCATCATATATCAGTTGGTTGTTATTTCATTAAATAAGGTGTTGATTAGGGTTCGTTAAGTGAGGTACTCATAAATTTACATAAATGTGTACACCTGAGTTTTCTTTTTTAAATGAACTGCTATTTTTTTGCTCGTCGACAGATTGTCAACTGACCTTGCAAGGATCATTCAAATGTCTTTCTTAGTTCCTTGAAACCTATTTGCTTCCTCAGCAGCTTCTCCCTCTTAGAGTCTTGAAGTGCCCTAATAAGTGGTTCAAAGGTGAGCCAAGTACCGGGTAGCATTTTCTTTCTTTCTTTTTTTTTTTTTTTTGATATGGAGTCTCGCTCTGTCACGCAGGCTGGAATGCAGTAGTGCGATCTTGGCTCACTGCAAGCTCTGGGTTCATGCCATTCTCCTGCCTCAGCCTCTCGAGTGCTACAGGTGCCTGCCACCACGCCCAGCTAATTTTTTGTATTTTTAGTAGAGACGGGGTTTCACCGTGTTAACCAGGATGGTCTCGATCTCCTGACCTTGTGATTTGCCCACCTCATCCTCCCAAAGTGCTGGGATTACAGGTGTGAGCCACCACGCCTGGCCCTGGGTAGCATTTTTGAAGCAGAACGCTGGCCTGGTATGTGTCCTTCTGGTTTCCATGCAAATACATCAACCTTAGATCATAAAACTCAACCTGTAATAACAATCACTAGTGTTTAATAAATTGCTGACTGGTTTGAAAACCTGTTCAAATATTTTGTAGCACCCACAAAAGCAGCTGTAATAAACTGCTTGGTTATAAAAATCATGTAACACATAATTATTGGCATTATCATGTTCATTTGTTCTCTCATTCTCTCTTTTTGGAAACAAAATTCTTGGTTTGAAAAACAACTTTCCAGTGGCATTTCCTGTTCCGAATTGTGACGTGAATTTTAAGTAAAAAATAAACTTGGGTAGCGATAAAAATGAAATTGGACCTTTTTAAAAATAAGCGATCCCAAACTATAATTTTAAATGAGTCACTGCTGATTAATATAATAATAATTTTCATTGGGAATTTATTGCAATGTGTATAGAAAAGCCACTATGGAAACTCATAAAAATGCTATGGTTTGTCAAGATTTTAGATTAATTTTTTGCAAGAAAAATAACTTGGAAACTATAAACATGCGCCTGAGTTTAGCATAGGGAATTTTGGATTTTAAAAGAAGGCATTAAGGTCCTGGCTTATTTCTGCTGGCCAGGACTTTACTTTCTAATGCCCTAAAACATATTGAGTTCCTGTGCTTTGGATCCTATTAGAAATGGATATTTCAGCACCTGCCAAGACTCTTGCCCTTGTGCCTGTACGTGTAATGGGTATTTTGTTTTTAAATCCTGAGGTGAGTAGGGAATCTGTTTTGGTCCATAATCCAGAGTCACCAATTTTATCAGCCCAGCCAAGTATTAAAAATATGTAGGAAAAATAAAGAGCATCCCAGTTTCAATGAAGCTTTAAACAAAGTTGGCTAGTTATCCATTCAATGTGAATTCTGTTGCATAAGAAGGGGCTATGCCTTTCTGACAGTTGCTAATCTCAGGAAGCCATGTACCACTGACAAGTCACTGCCAAGCATCCTCACCACACTCTACCTCAGCGTGCCTCTGTTCAGTGTCTTGACATCTGGGAACAATAGGTAACCTTTTTTTTTACCCTTTCCTGTAAAAACTAGATTAAACTTAGGCCATTCTGGATAGGATGAAGGTTAGGATCAGGTCAGTGGCAATAGTGTGCCCAT
This sequence comes from Papio anubis, assembly GCF_008728515.1. Classification (NCBI taxonomy): domain Eukaryota; kingdom Metazoa; phylum Chordata; class Mammalia; order Primates; family Cercopithecidae; genus Papio; species Papio anubis. The sequence goes on along the minus strand of NC_044979.1, from coordinate 111,558,139 downwards.
GATGAAGAGAGAAATCTATATGAAGGCAAGCTCTAAGTTTGCTTTGTAATGTCTATATAAAGCCCATCAATCAAAGACCAAAGGGAGATTTCACCAATGGGACCCAAGAGCTACCAGGTGCAGGGAAAAGTGTGAAAAACACTTAACACCTCTTAAAAGGCTTTCAAATTAATTTCAGCTGTGAAACCGTCTGAGCCCACATTATGTAATTTCTCTTGCTGTGGGGTTGCAACCATTATATATCTTAATTATGGAGGACGAAGTTAAACTACAAAGGAAGGATGATTTACCAAAGATTTGGGAGAAAGTCTAATTGGATCTTTAGTTAGACATGGCAACTTTCTCTTTTTCCAGAAGTTACCTTTTGGCTTTTTCTGGAGTCACATAAACTGCTTGGGTAAGGAGTTATGTTTTAACTCTGAACAAGAGCAGGTACCATCACCCTACAGTTTGCCAGAAGGAGCCTTATGTGTCAGATGAAGATCTGGGTGATAAACAACTACAGACAATGGGGTGTAGAGAGAGGAAACACATGTGAAAGGAGATAATAATATGGTGTTTGTATCAATACCTTATGTCGTGGGCTTCCCAATGCCCATAATCCCATTCATCCTTCCTTCAGATGATTAGTCTAAATTAGTAATTTATTCCTCTGGACAGTGATTGGTTCTGGAATTTCAGGTCTAAGCTAGCTAGAGAAAATGAAATATAAAGAGAGTTCAGGATAGCTTTAAAAATCTTAGAGGGAAAGAAGAAAATATATAAATATATGTGAGTTTGTCTATATATGTATATACATAGATGTGTGTATAACACAAATATATATGCATGTATACATGTATATATACATATATACATGTATATGTATATATATGCATGTATATGTGTGTACATATATACATGTATGTATATATACACATGTACGTATATGTGTATGTGTACATATACACCTATACATGTATATATGTATGTATACATGTATGCACATATATGTGTATGTATATATATGTACACACATATATATGTATGTGACACTGTAGTCACAGAGGGACACCAAAACACAGCTTCAAAGTGGTGGGAATGGAGAGAAAATGCCTTAAACACTGTTCGTTTCCTCATCTCCACCTCGGCCTCACCATGTCCAGATGTGAACAAGGAGACATGCTTTCTTAATTGCTACTGGTAAACCAGCCTTGGAATAATGTTGACCTTATTGAGATGGAGAGAGCAGGGAAATGCAAATACTTAGATCCCCTTGATGACATTTGAGACCTCTGATCTCTCTATAATATGAGTTAATACATTTCCTCATTATATAAGCCAGTTTGAGTTGGGTTTATCTACTTGCAACAGAAATCCTAATCAATATAGGCAACATTTCTTAATCTTCACATCATGTTGTTTTTTGGGGTATGTGTACTGGTCACTTACCTCCCCAACATATCCTATCTTGTCTCTCTTGTCTGTCCCCAGAAGCTTGACAACTTTGGACTGCATTCCCATTCCAGTGGGAAGCAACACTATAAAGTGGGGGACAGATAAAGAGTGTTAGGCGTTTCTTCTCCATTCCCGCCAGCTTGGAGGCTGCCTTGCTGTTGGCAGCTGTGCCCTTGCATGACTATAGCTCCTACAGGGTGGCCCTTCCTCCTTGGCCCCAGGAACATCCTTTCTTGCACTTGTTCCTTCTGCCCAAGGGACACTAATGGCTTCTTTCTGTTGCCTGCCTTTGACTGCTCCAACATCTCTTGTTCCTTCCTTTAACTTTGTCTATACTTCTGGAAGTGACTTTTTTATTAAAGTCTCTTCATGCAAACCATCTGTGGGGAATTCTATTTTCTTCCAGGACTTTGACTGATGCTGTCTGCCTTCTGCCTCACTTTCTGGCTTTCATTTGTTTAAAGTTACAAAATTCTCCAACCTTGAACTATAAGTAAAGCTACTTGGGGCAGAGATTGGAATTTGGTGAAGATTTAAAGGCTTTTTCCTTTTGCATATTGATTGCCTTTGAATGAGTGAGGGAACGGCAAGTGTTTTCTATAAATATGTTAGGCTTCCTGGGCCATGCAGTTTCTGTTGCAACTATCAACTCTGCCATCTTTAAATGAATGGGTGTGGATGTGTTCTAATAAAACTTTATTTACAAACAGGTGGTGTGCCAGACTTGGTGCCTGGGCCACAGTTTGCCGATGTCTGAGTTCGTTCATTTTGTTTATGACCCTGCAATGTGGAAACAAGATTTTAGCCTCCTAGACAGTTTCAGAAGAGAATGCATTGTGAGGCATGTTTTTTGATTACAAGGTGACTCCTGCATGTGATAAAGGCATTCTGAGGAGATGCATTTTATGTTAGACGTAGCACAAAAGAATAATTTCCTGTGTCTACCAATAAGAGCTAAGCACAAATACAGCAGTCACCAGGATTGGGCCCCTCACTCTTGGCCAGGCCTTCCAAACTCCCCTCTGCAGCCTGAGGTAGATTCATAGGTCTGGGGACAGGCACTGGGTTTTAGAAGCCACTTTCCGCGCCTACTCTTCATGTCGAGCAAGGACAGGAAATGAGGCATTCTCCCAGGGTGGCTCCTGAGTCTGGAGGAAAGTCTGGGTTGGTAAGCAGCACAGAGATCTGCTGAAATGCCATGTCTTCCCAGGAGCTTTCTGGATTTTTCAAGGTCAAGCGTCCCTCTTCCTTTGTGTGTTTTTTCCATAGGGGTTTCTTTAGCGCTACCTTGGAGTTGTTATTACACCTTGGGTGTGGTAAGTTGGCAGTGCTCATGGTTGCCTTTGGCTACTAGTTAGTCATAGCTTGGGGACAGATGCAGACTTAACTCATCTTTGTGTGTGTCATGAAACTGAGCACCATGCCTTCCACATGGTGGGTACTCACCACTTAATTAATAGAGCTGAATTTAATTTCTAAATAATTTGTAGGCATACCTTTAACATTTTCAGGGCTGGGAGAGGAGCATCATTGAAGGCCCATAGACTAAAAGCCAAAATATTTAAGTTACACTGCCTGCCTTGCATTCTTATCCATGGCCCTATAGCCTACTTATTGGGAGTCACCCATATGATCTGGGGGCAATGCTGTCCCCTGGGCCAGCCCTGTTATCCTCAGCCTAAGGGGTTGCACAGCCTCCCGGGGCACAGTAGGGTGGAAACTGTGTCCTAGCTCAGGATTTCTGGGCTGTCCTGGGTAGTCTGGGATGACCAGTGATTCAACTTCCTGGGGAGACAGACAGGGATGGAGACCTTTTCCTTATGCCTCACTTGTCTGACTCAGCATTTCTGGGTAGTTCTAAGGGTCTTCTAAAACCACATCCCTTAAGTAGAAGGAAAGAATACAGATATCTGAGGAATTGGTCTGCTAGATATCTACTGTGGACCGTTGGGGACAGCCAGCTTAAAGATAAGCAGGCACTCTTACTCTGCTCTCCTAGGGCAGAGGTGGCAATCACATCCCTCCCCTAAATCTCCCCTCCCCCAACCTGTCAATCATTCTCATCCTTGCTTTCTCTGGCCTAGGGGTTCTGTTCAACTCACACGGTCTGCTTCTGTAATCATTCCAGTAGTTACTGAGATTTCTAAAATTTTTTGGCCCAGATAAGAAAAATCAAGCATCTTTTGTGGCAGAGTTTGTGAGATCTGGGTCCACTGGGCCAGACCCCTCTTACCAGGATCCAAAGGCAGGACCAGAACCCAGAAACTGCAGCTGGAAGACATTATGTGAGTCTTTCCAATGAATCTGCTCATGGAACCATTCATTCTTGTTGAAACTTTCTGCCATGGTTGGTGTCTACTGGTGTTCAGCTGTGCCTGCAGGGCTTGCTAAAATACTGCCGTTGGATTGCATCTCCACAATTTCTCATTCTGCTATCTGAGATGAAATCTGCAAATTCACACATCTGACAAGTTCCCAGGTGATGCTACTTCTCTGGGGTCCACATTTGAGAATCACTGACATCTATGATTGAACAGTCAGCAGAACCCCCGAAATAGCCATGATTCTCATAATTCTACTGACATGCAATGGGTTACCCTCGCTGGCACTGGCCCTAAGATATTGTTAGAAACTTGATCTTTAGTAGCTGGGAAAAGAAGGAAAACATTTAAAGCTGCAAGCAATTTCCAGTCTCTAAGGGTGGGGACACGAATTTACCTCAGAGGCAAATTGTTGTTTTTGGTCTGGGAAAACCACTTGAGTCTGCCATTTATTTACAGAAATGTAAATCAAATATTCACCCACTGTTCTAGAGGGAAATGTGAAGTCAGTATTAACCCGAACACAGATGTTTTAGACCGAGAAGTTAAGTGTTCTATTTGATAACATAAATTTTGGGGAAGAAATGAGCCAAACTTCTGTCTGGGAGACACAGTTGTCTGTGAGGGAGGGGGGTGCCTGTTCCAGCATTTCTGGGCCCGTCTGACTTTCAGGGCCCTTTGCTGTTAGTTGTTGCCTATTCTTGTAGCTTTGCGTGTGCAACTCTGTGTGTGGAGTGGTTTTTCAGAACTCCAGAGCCGAGGCCTGTGGACTGAGGAAGGAAGGACATCCCCAGGACAGCAGTTCAGCCAGGCACTTGGTATGTCCCCCACATGGTGATATCTGTCAGAATAACTCATCACGTAAGGAGGCTTAAATATTATTTTCTGATGTAGTTTTTCTTCTGGTGGATTTCCTTTAGAGGAAAGAAATTTTCTCACCGTCAGTCTAACTGGGAATAAGCTGATGTTCAGCTGTGAAAAATAAGCGGGGAGAAGAGGGTACTCTGAGTAAGGGAAGGAACTTTTCGTTTCAGGACCTGAGGGCAGCTGGGCCTGGATTCTGGGGACAGTGAGTCCCTTAGAGGTCCATGTGATGGAGGAGGGGAGGCAGCATGAACAGGGAGCCAGCCTGGGGGAATCACACAGACTGAGCGACAGGGTCCTGGAAGAGAGGCCGGGGACCCTGAAACTCACCACTTCCAGTCCAAGGCTACACTCTCCTCTCATAACTAAGTTTTTGGTGAACTGTTTAAAGTTGGAGTTTAGTCTCTGTTGTGACATGAGGATTTTAGGGAAGAATATGTTACCAGCTTAGAACTAACTTGCCAAAGAGAGGACAACGCTCATGTCCAAGGCCAGTTCTCAAGGAAAGTGCCCTTCCTGCACTACGAGGGTCTCCCAAGGACTATTGCAGGTGTCGAGCAGAGAAACACAAGGGGGTGGGCCATGCATAGAACCACACCACTGGAGGTGGCGAGGATGAGCAAATGCCCCTATGGGTAAGTTGGAGTTCAAGATCAACCATGATTCTGAAGTTGTGATACGATGAAACTGGATATTTGGATCATGAGTGGAGTATCGTTGAATGGTTTGGTTAAACATGAGAGATGATTTAGCATTGTATGTGAACAGCCACCTTAAAGATATGATACAAGTGGAAAGAGTTCCTCTTCTTTATAGGATAAGGTAATTCATGTCTTCATGACAAGTGAATACATCCAAAGCGACATCTGCAAGATAACACTTTATCTGTCAGTCTTAAATAAGAAGTGAAGTTTGATTGTATGAGCTTCCAAAACTCCCTCTAATTAGTCAATCTGATTTCCATCAGCTCTATTAATCTCGCATGGCACATATACAAAAACTCTAAACATAGAATGAAATAAAACCAAGTTAGAGCAACATAAAAGGTTGAGTAGGTGCAGGAGGTCACTAAAGAAAATCAATTTTCCTGTGATTTGCTTGAGAGATCCAAAAATAACAATCAAATATCAATTTGGAACCAGATTATTCCATGCTTTATCATGGCTCCCAGGGACCAGCAGACTGACCAAGGCCATCCAGAAGGTGGGACATCTTGGCTTAGCCAAAGTAAGCATACTTGTGCAGAAAACCAAAGCAATTTGGGAAGAAGAAGCAAACATGTAACACATGCTGATTCAGTGAAAATGTGAATTTATATCTAGCACATCAAAGAGTTGTATCAAGGACAGCACATTGCAGACACTAGAGCTTTGGTGCTGACCATCAATAATTGGGAGGAAAATGGCTTATCTGGAAGACAGTCATCTAATGCTTAACAAGAGGTGGAAGTCTATCTTCTCTCTCTCTCTCTCTCTGTCTCTCTGTCTCTCTCTTTTTCTCTGTCTCTCTTTCTTTGATTCCCTCCCTCCCTCCCTCCCTCCCTTCTTTCCTTCCTTCCTTCCTTCCTTCCTTCCTTCCTTCCTTCCTTCCTTCCTTCCTTCCTTCCTTCCATTCTCCCTTCCTTCCTTTCACAGCTTTTTGCTCTGTAGCCCAGGCTGGAGTACAGTGGTGCAATCATGGTTCACTATAGCCTCAATCTCCTTGGTTCAAGTGATCCTTCCCCTTTGGCCTCCTGAGTTGCTGGGACTACAGGCATGCACCACTATGCCTGGCTAATTTTTAAAAATTTATTCTAGAGATGGTGTCTCCCTATGTTGTCCAGGCTGGCCTCAAACTCCTGGCCTCAAGCAATCCTTCTGTGTAGGCCTCCCAAAGTGTTGGAATTCCAGGCATGTACCACCGTGCTTAGTCTAGAATCTGTTTTCTATTCAAGGAGTTTTGTGTATCCACTGGCTTCCTCATCATAACAATCTTAAAACAAACGAGGGTAAACAATACCACTATTTTAAGGAGTATGGAAGCTATTATTTTCTGTAATAATTACTCTTCACTCTAGGAATTATAGTAGCATTACATATGAAGGTTCATATGACTATGTCCAGATCTCATGGATACTATATAGCATACTATATAGTATACTAACGTCTTACTAATACTATGGTATTCTTAATGTCTACTTATGAAAAATATTCCTGGCTGGGTGCAGTGGGTCACACCTGTAATCCCAGCACCTTGGGAGGCCAACGTGGGAGGATCTCTTGAGGCCAGTAGTTTAAGACCAACCTGGGCAACATAGTGAGATCCCATCTCTATAAAAACTTTAAAAAATTAGCTGAGTATGTTGGTGCATGCCTGTCCTAGCCACTCAGGAGGCAGGAGTAGGGGGACCCCTTGGGCCCAGAAGTTTCAGGCTGCAGTGAGCTATACTCGCCCAGTCACTGCATTCCAGCCTGGGCAACAGAGTGAGACTTTGTCTCTAAAAAATAATGAATTAATGAAAAACAATTTTTCAAAAATTTTTTTAGACTGTGAAACCGTTTTTTAAAAAATCGCTTTAGCTCCTTAATGTGAAAAACAGAAAACATTATATTATCTACTTAGGATATGTTAGGAACTAATTCGCATTGGACAGTATTTCTTGACTAAATAGTTTTTCCCTGTTTGCATAATTTCCTTGGCAAAATCTACTGGTGTGTAATTATCTTTGAACCACACTTTTCTAGTGGAGATTTCAGGGAGTTTTACCAATATTTTCCGATTCATCCCTATGCAGTAGGGATTATTCCTCTTCTTGAGCAATGGAATGGAGACAGTGAAGAACACACAAGTGAAGTGGTTGGCCCAGGCTTGCATGGTGAGTCAACGTGGAGTCAGGCACTGCTTGGGCTCAGGACTCCCAACCAAGGCTTATTGCCTGTGCCAGGAAAACTATTTTCAGCTCTGGGGCCATTAGTGGTGTTAAGCCATTGCAGGTATCAATATTCTCTATGGGAAAGCTACTGTTGCTATAACACCAAAGAGTGGCATGTTGTAGAAATTCAGGAACACTTGGCTGGGCACGGTGGCTCACGCCTATAATCCTAGCACTTTGGGAGGTCGAGGTGGGTGGATCACAAGGTCAGGAGTTCGAGACCAGCCTGACCAACATGGTGAAACCCCGCCTCTACTAAAAATACAAAAATTAGCTGGGCATGGTGGCAGGCACCTGTAATCCCAGCTAGTTGGGAGGCTGAGACAGGAGAATTGCTTGAACCCGGGAGGTGGAGGTTGCAGTGAGTCAAGATCGCACCACTGCACACCAGTCGGGGCAACAAGGTGAGACTTTGTCTCAAAAAAAAAAAAAAAAAAGAAGTTCAGGAACACTCAAGAATTGAGGGCGATGGAGCCTGTAGGACATTAGACTTCACTAGAACCTTTTGAACCAAGTTTTTGTCACACCCATTGTGCACTGCAAATGTGCTCTCTTTAGTTTGTAAGACCTTTGTATGCCAAAGGCTATCAAACAGTTGATTAGCTTACCCTTCCCGCATCAGAATAGTTGTTCTGCAAGGCCCATTTTGATGCCAAAGCATTTGGGGTGACTTTTTAAAGCACGTTTTGAAAGACTTTTCCTTTCAAACTGTGAAAGTGACCAAACTGTTTTTTTAGAAAATATGAAAGCAATTTGAATTCTAAATCAAGTCGACACAGATAGTTCATTAGGTTTATATAGATACTCATGTTGAATACAGTTATCATGTGTTTGGCAATTTGATCTTCTATGGTATTAACTGAAACATTAGCTGTTTAATAATCTGCAAAGAACATAGCCAAAAAAAGTGCCTAGGAACCTCAAAGTTGGATGGCCAATTTAATACCTTTCTAGAAGCGGCTACTGTGCACTTGCCTTTCAAGGTGCTGCACCCTGTGTTTGGAAGAATATAAAGCATGGTCTTTGCTTTCAAGGAGTTTACCTTTGAATGAGGGAGAAAGAAACTCACATAAAGGTAACAAAAGCTGTACTAGGTACAAAGTACTATAAAAGTATAGAGGCGGGAGAAATCATTGTATGGGAGAGAAGAAAGGCTTCCTGGTTCAGACTGCCTTTGAGCTGCCCTGTGGTTGGGAAGGCGGCACTGGGAGAAGAAGGTGGGGACTCATTCAGGGGGGCTGCAGGAAACCGGAGCTAGTTCAGAAAACAGAGACCGGTCTGATAAGACCCAAGCCCACGTTTTCCATCTCAGTAGCACTCCCCCAAAATGCTTATAAAACATTAAGCAGAGATAATCAATCACAATGTACCAGCTATAAAGATCTGTGTGGTCTTTTTACTGCCCCCGTATTACAACGAATGGATCAAAGAACTTGCTACATGGCATGTACAGAGGACAAACTGGCTGGCTGAAATTTAGAGCATGATGACCCCTCAGGCTCCTGGACACCAGTTGGCATTTAGGCGACCCGTGGTATGCTCTTGATCTCTACACTATGCCCCTGGATCCGAGTTTGCTTGCAGGTCTAAGAATTTGCCTTTGCCCCTGTATCTGGGAGTATTTTGCTATTTTATAATGAAAGACTAACTATCAGTTTGTCTGGAATATTTGCAAACCCTGATCAGTATGTTTTCTCTCCTGGTATGGACTTATTCATTGGCTGTAGGGGATTTGTCATTATGATGAATGAAATGTTTGTTAGTCAAAGGCTGTGCCTCCCGATAGGTATACAACACTTTCCATTGAGTGCTAGGAAAACAGTACGGGAAATTTCTGTTTCCATTTTAGCAATCTCAGGGGTGTACAAGTCAGAGATTCTCATGTCACCTTTCCATGTTGGGTGGGAGGACAGAAACAGTCAAGGCATGACCCCTAGCCTTTGCTCTCATTGAGACTTATTGCAGTTTACATAAGTGAATTTACATGTTATGTGTCTATAATGTTGTTACCTCACATTATTATATGATATTGTGTTATCAAGTTTAGGCTAAACAAAATGCACAAACATCTTTTAAAAAATCCTGGAAAAAACTAATGAACAGGGGTACTTCTAATAATGCAAGGCAAGTGGAAAGTATGAAAAAGCGTTGAGCAATCACCTTTGCTCAATTCCTTCTGCCACACAATGAAGTTAAAAACACAACAGTCTATTCTGATCTGAGAAATTAGCCACAAAAATATACACTATATATAATTATATACACTAGGTCAGACGCGGTGGCTCATGCCTGTAATCCCACGACTTTGGGAAGTTGAGGTGGGTGGATCACTTGAGGTCAGGAATTCAAGACCAGCCTGGCCAACACGGCAAAATACCATCTCTACTAAAAATACAAAAATTAACCAGGCATGGTAGCAAGTGTCTGTAATCCCAGCTACTTGGGAGGCTGAGGAAGGAGGATCACTGAACCCAGGAGATGGAGGTTGCAATGAGCCCAGATCACGCCTCTGCACTCCAGAATCTCTAAAAGAGAGATTCTGTCTCAAAAAAAATTATTATTATTATAATTATAGTGATATGCACTATATATATATAATTACTAAGAAAACCTTTTAGATAGGGATTTACAAGATTCATTGTTAAGGATGATCTGGCTCTAAGAGGATGTTGTGCCCTAAGATATTAGCTAATAATAATAAGTAAGCATAATTTATAAATAAACATACACATATAAGGACACAGGCTTAAATTTTGGGGATCACAGAGCAAGAACATCTCCTTCTGTGTGTCAGGTGTCTAATAAGATGGACGGTACCCTGATGAGCATGACGTCATGGATATAGTGACACCTGTCTCTGTCTTTCCTCTCTGTAGCAAACCACCGCATGGGCTTCTTCCCTGGGTCAACACTGCCAAATTCTAGTAGTTTAGATTCCCTTTCCTGGAGTTCATGTTGAGCATTGGGATTCAGTGTTTCACTCTATCTTTACTATCTTAGTCACATTCTGATTGTTCTGCTTTAGATCTAAAAGACCTTTGGATTGCAAATAATACTTTGACAGATATAGGTTTAATCCATTATGTTTTGATTTTGCTGAGGTCTAAATAAGAGGGATCACTGTCACATGCCCCTCAAAGGGCACCTTCATTAATGTTTAATGAAGAATACCTCCAATAAAGATATTGAATAAACTAGAATGGAGAAATGGCTTGCTTTCCAAATTGACTTTTCTCCAAACCATGGGATTCCATTTATATTGTAAGAACAAGTTTCGTGAACATGAAAGATGACGCATTGTAGTTTTACTGAAAGATGGTATAGGGTGACCTACCTCTAAAGTAAAGAGGATATAGATGTGTTTACTTACTTCCTCAATGGAATTGTTGGGGCAAGTGGTTACAATTGAGTTACTTGTCCATAGCCACGTCGGTACTAATGGCTAAATTAGACTGTTGCAGAGTCTTCATTTCTCTCTAGAATCCTTGGGAGAATTACAAACACTTAGCACTGTATAACACAAGTATGCATTTTATATCTCATAAATACTTATGATTTTTTAATTGCTTTAAATGTCTTCTCTCTTTTCAGCCAAGGGTTTAAAAAAGTCTTCTGATAACTTTAACTTGCTTTGTTATGTATTAACTTTGTAAGGTAACCATCCAAGTAGCACCAGAAAATAATAAAACAGCCAGACTATAGAAATTAGCTCATTTTTCCCAGGTTAGAAGTAAAAAGTCATACTACAAGGTCAAGCTATCAAATGAGATGGTGCAAACTAGAGAAGGTTAAGAACGAATAGTTAACAGTAAATAGGGAAAGCAATTAATGAAATAAGGAAATCAAACCAAAAGTGAAATGAGTTTGTAACCCAATGCAAAGTGAGTTTTATTGTTTCCTGTACTGGATCTGAATGAATTAATCTAGTTTATCAAGCTCACTAATATCTAGAAAGTAATGTATACCCTAAGAAAATGTGGCTCACTGTGCCTCTGCACTTTGTGTCACCCTATAAGAATGCTAACATTCTTGGGAGGCCGAGGCGGGCGGATCACGAGGTCAGGAAATTTAGAGCATCCTGGCTAACACTGTGAAACCCCGTCTTTACTAAAAATACAAAAAATTAGCTAGGCGTGGTGGTGGGCTCCTGTAGTCCCAGCTACTCGGGAGGCTGAACCAGGAGAATGGTGTGAACCTGGGAGGCGGAGCTTGCAGTGAGTCGAGATTGTGCCACTGCACTCCAGCCTGGGTGACAGAGCGAGACTCTGTCTCAAAAAAAAAAAAAAAGAATGCTAACATTCTTTTTGGCGCCTTGCTTGTCCACGTTATGTAATGTTGCCTTTCCCCCTTAAATGTATATGGCATTTAAAGCCTCTAGAAACTCTACCTGGGAAGGTTAGCTAGCGGAGCCTGTCTTCACACACCTCAGGGCTCTAATCTAACCCTTGCTCTTCTGTAGGGGATAGGCAGTCCTAATTGCAGCCAGCCCAGCAACTCAGAAACCAATTTAGGGGCCAGAGCCCTGCCTCTGGCAAGACTTGGAGGCCTGAGTACCTTAGCATAATAAATATTTCTTTTTAAGTACTGTAAGTATCATAACAACAAGGCCAAATAGGTCCCTGAGTACCCAAATGGGTAGCCTGATAGCTCTCCATCACAGAGCAATGGAGTCAGGGAAGTGTCTTACCATACATTGGAGGAGGTTTCCTTCCATGGGCAAGTATAGAAAAGTGCAGAAAGAAGACTGAGCGGAAGTGACTAGATATTTTGGCAGGATTGAGGAGTTTTCTTTTTTTTTTTTTTTTTTTTTGGCTGTTAATGGAACTAGGATTGTTTTTCACATTATTGTTATAAGCAAGGTTAGCCATCAAAAGACCAAATGCAGCAGCACAGAATTCAAAAGAATGATCAAGCACTTGCCACGTGCCCATCCCAAATACAGGTGCTGGCAATCAAAGTGGGCACCAAAGGGCAATTCTTAACATTACCTGGCTAGTGGCCTCCACCTGCCTTAAACTGTATTGAAATGCTCGGAAAGATTCACTTTTCCTTTTTTTAAAATAAGAGAATCGAGGTGGGAGTGTTTGGGGGGTGTGTGCGTGTGCCGGGGCATATGCCTGTGCTCATGAATACACCCTCGCCTTTGCCAGTAGTGTGTTTGTCATCAAACTTGAAAGAAGTGCAAGTTTTAGCTGGAGGGAAAGCTTTTTATAGCAGAGTTACAAATCATTTCAAGGAGTGCTTTCCAGTTAACAGCTGACAGCTCCTGCATGAAGTGACCACGCTAGGCATGCCATTCAAGGAAGCTTGGAGACCAGTTTCATTTGTCATCTAAAGTGGAAGTGATGTGATATGTTCTTGGGAAAGCCATGTGAGCAGGCAAGAGGTAGTGTTTCTGTAATTTTCACTGTCTTTGGATAAAACCAGAGGGAGGTGATAGTATGATATAATATATAATATTGAGGCTGAAGTGATTAAGCAGTTGTATGTGGAGCTACTGTTTGGGGCATAGTGGAAATGAAAATGATGTTTATTGTTGCACAGAAGGTGTCTGGCCACCAAGTTTCTGTTCAATCAGTGATCCATGTGTCATTAGGACCCCCAACCATAAGTTGTTGCCTCTGTGTGGCATACTTTATAACTTTTTCCCATCATATAATGAGAATTCCTAGCCCAGAGAGAGAAATCAGACACAAATCTCTTAAGTTGGAGATGGAAATCTATGGTACAGCAGAGTTAAAGCTAACATTGAGAAAGTGTAATAGAGGTCAACAAAGACACTCCTGAAAGTCCATTGAGAAAGATTCCTGTTTAAGTAAGAGATTAAGTCATCTACTCTCTGAAGCAAGAAGGGACCTCCCAGCACACCAGACCCAAGGGTCATGAATAATAGAGGACACACCATGTCTAGACTAGATAAGAACTCATCTTGAATCCCCACTTTTAGCACCAGTTCCTGAATGCAAAGGAGCTGGAGGCTGATATCAGAAACCACCGTGTTTCCATTCAAGTTCGTTGGCTGTAACTATGTAAGCCTTGACTGTATGGAAGTCAGAATCCTGAAAAAATAGTTGTTTTTTATTTTTTAAAAAACACTTAAAATAATTGTTAAAATAAAAAAAAAAGCGGTTGCCAAAAACATGTTGTCTTTATTGTTATATCAATAATTTTTTATGGAAAATTGAATATTCAAAGGAGCTTAATGGTAGGAAAAACAAGTCATAAACAGCATTGGTTATAGGCAGAGACAGTTCCAGCAAGAAGGATTTGGATGTTGTACTCCATCCCTCACTACAAATCCCTGCTAAAGAAGCTTCTGATATATTCAGGGACAGCCCAGGCTTGTCCTTCCATGAGACTTTACCGTCATATCCTGTTCTTCCTTGACTTTCCCTAGGGTAAAGCACAGGGCCAAGGTCAGTTGTGTGTTTGTTTTCAGTGTAGCTGAGAACCTCCATTCTAATTGGAACTGTGATTTTCTCTTGCTTCTTTTCAACTGCGGCAATGTTAACTGATGCTTTCCTTGCTTAATTTCACTTACGTGTTAAAAAGTAAAAAGAAAAAAAAAATCACTGGGAATATATATACATTTAGACAGTAAAATCTCAGAAATTATTGCATTCATATTTTTGAAAAACATTCTTTCTTGCTTTATTCTGTTATATATGAATTTTAACATGTAATATATATATCTCTATTTAATTTACACATAGCTTTTATGTATCCATATACATCTTGAATAAATTAAGAAATGGCTATGATTCTCATGACAGAGTTTGGGTCTATGTCCTAAGTTTTATCATATGCAAATACCTGAATCAGTAGACTTTCACTGATCATCCCAGCCAAAATCCTATTGTACAAAACAGGCAAAACCAAATAAGCGGCATCCTGTGTAGCCCTCTGCCTTAGTGAGGCTTATTTCTGTCTGGGAATGCAACATGCTATAATGGCTTCACCAGATGGGACACTTCACACTGTCAGCACCCCCTTCCACCCCAATATGCCACTGTGTAGGAGAGAAAGCCTTTCAGTGGATGAGGATAAAATGAGGACAGTGTCCTTTTTGAATTAAAAATATAGCACTCATGAAAACCACAGGAAGAAAGTTTAGTTCAATAATCTGAAAGTGAGGGTGAATTTAGGTGCCTCATTAATTACCAGAAGCAGAATCTGGGACACCCTGGTTATTTCCTTTCCTCATCCAAAAGCAAAGTGGCTTATACTCTCACCACATTGCTCTCTTTCTACCACCTGCTCTGTTAATTTCACTGACTTACACTTTTGGAAAATTAAAATCCAAATCAAAGCTCTTGTTATTAAAGTCTCACGATTCGCCATGCAAGCCTGTCATGGCAATGCCCACGAATGGCCCACACAGCACTAAAGCCGCTCATTTCCTTCCCATGTTCCCCTTTCTCTGACAAAGAATGCTAACTCTGTAAATAAATGAAAGCAGGCAGTATTCAGGCCCAGGACTGCTGTCCTGTTTTAACATTTAGCGACACGGAATTTAAAATACTTGTTGATGGCAAAGATTGAAACAGAGCCACCTTTTTCTTACTGTACAGTCCCTTTCCACCACCCAATGTCGCTGCCTCAATAATTTTTTTTCTTTTCATTAAATCTGTGTTTAACCTCCATCCCCTTACTGCATTCTTTTTTGTCTGTGCTTTTCATGGTATTTAGATACAATCACTGCTGAGTTCATCTTCCCCTAAGCAATCCTTCTTCTTAGCTATTGGCCAAAATGAGAGCTGGGACTACCTGGGGGTACTGCTCAGATGTTCAACACATGTAGGGGCTGCAAAAAGCATTTCCTCAATGCATTTCCTTTATGTTAATGCACTTCAAATTCTAATAATAACATTTCATTTAGGGGAAAAGTAAATTGTTCTCTGTCAATGAAGCAGATCATTACTTTTCCATTTGTTGTTGTGGGTATGTGTGCTGTCTTTCATAACTTACGTGCTACAAACATACCAATCTATGAGAGGCGATGTGAGTTATTTTTCTAATAAACAGCACACAATATTGTGCTTATCCAGGGACAGTACGTCACCCAGACCCCCAATGACCAATAACACATATTTGTAAAGTTCCCTGCTGCTTTAGAAATATGGTTTATTATCTCTCTTTTCCTCTGTGAAACTAAATTATTTATTTCAGTTGAACTCCTAGGCATTTCATGTTTAGACTCTTTGTGAAGAAGCAGCAAAACATTGTGGTTAAGAATTTGGGCTTTGGAGTCAGAAAGGTCTAGATGAGCATCCAGGCTCTGTTGTGACCAGCCAAGTGGCCTTCTGTACCCTGTATGCTCTCTTGGAGCCTCAGTGTCCCCTTCTGAAAGTGAAGATTAACAATCAAACCTGTCTGACAGAAGTTGTCTTTTAGAATATTGAATTAGGTAACAAAGACTATATAAGTTGTATCGTGCCTGGCACCTAATCAGGACTCTTCAAAAGGTAACTTCTTACTATAGTTGGTGTGATTTAATCTTAGGGCATGGTGGGCAGGATCCATCCACAGAGGATGCAGGTCGTAGTCACCCACTTAACATTATGATAACCTCCTGGGAATATTTCGTCTCCACTCCTGAGCTTCTATGGCACCACGCTGTTGGCTATCCCCCTACTTCTCTGGACTCAGTGCCACATCTTCCTCTCCCAGCTGTTAAAGGACATTCTTGACACCATCTTCTACCTTTTCCACTAAACCAACCCACCATCGACCTGCGGATAGTGGGGACCTGTCCTCTGAAATCTACTGTCTTCTCTCTACATCTACAACTGCTGTTGCAGCCCAGGCCACCAGGATCTGTCACCCAGGCCACTGCACTTGCCTCCCTACAGGCTTTCTTGTGTTCAATCTCTGTCTTCAGCTCCTTTGCTGCAGAACACAGTAATCTGTTAAAACTGAAATTTGAATGCATTGTTCCCAGCCAAATTTCTCCTTCACACTCTTCTTTAGCCTTGTTCTTAGACCAAGGTTGCCACCATGATCTGTGCTGTGAGGCCTGGCCCTTTCTACTGTCCGTTTTACATTGAATCCTTCCTTTTGCATTTCAGCCATGCTGGCTTCCAGCTCCTAGCAACCAGGGAGCTTTGATGAAGCAACGGTTTATTTTTCTTCCTGCATATACTTTAATATTTATAACCGGGAGAGAAGAATTCAAAACTTCCTTTTCCTTCCTAAGGGCATGAAGAGGTTTAGTGAGTTCTTATTTTCCTCGGGCTTTTGGAGAGTTTCACATAAAATGTCAAAAACAAGCCCCAATATATTATTATGACTTGAACTAGGCCCAGACAACTTTGGTATTTCCAGTAGGACTGAAATTATTAAACCAACAGCCATTCTCTTAGCATGTGTGAACTTCCATTTCTAGGCCAAAGTCTAGCTAGAAGAGTGCTGACGATTTGAAATATTATATAGCAGAAGAGGGTAGTGGAATGTTCTGTCACCTCAAAAGATGTTTAGTTTGGGATTCAATCCCAGGTGTAATGGCAAGTTAGTCAGGTGACAGTGAGGTATCCAAGGTGGATACATAACTCACTGGGGGACCAGGAGCTCAAAAGCAGCACTGTTAGCCTCTTGAGCATGAATCTGTTTTATGGTAATTTCTGGGTGACAGCCCAGCTAAGTCTATCTCTGCTATTATTCTGATACCGCCGCTCTGGTCATTGCAGGGGAGTGCTCAGAGATAAGCCAAGAGGAGGACAAGGGACTGTAATTGTAATACAGGGATGCTGAGAACGCCTGTTGGAGGGCACCCAGCTACACACAAAAACCTCTATACTCTGACAGTTGCCCAGGATGAGAAGTCCTGGTTCTTATGGTGCATATAGGTGTCTTCTGGAAGATATAGCCAATACTGCAGTTTTCCCATCTCTGCCACTTCCTGAGTGGCAAGTTGGTTGGGACATGGCAGGGTGGTTGGCATGTGTGATGCTGCGTAGCTGGGCTCTCAGTAATTCCTTCCCTGTCTTCATCTAAACTTCATAGGCAAAAGTGAACAAGTTGTTGGGCTTGTTACTGTTTTCAATTTTGGTCAATTTATTTCAACCATTGAAGCTTTAACGCTTGGAGCTTTCCTGCTAATACCAATATCCCTTGGCCATATATAGTCATGGGAATTTTATGGAAATTTTTTGAGGTTAAGGGAGGTATTCTATGACCCTCTGGATCAGGTTAGTCCCGTCTGCTATGCCCTTCATGGCACTTGCTTTTTCTCCATTTACAAAATTTATCCCACCTATAATAATTGGTTTACTACCCTCATTCCTGCCAGACTGGAAGTGCCTTGTGGATGCAGGAATCTTGCATATCTTATTCACTGTGGTTTCCCCTATGTTGGACCTATAGTAAGTGCTAAATACGTATTTTTTGTTTGTTTGTTTTTTGTTTTTTTTTAAAAAAGAATGGATGAATGAAAGTAATCCAAAACCAGAGAATATGTCATAAAATGAAACTCCCAAAATATTAGTGTGGGATCTAAAAAGATTAAAAGTTTACTGCTGCATTTTAACTAGGGCAAGTTTTAGTACCTCTGACACTAGTCTAATAATAAGAATGTAGAATAATTTAAAAACAATTGATAAGCTGACCTTCATTAAATTTTAAAACTTTTGCTCTGTGGAAGACACTGTCAAGAGAATGGAAAGACAAGCCAGAGACTGGGAGGAAATGTTTGCAAAAGACTTATCTGATAAGGGATTGTTATCAAAACATACGAAAAACTACTAAAACTCAACAAAAAGAAAACAAACAACCAGATTTAAAAATGTGCCAAACACTTTAACAAACAAGATGTACAGGTGGCAAATAAGCATATGAAAAGATTTTCCACACTATATGTAATACAAATTAAAATAACAGTGAGATTCCAGTGCATGTCTATTCAAATGGCCAAAATTCAGAACGTTGACAATATCAAATGCTGACAAGGAGGTGAAACAACAGGAACTCTCTTTCATTGCTGACGGGACTTTGAAATGGTACAGCCACTTTGGAAGACAGTTTGACAGTTTCTTATAAAACTAAAGCTACTCTTACTATACGATCCAGCAATCCTTGGAATTAACCCAAAGGAGTTTAAAACTCGTGATCATGTACAAACTCGCATATGGGTGCAGGTTCGCAATTATTCATAATTGTCAAAATGTGGAAGCAATCAAGATGTCTGTTGGGGTGAATGGATAAATAAAACTGTGGTACATCCAGAAAACATAAATATTATTCATCACAAAAGGAAAAGCTACCCAGCCATGAGAGGACACAGAGGAAACTTAAACCCATATTATTAAGTGAAAGAAGCCAATGGGAAAGGGTTACATACTGTATGATTCCAACTATGTGACATTCTGGTAAAGGAAAAACAGTGGTTGTCAGGAGTTTGAGGGGAAGGAGGAAAAAATAGGTGGTGCATAGAAAATGTTTAGGGCAGTGAGACTACTGTGTATGACACTATAATGGCAGATACGTGTCCTTATACATTTGTCCAAACCCACAGAATGTGTAACACCAAGAGTGAACCCTGATGTAAACTATGGTCTCTGGGTGAGAATGATGTGTCAATGCAGCAGGTAGATTGGTTGTAACAAGTGTACCATTCTGGTAGGGCAGCTGTCCCCAACTTTTTTGGCACCAGGGACCAGTTTGGGGGGAGACAATTTTTCCACAGACAGGGGTGGTTTGGGGGATGGTTTTGGGGTGAAACTGTTCCATCTCAGATCATCAGACATTAGATTCTCATAAGGAGTGTGCAACCTAGATCCCTCACATGAGCAATTCATGGTAGGGTTAGCTCCTATGAGAATCTAATGCCACAGCTGATCTGGCAGGCCATGGAGCTCAGCCAGTAATGCTGGCTGGTCCACTGCTCACCTCCTACTGTGCAGTCCAGTTCCTAACAGGCCACAGACTGGTACTGGTCTTCTGTGGCCTGAGGGTTGGGGACCCCTGTGATAGGGGATATTGATAATAGTGCAGGATATGCATATGTAGGGGCAAGAGCCACATGGGAAACTCTTTACTTTCCTCTGAATTTTGCTGTGAATGTACAACTGCTTTTAAAAAGTTAAGTCTTACAAAACAAAACAAAACAACAAACAAGCAAACAAAAAAGCCAGCTAACATGTAGAAAATGCTAACTGTGTTTAGAATGGTGTTCTAGCATTTTTATATACCCTAAATTATTCCATCCTCACCATAGCCTTAGGAAGCGGGGACTATTATCGCCAACTTACAGTTGAGGAAACTGAAGTTCAGAGAAGTTGGAGACTTGTGCAATTCATAAAACTGGCAAGGAGCTGATTCACACCCAGTTGTTTTCTTAACTCTATTGTTTTAGAGAACTGAAAGCAGATGCTAAGATAAAGGAAGCAATGGGAGAAATATGTTCTGAGACCTGCTCTGTCCAAGGCCCTGAGAGGGACCTAGAAGCCATTGTATGAAATTCTATCCCAACCTTGAAGGAGTTACAGGAGTTGAGCAGCATTTAAAAAGCACAATAAAAATGCAGAGCAATAACACAGTGTCAAGCAGTAGGTAGATCAACTGGTCTGGAGACCAGGCATGACTAATTGTGATATGAATTGTCCTCGTGCTAAATACCAGGGCGCAGAGGATGGAGGGAGAGTCAGCTGAGACCTGGGACAGCCCAGCAAGGTTTCATGGAAAGCAACTGACCTGAACTTAGCCCAGAAAAATGGGCACAAGGGGATGTGAGTGGATGGCTGGAGGGGATGTGAGAATTATGAGGGATGATGTGAGCAAATAAGTCATGTTGAAATTTTTCTTTTCTTAAGTGGATTCAAAATAACCAACAAAATATTGTCCTTAAGCCTGGATTTGTATCCACCTCTGAAAAAAATGTGAGATTTTTGGTGGTTTAGTGGCTTTTTTCCCCACATTTGTTTCTCTAGCTATAAAATGAAGGTTTCACTTTCCATATTCCTCCCCCATAGAGATGTTGAAAGGGTTAAAGAATTCTGTAAAGCTTTGAGGGCCTCCTTAAAGCAGTTATGCAAAACCAAATTATAACCATCCTTGTTTTTGTTGTTGGTTTTTATTATCTTTCTTGTAAAACTGCCCCAGGGGAAGCATCACTTTTAGTGTGGTCATAGTCTGCTCAAACACTTAACTGTCTCATTGTGACCCACCTGACTGGAAAGGCGCAGCAGATCCTTGGCCTCCACACACCCTTCTTCCAGCAATCCCTACTGTTCCAGAGGCTTTCCAGGGGCCAGGGCCAGAGTCTGGGGCTGGGACTAACTCACAAATAGGTTTATTTTTCATTTGGCACATACAATCTAAGAAAAAATGAATGCCTTACTGGTATTTAAATGTTGATAAATTTCAGATAAAAATCTAGAATTCTGGCTTCCCTTCTGTAGAGGATCTGACATCCATGGGCCTGCAGGTTGCACATGCCACAGCAGGAATCAGCCAGTTCACTGGATGTGCACTCACTCCTTGACCATACCCCATGTGGCCTTCATCCTTATGGTGGATAACTGCCAGTCCTGAGAAAGATCCATCAGCTTCTTTCAGCGACATCTGTCTGTTTTCCAGCCAAAACACTGACTGGTCTACATTGAGCTGCCTATAATGGCCACCCCAGTGAGTATGGTTCTAGGGCTGGGTTAAGCAGGAAAGAGGTGGCAGGACTAGTTGAGTCGATGGAGACTGAGCCAGAGGGAGAAGGAAGGGATCTGACTTTAGAGCCTGAAGCTAAAGGCCAGGTTCAGGGAGTCAGGTATTAGGCTTTTCCCAGTGGGGAATGGGAGTCAACAGCAAAAGTTCTGGAGCCAATTCCACCAGCCCTGAGCATCTGCCAGGGCATGCCCTTTAGTGACACTGTTTATTTCGATCAGATAATTCATATTTGTACATTATCAACATTGGAGAAATTATATACATATGTGTTGTTGCATACATATGCACCTACACCCATATCTAAGCCCACCACCAGCAATTCCAACATAATAGTTGTGGTTAGGGGTGGGGGGAAGTGTTTTCTGAAAGCTCTGGGCATTTCTCAAGTGCAATGTACAGCTGGGGTTGAGAACTACTGCTCTCAGTGAGCTGATCTTCCTTGTGACCCCTCATCTCCATTCATTCATCTCAGTCTGACTTCAGAAACTGAACATTCTTTAAATTATTCAGTTCCTTCTACGCAAAAACCCAGTCTCTGGGGGCTCCTCTCTTCCTCTTTCAGTTTCCTAACGTATGTCTGGGTGGATGAAGGAGGCTTACTGTGTCTCAGATGTGGGTGGTTGGGTCCTCTGGATGACACCATTTGTCCTATTGGTCATTTGCAGCTCAAGCTGGTCCCTAGTGGAAAATGATATGGCCATCCTTGATGTGGTTAGGGCCTGACAGCCTCCCTGGCTGACTTAGCTCCAGTCTGGCTCGTGCAAGTGCCATGTAACTCTCAGAAGCAATGTGACATTGTCCAGCTGTTCCCTCTGGCCCAGGGTATCAACCTAGAGGAGTCTGCTATGCTAGATACCACCCCAACACAAGGGCCTCACAGCAGTTCCACTGGCCTTTGAGTATCCCTCAGGGCCTATGCCAATCTGTCCATAACCTGATAAATAATCATGGCTCTCTGGGCACTACCATGATGGATTGTCAGTTTACACTGGTGGAGCCTTGATTGGTGGGTGTGGAGGCAGCCTTCAAGAGGGTCACCTTCCATAGTTTCATTAAATTAGAATGAATATACTCTACCTTCTGTTTTCGCCAGAATCACTACCCTTCCCTCTGGTTGTCTGCCCTTGCCTTTTTCTCCATTTCTTCTACCAGATATTGTGTGTCTAGAAGAGGCAAATTTACCTGTACTTCGCGTCCACATCCATTGGGATTCCCATGTTGTATCTTGTCCCCCTTGGCAGATGGGAATCTTGCAGATAAGGAGACCTAACTCAGGAAGAATTTATGATTGTCCTCATTACAAATTAACTTTCACAAATTCTTCTTTTACACGTTCTTGGCTATTCTTATCCACTTACTCTTCCAGTTGCAGAATCTAGAAGACTTACAATTCTGGAGTACACTTCTTTCTATTAGACCTGTTACCCTTTGAGGCAACAGGTGGTCACTTAGAGTGGCCCAATTCTGTAAGGTAAACTCCACTGTGACAGTACTGGGGACATCTTGAATGCCATAGTTGCTATAAAAGAATCTCATATTTAGCTTAAAAGAAAAGGATATGATAGTCACCAGAGCTGTTCAAGATGTTCTGGCTTTCTCTCTTTCTGGATGGAAGAAATCATGTCTTCACCTGCTGGCAATTAGCTGTGGCCAAGAGACTTGCTTTGGCCAAGGAGATATGAAGGCTGATTCTGGCCAGCCATTAGGAGCCACTTTGAGCTTCACCATTGCCTTGGTGTACCCTTCCAATATCTTAGGCAATGTTCCAGGTGGAGGCTGCTCTACCAGCTGGGAACCTGGTTGAGATCCTGGATGGAGAACATCACTCAGCAGAACCCCACATGACCCTCAGTAGATGTGTGGCATGAGTGAGAAAGAAACTTTAGTCTTTTGAAGCCTCTGAGATTTGATGTAGTTTGCTACAGCTGAGCCTATCCTGAGTGAAGAGAAGAATAAGAAGCATGGTGTATGCAACCAGGAACAAGTACCACAGCCTCCACCCAACCTAATCCTTTTTTAAAAATTTACTGTTCCTCTTTTAAAATATTTTATATGTATTAAAGGAGAAATTCATCTTTTAGAAAACAGATCTAAGTCCAAATCACTCTTTTTTCTGTTTTTGTTTTTTTTTTGAGACAGGGTCTCACTCTGTTGCCCAGGTTGGAGTGCAGTGGTGCAAGCATGGCTTACTGCAGTCATGAACTTCTGGGCTCAAGTGGTGCTCCTACCTCAGCCTCCTAAGTAGCTGGGACTACAGGTGTGCACCACCGTATCTGACTAATTTTTAAAAATTTTTAGTAGAGACAAGGTCTCCCTATGTTACCCAAACTGGTCTCAAATTCCTGAGCTCAAGAGATCTTCTCGCCTCACACCTATAATCCCAGCACTTTGGGAGACCTCCCAAAGTGCTGGGATTATAGGTGTGAGCTACTGTGCCCAGTCTTAAAAATCACTCTTATCAGAAAATTGAACCCTTTTGCATTGTTGATGGCAATGTAATTGGTACGGCCATTAAGGAAAACAGTATGGAGTTTCCTTTAAAAATTAAAAAAATAGAACTACCATATGATCCAACCATCTCTAAATATATGTCTGAAAGAAATGAAATCAGTATTTCAATTCATGTTCATTGCAGCATTCATAATAGCCAAGACATAGAAACAACCTAAGTGTCCATTTGCAGATGAATGGATAAAGAAAACATGATATGTATATGTGTGTGGGTATGTGTACATATATATATACACATACATATATATATATATGATGGAATATTATTCAACCTTAAAATGAAATAGCCTGCTATTGGTTGACATCACAGACAAACATGGAGAACATGATACTGAGTGAAGTCAGTGAGACATGGAAAGACAAATACTGCATGATCTCACTCATATGTGGAAAAGAGAGTAGAAATAGAGAGTAGAAGAGTGGCTGCCAGAGGCCGGTGGTGAGGACAATGGAGAGGTGTTGGTCAACAGGTACAAAGTTTCAGTTATAAGATGAATAAGTTCTGGAAGTCTAATGGTGGCTATAGTTAATAATACTGTATATTTAGGTGAAGTTTGAAAAGATTTAAAGTGTCCTCGAGACACACACACACACACACACACACACAGACACACACACAGAAAGGGTAACTGTGGGTGGTGATGGACCTGTTAATTAACTTGATTGTGGTAATCATTACACTATACATAGGTATCGCAAATCATCATGTAACCTTGAATACATACGATTTTTAGTTGTTGGTTAAACATTTTAAAATCAAAAAAAAACAAAAGCAAAATCACTCATCAATTGAAGAAATAGTTTAAAACAAGGACTGTGGAAAATGAACAACCGCCAAAGAGAAAGTGATGCTCTGTGCCCTCCCCTTCTGCTCGGTGCTTGCCGGTGCTTGCCTCCACACTTCCTAAGAAACACAGAGCAAGAAGTGCTCCAGGCACAGACGCAGCTTCCCCTGGCCAATAACCATCGAGATCCCGTCCTGCCTCTCGCCCTGCCCTTCCCCTCTCAGACCCTCCTGACCAGTGTAGGGAAAAGCCTGAGGGACTCTTAGTCATTCTGTTTTTGGAATGTGGAATTGAGAGCTAGCTGGTCCCAAGCACGCAGCCATCTGCCTCTTCTCACAGGGGCCTAACGTTGTTTTCTAGCTGAACAGCGCACAGGAATTTTTCAGCCCCCCTCCTCTATCACAAAGCCTGTGATTCCTTTAAAGAACTGCAAAGCAAAGCATCTTTCCAGTTAAAAAGCCCAAACTGAAATGTGACGGCATCTAAATGTCTTTATCCCCAATTATTAGCCCTCTTCCTGACAGGCCCTCCCATCTGCCTCTGTGCCTAGAAAGAAGTTCCCTGCTACTTCAGCCCCAGTTTTCTTTTCTTTTTCTTTTCTTTTCTTTTCTTTTTTTTTTTTGAGACAGACTTGCACTCTGTAGCCCAGGCTGGAATGCAGTGGCACAATTTCAGCTCTGCAAGCTCTGCCTCCCAGGTTCATGCCATTCTCTTGCCTCAGCCTCCCACGTAGCTGGGACTACAGGTGCCTGTCACCACGCCTCGTGAATTTTTTTGTGCTTTTTAGTAGAGACGGTATTTCACCATGTTAGCCAGAATGGTCTCGATTTCCTGATCTCCTGATCGGCCCGCCTCGGCCTCGCAACAGTTTTCTTATTTTTAAGGGATTTATCTTTTGATCACTTTATATTATTAGATTGGTGCAAAAGTTATTGTGGTTTTTGTCATTAAAAGTAATGTACTTTTGTACCAACCTAAAATAAATGTTATTTATTTATTCCAAACTTACTTAAAAGAGGACTCAAGGAGGACAAGAAAGATGTGTTTGTATTTCAAGATAAAAAAGGAAATATATGAGGCCTGGCACAGGAATGCCTATATTCCCAGCACCTTGGGAGTCTGAGGTGGGAGGATCACTTGAGCTTAGGAGTTCGAGACCAGCCTGTGCAATATAGGGAGACCTCATCTCTACTAAAAGTTAAAAAAAAAGTTTATTTTGAATTTTTAAGACCAGGGGTACATGTGCATGTTTTTTACATAGGTAAATGTATGTCTTGGGGGTTTGTTGTACAGATTATTTCATCACCCAGGTATTAAGTCTAGTACCCATTAGTTATTTTTCTGATCCTCTCCCGCCTCCCACCCGTGACTCTCAATAGGCCCCAGTATGTGTTGTTCCCCTTTATCGGCCATGTGTTCTCATCATTTAGCCCCCACTTACAAGTGAGACGAGGCGGTGTTAGGTGTTCTGTTTCTGTGTTAGTTTGCTAAGGGTAACGGCTTCCAGCTCCACTCATGTCCCTGCAAAAGACATGATCTTGTTCAAAAAGTACAAAAATTAGCTGGGTGTGGTGGCACGTGCCTGTAGTCCCAGCTACTCAGGAGGCTGAGGTGGGAGGATCACCTGAGTCCAGGAGGTCAGAGCTGCAGTGAGCCCTTCTGGTGCCACTGCACTTTAGCCTGGGCCACAAAGAAAGACCCTGTCAAAAGAAAGGAAGGAAGGAAGGAAGGAAGAGAGGGAGGGAAAGAAGGAAGGAAGGAAGAGAGAGAGAAAAAAGAAAGAAAAGAAAGGAAGGAAGGAAGGAAGGAAGGAAGGAAGGAAGGAAGGAAGGAAGGAAGGAAGGAAGGAAGGAAAGGTTGAGCAAAGTAGCCCTCAGCCAGAATGAAAAAGTTACATGAATGTATGCCATGAAATATTTTCCTCTTGCTGAATGTGGGCCAAAACCTGATTTTCCTAAAAATGTCTTTAAAGTGTCATAGTATCCATATAATTAAATAAAATTAGTTCAGGAAAAGAACAACCATTTCTTATAGTGAGACTAAAGGCAATTTCCCCAGGGGCTCCTCATGGAAAGGAGACTGAATAAAAAAATGAAGTAGGCCGGGTGCAGTGGCTCACGCCGGCCTGTAATCCCAGCACTTTGGGAGGCCAAGGCAGGCAGATCACCTGAGGTCAGGAGTTCGAGTTCAGCCTGGTCAACACGGTGAAACCCTGTCACTACTAAAAAATATATACAAAAATTAGCCGGGTGTAGTGGTGTGCACCTGTAATCCTGGCTACCTGGAAGGCTAAGGCAGGAGAATTGCTTGAACCCAGGAGGCAGAGGTTGCAGTGAGCCAAGATCGTGCCACTGCACTCTAGCCTGGGTGACAGAGTGAGATTCCATCTTAAAAAAAAAAAAAAAGGCAGTATCCTCTTTCTATACATGTGACAGATTTCACAGAGTGGATGCTTATAACTTCTCTTAAAATAGAATGATGATATCACCTGTGATTTCACTCTGGTAAAACACTATGGATAGTATGCCTATCCAGGAACTCAGCTCCCAAATCAGCTGGCTTGATGCAACAATGAAATTCGAAGTATCTGTGAGGGAAAGATTAGCCCTCCATGAATTCCTGTTTATGTGGCCAAGCTTCTGAAAGACATAGGGCAACAATGAATTTGCAAGTATCCCTGTTAACTAAACGTGGACTACAGATATATGTGGCTAGTGAAGTGCAGAGCCATATGTTCTGCGTAGCCAGCCTGCTTCATACAAACAATACAATGGGATTGGGGTGAGGGACAGTTCACAAAAGAAATCTAACTAACTGGTCAAAAAATAAAAAATAAAAAAAAGAAGGCTTTCTTAGTGTTGGTGGTTACATAAGCTAGTATAATATTATTGGGCATTTTGTTAATAGTTAGACATATATCTTTGATCTAGCAATTCTATTTCTAGATTGTCACCTAGGAATTATTTAAGAGTGTGTGCAAATATTAATGATAATGATATTTGTCCTGAAAGAATGAAAACACTGTGAATGTCTACCTCTAAATTGTGGTACCCGCATGTAATGGAATACGATTCCACTATTAAACATGATGTCTTAGATGAATACACATAGGCATGGTCAGTGTTCACTATACATTGCTAAGTTTTGTATAAAACAGTTTACTAAAGAATACAAGTATAATAATAGTACTAGTGTGTTGTTATGTTTGTGTAATAGTTATTTTTAATATCAGATTTTTTTTCCTTCTACATACTGCTTTCCACAAAGCCTTTTGGGTCCCATTCCTTTTTCCTTTAACAGCATCAGATCCCATATATTTCTAGTCACTTTCAGCTATCAAATATTCTCCATTTTAAATTTCCAATCTCAATCCAACTCCAATGTCATCACCTGCCCCCTGGTTGTCAGCTTGAGACATTTGGAAGGTGAAGGGAGGGCCTGCTTTTCTTCTTAAGGGGAGGAGACAAGAGAGACCGTCTTTTTCCTTGATGATTTGGCCATGGTCACAGCCATCTCCTTGCTGGAGTCTTTGCTGCTCTGGCTAAAACACGCTGACAGCACTGCCCTCTACAGAGTGGGTATCCAAATGCAGACCCTTCAAGAGCCCCTAGCGGAGCCTCACTATGCCTGCCAACTGCACACTTCCCTGATGTGATAGATCCACCCTTCCACGCCCCGTCAATTTCCGCCATACACAATCACATGGGCTTTCCTCCTGGATCCCCTTCTAAGTGGAGCAAGATGATCTCTCCGCTGGTACGTTCTGTGGTTCTGCCATGAGCACATAGGAGGCACAGGCCTTCCGGACATGCCAGTGCCATTGAGCAGATGCAAGCGGCCCCACTGACACCCCCTCTTGGTACCCTGCTCTCTGGTTCATTTCCTTTTCCAATTAGGCAGAGTCAGGCAAGCCAGTCCGCCACCTGAGTAGACATCCAATGGGAGCATAGGCTAATAATTCCTTGTTGCAAATACTCCCAAGCTGCTTCAGTAATTTCCTTGGAGCTGCCTCACTTGACTTTGAAGAGGAAAGTGCATGACCACCTCACTAGACAAAAAGACACACACAAAATTATTCTTACTCTAAATCTAAATAACCTACAAAGCTAACAACCTCAATACTTCCCCCTTCCTCTGCTTATACAGACCCTGAAGGAAGGAGCATTGGGATGGTGCCTGGCCATGGGGGTGAGGATTGTGTCATTTCTTACTAAGTCTTGGGTTAAAGTGTCTAGTCTCAGGGACTGACTCTTTGTCTCTTTAGGGAACTTTAGTGCTTTTTTTTTTTTTTTTTTTTTAATTTCAGCATTGGAGGTTTAGGTAAATTTCAGGAAAAAAATTGGAAAAAGTTTCAAATATCTTATAAATACAAATGTACCTATACACAGTCCCAGAAAGAGTTTTGAAGCTATACATCAAAGTGTTAACGTTTCCATAGTAAAATAAGAGTTTTATAATTTTTTGTCTCTTTGTGGCCTACATGTTTTAATTTTTCTATCCAAAACCTGTTTTGGTTTTATAATGAAGGGGATACATAAACGTTATTTTTATTAAAAAAAAAAAAAAAACTATTCATCCCAAAAGGTAAAAGGATAAATAAGTTGTAGTATATCCATCCAATTGAATACTACTAAGTAATAAAATGGAGCAACTTACTAATAGAAGCAACAACATAAATGAATCAAAAAATATTATGCTGAGAAAAAGAAATCTGACACAAAGGAGTATATCATTTGTATGATTTTGTTTATTTGAGATTCTAGACCAGATAAAGCTCATCTATAGTGATACAAATCAGATCAGTGATTGTCTAGATGGGAGGGTCGGGAAGACTGACTGCAAGGGGGTCAAGGAAGCTTTCTGGGGTAATGGAAATGTTCATGTCTTTATTGGGGTAGACAATTGCCTAACTCATTAAATTGTATACTTAAAATGAGTGCATTTTTTAAATTTTACTTTAAGTTGTGGTATACATGTGCAGAATGTGCAGGTTTGTTACATAGGTATACATGTGCCATGGTGGTTTGCTGCACCTATCAATCCATTACCTAGGTTTTAAGTCCTACATGCATCAGGTATTTGTTCTAATGCTCTCCCTCCCCTTGCCTCCCATCCCCCAATAGGACCCGGTGTGTGATGTTCCCCTCCTTGTATCCATGTGTTCTCATTGTTCAACTCCCACTTATGAGTGAGAATATGCAGTGTTTGGTTCGTCCATGTCCCTGCAAAGGACATGATCATTCTTTTTTATGGCTTCATAGTGTTCCATGGTGTATATGTGCTACATCTTCTTTATCCAGTCTATCACTAATGGGGATTTGGGTTGGTTTCAAGTCTTTGCTATTGTAGATAGTGCTGCAATAAACATACGTGTGCATGTGTCTTTATAGTAGAATGATTTATAATCCTTCGGGTATATACCCAGTAATGGGATTGCTGGGTCAAATGGTATGAGTGCATTTTATCATATGTAAATTACACTTCAGTAAAGTTGATGTTTAGAAAAAGTTTTGGTTTTGTTTTATTTTTGGAAAATTAGTGAGATTTCAGAGCTAAAACTATGAAACTCTTAGAAGAAAACATGGGATAAATCTTTATGATCTTAGCTTTGGCAATGTTTTCTTAGATATGACATCAAAAGCATAAGGAACAAAAGAAGGATAGATAAGTTGGATTTCATCTAAAAATTTTATGCATTGAAGGATTCTATCAAGAGAGGGAAAAGACAATCCATAGAAAGGAAGAAAATATTTGTGAATTATATATATGGTGGGGTCTATTATTCAGAATACACAGAGAGCATTTACAACTCAGTAACAAAAAGTCAAACAAGTCAATTAAGAAACGGTCAAAAAACTTGAAAAGACATTTTACCAAAGAAGTTATCCAAATGGCCAACAAGCACATGAAAAGGCATTCAAAATCCTTAGTCATTAGGGAAACGCAGATGGAAACCACAATGAACTACCATTTCACACACACTAGGATGGCTGTATGAGTACAAAAAGGAAAACAAGTATTGGGGAGGATGTAGAGAGACTGGAACACTCATACCTTGCTGGTAGAAATATAAAATGGTGCAGCTGCGGTGGACAAGCTTAGTGATTCCTCAAAATTTAAATATAAAATTACCACAAAACACACAATTTCACTCCTGGGTATATGCACAAAAGAACTGAAAGCAGAAGTTCAAGCCAAAGCTTGTACACAAATGTTCACAGCATATTATTTACAAAAGCCAAAAGGTGGAAACAATTCAAATGTTCATCAACAGATTAACAGACAAAATGTGATATATTCATACAATGGAGTATTATTCAGCCATAAAAAGTGAAGTTCTGATCCATTCTACAACATGAATGAAGCTTGGAGACACTATGCAAAATGAAAAAAGCCAGATACAAAAGGCCAAATATTGTGTGATTTCATGTATATGAAACATCTAGAGTAGATAAATCCATAGAGACTGGATGCAGACTGGTGGTTGCCAAAGGCTGGGGGGCAGGGGAGTGACTACTTAATGCATAAGGAGTTTTTTGGACAGGTGATGAAAATGTTCTGGTGATAGTGGTAGTGCCTGTACAACACTGTGAAGGTACTTATTGCCACCGAATTGTGCACTTTAAAAGGTTTGCATTAAAAGTGCACCTTGTGATTAAAATGGTAAATGTCAAGTTAGGTGTATTTTATCACAATAAAAAAATAGTCAAATGTTATGGTGAAACTATCACATATGTTTCACCCCTCCTGCTATCATGTCAAAGAACTTCCTCAGAGTTATACTCCTGGCTTCCCGGGTTTGGTTCAGTCTTTTCCTGAGGAAGGTGTTTCTCAGGGCAGTTTCCACTAGAGAGCTGCTCCTGCTCAGCATGCCCTGTGACTGGCTGAGTTAGCCCCATTCGAGGAGAAGTTTCAGCAAGACCATTTGTCCTATATCTAAACCATGTCACCCAGACTCGTTTTTATTAATAACAAAGCTAGCACGTTGGTCTCATCTGGATTCTTCATCTGCCTGTCTACATTTCCGATGTTAAGTCGAAGTTGGGTGGGAAGAGGAATATTCTTCACTGAAATCTCCCCCTGACCACTCTTCCTTGGCACTCAA
This sequence comes from Papio anubis, assembly GCF_008728515.1. NCBI lineage: Eukaryota > Metazoa > Chordata > Mammalia > Primates > Cercopithecidae > Papio > Papio anubis. Next base: position 111,526,549 of record NC_044979.1, on the reverse strand, counting down.
ACCCCAGAAGACACAGAGTTTTAAACCATAATGCACGACCACAATTAACCTCTAAACTGCTTAAAGTATGTGCAAGGAAACCCTCACCTGGGCCATTTTAAAAAGGATCAAGCCAGAAAAAAAAAAAAGAAAGAAAGAAAGAAAGAACATCTATCTTTGAGCACTGAAACTTCCTGCGGTCCAAACTAAACTTACAAAATGTGGTTTGTATAATCAAATACGTCAGGCTACTCCAAGTGATTTATTAATTACAAACTAGTTAAAACTAGGGAGACATTCAGAAAAAAACATTTTAATCTCCTTATCGTTCCATGTTTTTCTTCATTCCTCTCTCTATTTTCCTTCTTTACAATGTGTCACCCTTATTTGAAAAGTAAGACTTCAGGGTGTTAATATAGGACTGTGAAGGCAAAATAGCATTTAGAATTGAGAAATAAGTTATCTGCTTTTCTACAGAGAATTGCTAAAACAAAAGGAAAACAAACAAAAATAAGTTCCCAATAAATCAGTAAATATGGTATCACATTTCTAATGTTGAAAACTTCTTATTGGAATTCACCAGCATATTTCAAAACAAACCAAAAAACAAAAACAAAAGGAAAAAACACCCACATTTTATAAAACTAATATCTGATTGGATGCTTTTAAAATTCTTCGTTTCACACCAAGTGGCCTATAGAAAACTTGAAAAGAAATCGTATAAATAGTGTAAGGAAGAGTTAAAGAGTTCCCTTATCTTCATGGGAAGATAAGATTTCAAGAAAGAAAAGTATGATTGGCAATAAAATAAATGCCTTGAAACATCTGAAGAACTTTTGCTGAGGGAATAATGTACTAGAGTCGTTGTCTCTTTGGTCATCATTATTTAATTTTCTCCTAGAAAAGCAAAGGCTGCTTTACACTAAGAATCACTAAACATAAGAGTGAGTTCTTAATAGTGGCTGGAGAGTTTGAGAACAGATGGTTAGTGTCAGAGGGACGTCGCATTCTGATGGCTTGGTGCAGGCTTGTTGAAGGCATGGATGAAGCAGATTGCTTGCTTTCCTTTCTGTCCTCTAATTTTGTTAAGAATGTTACCAGCTGCTAAAGGGGTGCCCGGTGGGCTGGAAGAAGAGAGTAAGAAGGCAGCCTAACTGCCCCCAGAAAATTTTATGTTATTTTCTTATAATAACAATTCTGGTTGCTATAACTATGTTCTTTACACCTGGGGATTTTTAGGAATCCTATCTGTAATCCACATGAGCTCTAATTTTATATTCTATAGTGAACTGTGCCCTCTTTCTGAGACAGGACTGTGATTCCACATTCCTGTTGTAGATACAATGTGTATGAAAGTGTTAGTAACAAAGGGGCCATACACACTGGTACCAATCGGATTCTCATGCCTCACATTAAGTATGACAAGCTGTGTCCCCAGACCTCACTGAAATAAAAGTGGAAAAACCCAAATTCATATGGTTAGGAAACATATAATTTGTCCCTGAAGTTATTTTTTTTTTAAGAACCACAATGTCTATCAAAATTAGTGATGGTCATAGCCTTCTGTGCAGGAATTCCTCTTCTAGGCATTTATCCTGGAGAAGAATCCATATGTTTATGCAACAGGGTTTATTGAAGTATTTATTATCTGTCCGATGAATTGACAGCAAACGAAACAAAATGAAATGGTAAATTTTCTGTGGTATAGTCATCCCATAAAATATTACACAATAATGACTGGGTGCGGTGGCTCACACCTGTAATCCCAACACACTGGGAGGCCGAGATGGGTGGATCACCTGAGGTCAAGAGTTTGAGACCAGCCTGATCAATATGGTAAAACCCCATCTCTACTAAAAATATAAAAATTAACTGGGCATGGTGGCATGCACATGTAGTCCCAGTTACTCAGGAGGCTAAGACAGAATTGCTTGAACCCGGGAGGCAGAGGTTGCAGTGAGTTGAGATCGTGCCACTGCAATCCAGCCTGGGTGATAGAGTAAGACTCCCTCTCAAAACAAACATACACACACACACACACAATTACACAATAATGATGGAGGTAGAGCTACATATTTGGACATAAAAGATATTTTAGATATATTGCTAAATGAAAAAGCAGGTTTCACAAAGACATGAAGAGCATGATTCCATTTGTGTAAAAAACAGAAAATAAAACCAAACTATATAGCAAGATTCAGACTGAAGAAAGTTTGAAAACTCCCAATGTGCCCATCACTGTAGCAATGATTTTATATATGCTATCTCATTGGAAACCCATAATTGCTTCTTAGAAAGTGAACTATTATTATCCACATTAGAGATGAAGAAAGTAAAGCACAGAGGTTAAGTAACATACCTCCAAGGGGAATAATGTAAGCACATGAAAATACATAGAAAGAGTCCAAGACAGGGCTGGGTGCTGTGGCTCACACCCGTAATCCAAGCACGTTGGGAGGCTGAGGTGGGTGGATCATGAGGTCAGGAGTTCAAGACCAGCCTGGCCAAGATGGTGAAACTTCGTCTCTACTAAAAACACACAAAATATTTTCTTCCTAAGAGAAAATGGTATTGGATAGGATTCGGTGGTGGCTGTATTCTATATATGTATATGTATTGGTGGCTTACACAACAAATATTTCTCACAGTTCTGGAGACTGGGAGGTCCCAGATCAAAGTGCCAGCAGATGTGGTATCTGGTGAGGGCCCTCTTCCTGTCTTGTAGCTGTCTTCTTGCCATGTGCTCATCAGTCTTTCCTTGGTGTATGTGTATGGGCAGAGAGAGGGCTCCGATTTCTTCCTTTTCTAATAAGAACGCTAATCTCTACATGGGGACTCCATCCTCAAGATCTCATCTAAACCTATTACCTCCAAAATGCCCTGCCTGCAAATATCATCAATTACATTAGGGATTAGACCTTCAACATGAATTTAAGGGGAGATAAACATTTTAGTCTACAACCTCACACACACACAATTTACTTTCTTTTAAAGTAAGAAGAAATAAAAATTGAAAGAAAACAAATAAAAAGAAAAATGACTATTGGCCTAGCAGGTAGCTCATGCCTATAATCCCAGCACTATGGGAGGCTGAATTGAGCTGGTTGCTTGAGCCCAGGAGTTCGAGACCAGCCTAGGCAACCTACCAAGAACTGACCTATACAAAACAAAACAAAACAAAACAAAACACCCACAAAAATTAGCTGGGCATGCTGTCACACTCTTGTGGTCCCAGCTACTCAGAAGGCTGAGGAAGAACGATTGATTGAGCCCAGAAGATGAAGGTTGCAGTGAACCATGATCATACCACTGCACTCCAGCCTGGGTGACAGAGCAAAACCCTATCTCAAAAAATAAATTTTTAAAAAAGTGACTATTCTTCTTTGTTTTAATTTTCCATTCACCTGAAAGTTTCCCTTTGATCCATGTCTATAATGCTCTCCTGAAGCTCTGTTAGAATCTTTTGGCCATATCTTTTGGCCAGCTTTTGTTTCCTCTGGTCACACCAGCTTCAGCAATGGTGAGAAGTTAAGGATCCACTAACAGTCACGGGGGTAGTACGAATATTACTCTGCTCCCCCAGGCTCTGACCATAAGACGTGAGGAATTCAAAGACCAGGGAATAAACTCATTGTTCTGGTATTTTCAGGCCCCACTTTGCAGAGTCTCTGAGACTTCCCTCAAGTCTACATCATTTCCCTGGCAGAGTCCTCGGCAGCCCACAGAAATGGTCCTTTATGGCTGTCTTACTTCCCTGCCTGAACTAAGTCATGTTATCCTGCATGCCATGACTTCATTCAACACTCACCTAATGACTCACATTGGTTCCAAGTCTACAGATCATCAATGAAAGAATTCTCTTTGCTACCAGCGTTGATCTTTTAAATTTTCCTGGTGTATGCATGCAGGCTCTTAAAAAGAAATTGTAGCACCTTCTATTGTAATAGCCACTGCTGTGGAGCTCATTGTGTCAAATTCTCTCCAGAAGAACCACAGGACATTTTAAAGAAACTAACTCCTCAAAGATCTAGAACTAGATGTACCATATGACCCAGCCATCCCATTACTGGGTATATACCCAAAGGATTATAAATCATGCTGCTATAAAGACACATGCACACGTATGTTTATTGCGGCACTATTCACAATAGCAAAGACTTGGAATCAACCCAAATGTCCATCAGTGACAGACTGGATTAAGAAAATGTGGCACATATACACCATGGAATACTATGCAGCCATAAAAAAGGATGAGTTTGTGTCCTTTGTAGGGACATGGATGCAGCTGGAAACCATCATTCTTAGCAAACTATCACAAGAACAGAAAACCAAACACCGCATGTTCTCACTCATAGGTGGGAACTGAACAATGACATCACTTGGACTCGGGAAGGGGAACATCACACACCGGGGCCTATCATGGGGAGCAGGGAGGGGGAAGGGATTGCATTGGGAGTCATACCTGATATAAATGTCGAGTTGATGGGTGCTGACGAGTTGATGGGTGCAGCACACCAACATGGCACAAGTATACATATGTAACAAACCTGCACGTTATGCACATGTACCCTAGAACTTAAAGTATAATAATAATAATAAATAAAAAAATAAAACTAAAAATAAAATAAAATTAAATTAAAATATGATTTAAAAAAAAAAAAGAGTCAAGGCCCATCAGTGTGTTGTATTCAGGAGACCCATCTCATATGCACAGACACACATAGACTCAAAATAAAGGGATGGAAAAAAAAAAAAAGAAACTAACTAAAATCTTTCCTTTATGCTTACCTCTAACCAGGATCCAAATACAGCACCCACAAAACGAACCTAGGGATTATTCTACTCTGACGTGTTTTCCCTATCTACTTGGGCACTCTGCTCTCAAGTTAGGGGAAGACTTTGTCAACTTTATTTAGGAGTCTACATTTGAGTGTCCAAGAACGCCACCTTAATTTCTTTTCATCAATTCTCCAAGAAGGCCTATCAGAGCCACATACAGAACTACTCCCGATAAATGACTTTGGATCCCAAGTTTCCAGAGTTGGATGTGCCAATTAGGCTTCCCACTCTTCTTGGTCTCCTGATGCCTATACACCACTTTCCTAAGCATCAAGTTGAGAAAACAGAAAATGGTCTGGAATGTGTGTGTTCCTTAATCTCTTGAAAGATTTTTTAAAAATTGGGATGCATTTTTGAAATTATACATTTAATCTTGACAGAGCTAAAATTTAGAAAAACACATTTATTAATGTAAACCAAAAATAAAAACCTAAGTCTCCCAACTGACTGAATGTACTCCCTCTTGGCTAAAGGGACTACAAAGAAACCTGAAAAACTGCATTCCAGGCTGTGATGGGAAGGGAAGGGAGAATGAACATATCTTGTTATACCCCCTCCCTTTTGGAGTTTAGGCACAACTGACCATTATTGACGTTAAAACGGAGATCATAAGACTGACTGAATGGACTCTGTGGCAATAAGGTATCAAATTCCAACCTGATTGACGTGACAGATAGCAGACTCTGAAGGAAATACAAATATTATATCTCAAATATATTTCTTTGATATGTTTTTAAATGGCCCTGCAAAGCCAAATTTCATGAAGGAAATTTGCATCTGTAGAGAATCTCCATTAATGCAGCCAGGACTTTCCTGGATTTAGGAGAGATTAACTAAGAGTCTAACACCTTTTAAGGTTCAAACAGAAACATTTGGTGTTATTTATTTTCTCTAAAGTTACTAACTGGAGGCTTCATTTACATAACTAAAACTTTGGCCTTCACAACCCCCTTAACTTAACTCAAACACTCCCTTTTACTGGCTTTAGCCTTCAGACAAAGCTTAATTCCTTTTTTTTTTTTTTTTTTTTTTTTTTTTTGAGACGGAGTTCCGCTTCTTGTAGCCCAGGCTGAGTGCAGTGGGGTCGGATCTCTGCAGCCTCCCTGCAAAGTTCACCCCAGGTTCACGCCGCATTCTCCGCCTCAGCCTCCCGAGTAGCTGGGACTACAGGCGCCTATCCGCTATTTTTTTAATTTAGTAGAGGACGGGTTTCACTGTGTTCGCCAGGGATGGTCTCTGATCTCCTGACCTCAAGGGATCCGCCCATCTCGGCCTCCCCAAAGTGCTGATTATAGGTTTGTTTTCACTCCGCCACAAAGCTTAATTCTTTCAATCAATTGCCAACCATAAAATATTTGAATCCACCTATGACCTGTGTATTAGTCTGTTCCCACATTGCTACAAAGAACTACCTGAGATTGGATAATTTTTTTAAGAAAAGAGGTTTAATTGACTCGCAGTTCTGCAAGCTGTACAGGAAGCATTGCTGGGAGGCCTCAGGAAACTTACAATCATGGTGGAAGGTGAAGGGGAAGCAAGCACATCTTACCATGATGGAACAGGAGAGAGAGAGTAAAGTGCTACACCCTTTTAAACAACCAGGTCTCATGAGAACTCCATCATGAGAACAACAAGTGGGAAGTCCGCTCCCATGATTTAATCACTTCCCACCAGGCCCCTTCTTCAACATGTGGGGATTACAATTCACCATGAGATATGGGTGGGAACATAGAGCTAAACCATATCAACCTGCAAGCCCCCACTTCAAGATATCTTGTCTTTTTAGGTTGAACCAATGTACACCTTCCATGTATTGATTTATGATTTTACCTACAATTCCTGTCTCCCTACAATGTATAAAAACAAACTGTCATCCGACCACCTTGGGCACACTTTCTTAGGACCTCTTGAGACTGTTTCAAGGGCCATGGTCCATCATATTGAATCAGAATAAACCTCTTTAGGTATTTTACAGAGTTTTTTTTTGTTTGTTTTTTGTTTTTTTTTTTGGTCAACATATAAATATTCCGTGAAGATCAAAATCAATATTTTTGCCTTCTCCTACCAGTTCAAAGCTACTACCAGTTATATATGTCATACACACATGTAAACACTTTAATGCAATACACACATAGGCAAATACAAAATGCTGACATGAATTTACAAATATATGGAAAATAGGTCTATCTACAGAATAGTAATCAACTGTAGAATACACATTTCTAGGAACACAGATAATTTGCATTATTACTCATTTTCCACAAACATAAATAATTTTAAAATAGCCCAAAGACCAAAAAAAGAAAAAAAAAAAGGTAAAGATAATCTGGATGGGTCCACTAGACAGAACTCCAGTAGTTTCTGGGTTCATTTTAAAGTCTTTCATAATTTTTCTTTGTATTTTTTCTTTGTATATTTTAGTGTTTTAGCTCTCTTACTTAAAAATTACCTTAACAATGATGAGCATCTTATATCTTAGGAGCAGCTGGACAGTTGAGGAGAGAAAATAGTTATCATGTCTGATTTTAGAACACTTTTTAAAAATGTTAAAGATGTGGAAATGGGGAAAAAAAAAGGATTCCTGGGTGCCTTTCCGTGAAATGCTAAGCATTGCCTAGCGAACCCTCCTCTGGGAATTATCTCATTTTATAATAATGTTCACCTTTCACTTAACTATTAGCAAATATTGTACAGGAGAAGTTAACATCTAGAAGGTTGACCATATTGGAAAGAATTCCCGTCCACAGCAATTCAAATGATTCCTGTTCATAACTATTCAAAATAATTTCTCCAGTAGAGAATATAAGCCTTTGTAAATCACATTCTCACTTGAAGCAGTTTTAACATCTTAGTGGTTCCATTATTAATTTATAGGCTAACTGAAAGTCTTTGACACATGTTCATTTTATATTTATGTGAGAGTTATGATTCTAGTGCTTTGAAAACTATTCCTTGGTGATATCCTCTAATTAAACAGTTTGGAACTATAAATATATGGCCATCTCAGGAAGCTCACTAAATATTTCAGAGCTTTCTCCTACTCCCTCTTCAAATTCATTAAAACTCAGTCTACAGAAGTCTTAGTTCAAAGGATCCAGTGTTGCTTCTAAGTATCTCCTGGAGAGGTAACTGGAGAATCTGAAAAATCTACTAGCCTATTTTCTGTTGTCTTTTCTTCTGTCTTTATGACTCAGTATCATTCTTGAATATAATTGGTCCTGCCCAGTCTGATACAATTTCCTGCTACCTTTGAGATGCCACTGTTGGTCTTGTAGTAATTGCTCAGTATATAGTGAGGGTAAGGAAAAGAAGAGATCCTGGCTTCTGGTGTTAACAGTTTTTCAAACACAGTGCTGCAGCAGATCAGGGTTTGAATGGGTCACAGTGGTTCTTCAAGGCAGGACAACTCCATTTCCTGCAAAATGGACTAAAAAAAAAATGGTCAAAGGAGAATGTGGGTTCTGGCTCCCTGAACCCACATTCAGAGGGCCCGTGAGCAGGTTCCTAAGCAGATCTTCTGGAAGAAGGTCGGTGTTCTGGGAAAGGGCTGTTTGTGTATATTGAAAGTGTAGCTAGTTGGATGTCCAGTACAATACCCTCTTACCGATATACTTAAAAACTAGGAAGTCTACTGGCTGTATATTAGGAAATTTCATCTAGAGATCTGTGACTTGTCAAGATCAGTCTGTTAGAGGTGTGTGAAGCAGAGCAACTCCATCTTAAACAGGAGCTGGGTAAAATGAGGCTGAAACCTATGCGGCTGCATTCCCAGACGGTTAAGGCATTCTAAGTCACAGGATGAGATGGAAGGTCAGCACAAAACACAGGTCATAAAGACCTTGCTGATAAAACAGGTTGTAGTAAAGGAGCTGGCCAAAACCCACTAAAACCAAAATGGTGATGAGAGTGATCTCCGGTCATTCTCACTGCTACACTCCTACCAGCGCCATGACAGAGTACAAATGCCATGGCAATGTCAGTAATTCACTCTATATGGTTTAAAAAAGGGAGGCATAAACAATTCACCCATTGTTTAGCATATCATGAAGAAACAACCATAAAAATGAGCAACTGTCAGCCCTTGAGGCTACTCTGTCTGTGGAGTAGCCATTCTTTCATTCCTTTACTTTTTAATAAACTTGCTTTCACTTTGCACTGTGGACTTGCCCTGAATTCTTTCTTGTGCAAGATCCAAGAACCCTCTCTTGGGGTCTGGATCAGGACCCTTTTCCTGTAACATCTTTCTGGTGACCATAGAAGGGACTATACTGTGGAAAACCCTGACCCAAAGGCTAACTTTGGGTAAGTGGTGGGGTCCAATAACGTCTTTCTCGTGAACACAAAAGGGACAATACTGAGGAGACCTCCTGACCCAAAGGAAATAGTCTACAGCACTGACTGGATGACTTTGGATAAGTGGTGGGGTACCTATGTAAAGAATGGGATTGGGTTAGAGGCCCAAATTAGGGGAGTTAGAGTTCTCTCCTAAGACAGAGTGGGTTAGAGGTTCCTCTTAATAAAAGGCAAGGACGCTTGACCTACCTTGGGTTAGAAGCCAACTTGGAATGGTTAGAGTCCCTTCTAAGATTTAGGAGGTTAGAGGCCCCTCTTGGGTAAAATTCCCCTTGGCTAAGAACAGGTTTGGCACTATGGGGGATTAACTACTATTCTCTTTGGATTAATCTTCCTTACACTCTTTGCTGATGGCTGTGGGTGACAGGGTTAGGCATGTAAAGGATTGTGGGACATGGGGAGCTTTTTCCTCCCTAAAAGGGGAAACTTGAGAGCTGATGGGACTGCAGGAAAAGATCCCTTTGTTACTGACAAGCAGCTGCCTGAACTTTTCATCATCAGCTTCAATGAATGTGTCTTTTCTCTGGCCTCCCTAAGCTCTTCACCTTCCCCACCCTGCCACAGGAAGTACTTTCCTTCTCTATTTTTCCTTTCCTGTATTTTCTGTTACCCAGGGCAACCATCTTGCTCAGAGGCCATGTGTTGAAACTAGAAGTCAAAGGTTGGATTAAAGATAACAGGGCCCATATGGGGGCAAATTTAAGGCTTGCCAGTTTATTGGGTGCTAAGTAGAGTGGATAATGTCTATGTTTCATCACACATATTTTGCTCTGACCATAATGAAAAAAAAAATTTCCTTTATGATGTGGCTTGGCCCCCAGGGTGATGGTTTCGCAAGCTGGATCACTAGGGCCACACAGGCATGCCAGCAAAAGGGTAAAATTTCTTACCAGTCAAGTTTCTGGTTTCTCTCTCTGTGTGGTTGAATGAATGGTAAACAAAAAATAAATAAATAAATAAAAATCAGTGTTTATCACCTCTGTAAAAGTTTGGATTAATGGGAAAAAGAATTCTAAGGCTAGTCTTAAGCTGGTGTGTTTTGTGCTATGAATTTGTTTTTCTGTGTCAAGGGGTACTTTAGGATAAAACACAGGCTTAGAACACCTATAAGCCCACTTTTCAAGATGACCTAGCAAGCTGGTCAGTAACAAACTTGGCTGCAGGTCCCTGAAACAAACAAAAAAACTGGATGAAGTCTCCACCTTGTTTAATGTCCTTGGGAGCTTGACTTTTTAACCCTGCCTTCCAGGGAATAGGAATTTTAGGGTTCAAGTCATAGTTAAATCTAAAAATCATATTAAATAGTTAAAAGCCTTTGCAAGCTCAAAATTAACTACTCTAGACTCCTTCTAGGAAAGAAAATGGAGACTGCCCTGTACTGTAGTTCAGTAGCTAAAGTTTTGCACTTTCACAGTGGTGGTCTGCATTCGATTCCCCACCCAGAAATTAAGTTAAACTTATTTCTGGTTTAATATATGCATGACCTTGTCTCTCTTCTCCTCTTTGGACTATCTTAAATTTTCCTTTCTCTAAGCACCTGGGAGGTTACCTTTGGTAAAGTTCAAAAGCCAGAAATATTGGGTGTTTGGCACAAGAAATTCTAAAAGAACTTTATTCAAGAGTGCTATGGTTAAAATCAGTTTAATTAAAAGCAGATATTCAAGATCTTAGAGCCTGGGCTCCTTGGGAAAAACAGGAGGCAACAGGGACTCTTTTCTTGGCCCTGTTTTTCCAAGGGCTCTACCCTAAAGCCAGTAATCCAATTAAGAAACTTAAAAACTGAAAAATAAAAAATCTTGCAATTACTGTAGTAATCTTCTTTTTTCTGTGTAGCTATACATGTGGTGTGTGTAATGTTTCTATAAAAGAGCTCTAATTAATTGGCTTAAACAAAAATACACACTGAAATATCTTGAAAGCAAAATAAAAACTGTAATGCCTTTTAGTTCATGTAACTTTAGTAATCTTTGGGAAATAAAAATAACTTCAAAAAGTATTGATAAAAGCATTTAGACTAAATTATGTGGATCAGATATTAAGTTTGCTAAATGCTTTAAGGTCATAAACTGCCTCTTTAACTTTTAAAAAAGTTTATCTACTTTAAAGCCATTAGATTCTAGATAAGGCCTGGGGACATGTGGAGTTTGCCATGCCCCCTAGCTATCCAAGAAGATTATAAAAAAAGAGATTTTATATAAGAAAGGATCTTGTATGGTAAATTCTTGTCCTGAAGTAAAATGACTGGTTGTTTAAAATGAGAGATGCTTAGAGCAAGTCAGAAAGTCCAAGAATGTCTCAGATGGTCTGTGTAAGTCATGAAAGAATTTGTGAAAGGGAATTTATGCAAGAAATGTTATACAATTCAAAGATTGTTAGGCCTCCTAAATGCTTCATAAAAAGCCACTATGACTCTTACTGAACAACTTGACTGCTTTACAGCTAGGTAAGGCCTAGGGACATGTGGAGTTTCCTAGCTATGCTGGAGACTCAGCTCTTATCTGCACTTCTGCCTGGTGTGTCCTAAGCTAGGCTCCACACCTAGTACACAATTAAAATCTCAAACTTACCAAGGTTTTTATCAAAAATAAAAGTTGCTAAGGGTTATCATTATAATATGTAAGTGATACTGCTAAAAACACAATTTTACATGGAATGCGTGTAAAGAAAGTAAAATGTGTTTTTGGTGAAAGATTATCAGAAGTCATGGAAATGTGGACTTTTTTCTGCCTAAAGTGTTAAAGGATTGTTTTAAGTAAGAAAATATATCTAAAGGTTTAAACAAGTTGTGGAAGGTTTATAAAAATTAATTGTAAGAGATTCTGTGTGTGAACATATTGGCTAAAGTTAAAGGGTTATTATTCATTTTGTCTGTGAATTAACACATTAGAATAAAAGCACAATAGGGCCAGGCACAGTGGCTCATGCCTGTAATCCCAGCACTTTGGGAGGCTGAGGTGGGTGGATCATCTAAGGTCAGGAGTTCAAGGCCAGCCTGACCAATATGGTGAAATCCCATCTCTACTAAAAAATACAAAAATTAGCTGGGTGTGCTGGTGTGAGCCTGTAGTCCCAGCTACTCAGGAGGCTGAGACAGAAGAATCACTTGAACCTGGGAGGTGGAGGTTGCAGTAAGCTGAGATTGCACCACTGCACTTCAGCCTGGGGCAACAGAGTGAGACTCCATCTCAAAAAAAAAAAAAAAAAAAAAAAAAAAGCACAATAGGTGTTTCTTAGAGCACTGATCTGCTTTTTTACACACACAAAAATGTAAATGGTTATAAAAGTTTTATAAGAATCTTACCTTATGGTTAAACATTAATATTGGGTAAATATGTCCATAAGATTTTATTAAAAATTGTGTTTAACATTAATAGTAAATTAATGTAAAAGTGAAATTAGGCTTATTTGGTATAAAGGTCATACAGGAAGCATTATTAAATGTAAAATGGTGTTTTGCTTTCTATGGGCTATATTTGCATAAATGTGTTATTGGTATATATTTTAAAGTTGTAGGAAATTTCTATGATTCTAATGACTTAGTGTATGCTATTAATAATTATAATTGTTATGTAAAATTTTGTGCACCACAGAAGTAACCAAATTTCCTTATCAATTGTGACTTTAATAGTGACTGTCCTAAAATTTTTTATCATCCACAGACAATTGTTGCCTTGCTTTAATTCTCTTTAGAAGGCGGTTTATAATCAGCTATAGAACTCTAGCAGGTGTTTTTAAATGCAGGTTTCTAATAACTTTGGAAATTGTAACATTAGAATAGAAGAAACAACTTTCAGAACTCTCATGAAGAGCTGGAATGTTCATGAATACCAAATAGAATGGTCATGAATACCAAACAGGAGTTAACTGAATTAACTGAGCCAATCAAAAACTGAAGTAATCTTTTTAACTTTGCTTAAAATGCTGCTGATCCTTTTTTTTGTTTCTCAGAGTCAAGGAAACTTTTCTTTTGAGCTATTTACAGCTTTTAGCAATTGAGGAAAGTATGCTCCTGTGAACAAAATTTGGAGCATATTTGTTCGTCTCTACCTGATTCCTACAAAATTTAGAAACTATTTTTGAGTATTCTTAATTTGTGGCAATATAGTTATTTGCATAAGTGCGATAAGAATCTGTTTTCTTTTGTAACAGGACACAACTGGAGAAATTGGTTATTTTACCAAGGCTTTAACGGAAATGGTGTGTTTTCCTTTAAGGAATCCAACTTGACTTTTAAAGCCAATAAAAGCCCCTTGGAGAATTGGCCTCAGACCTTGTCTGCAACAGTCCCTGTACAGGATTTCTGAGCTGTGGTAAGTAAAGAATGTGACTTTCTGACAGGTCCAGGAGCCCCAGGTTATCTTGAGACCACAAGGGGAAAGGAATTTACAGAACATGGTTATTTGAGGGCAAAAATCCATGGCTGAGCTTGGTTTTAAAAAGTCTTATGTAAGATTCCTTCTATAAAATAGAGTTCCATCAAAGCCCATTTAAAAATATCCTTTGTGAAAATAATTATTCTTGCTACACTTTATACAAATAACCAGGCCAAATATAATAAAGCAAATCAATCTTACCATGATTTGTCTTTAGTAAAAATGGGAAACTGGAGAGAAAAATACTGTGTTTCAAGAACTATGCTACACTTGTTGTTAAATTCTAGTCTCATTAGTTGTTTTTAAGTTTGTTTCTGCAATTGAGGCTAATGCTGTTTATTCCTGTCAACCAACCAGTTCTTTTTGTAGGAAGACAGGACAAGCTTACTGAATGTTTTCTTAAATTAAACACTTATTAATCTTTCAGATATCACCTGTTGTCAAAACTCAAGAGTTATGAATGGACCTTACCATACTGATGCTTTCTCATTGAACTCATCTCTTCCCTGAATGCAAGAGACACTCATAGTTAGGCAGGAATATCATTGCCTCTATTCAGCCTGAAGAAGTTACAGAAGATGGTTCTTTGACTCTCTGCAACCCTTAGGATTAAGGGTTCTCTTATAAAAGGGAGGGAGTAAATGTGAGAGCATGTGAACAAGAACAAATCCATCTTAAACAGGAGCTGGGTAAAATGAGGCTGAAATCTACAAGGCTGCATTCCCACACAGTTAAGGCATTCTAAGTCACAGGAAGAGATAGGAGATCAGCACAAAATACAGGTTATAAAGGCCTTGCTGATAATACAGTTTGCAGCAAAGGAGCTGGCCAAAACCTACGAAAACCAAAATGGTGATGAGAGTGACCACTGGCTATCCACACTGCTACACCCCCACTAGCTCCATGACAGTTTACAAATACCATGGCAATGTCAGGAATTTGCCCTATATTATCTAAAAAGAGGAGGCCTGAATAATCTACCCCTTGTTTAGCATATCATCAAGAAATAACCATAAAAATAGGCAACCATCAGCCCTTGGGGCTGCTCTGCCTATGGAGTAGCCATTCTTTCATTCCTTTACTTTCTTAATAAACTTGCTTTCACTTTGCACTGTGGACTCACCCTGAATTCCTTTTTGTGCAAGATCCAAGAACCCTCTGTTGGGGTCTGGATTGGGACCCCTTTCCTTTAACAAGTCTTGTGTGTCCTTTCTTCTCAATTCAGCCTGGCTTTCCCCATGAGAATAAAGTATTTAGACAAATGTGATGTTCACATCTCAGCTAATTTCCTTTATCTTGATCAAAGAATTAAATATGTGACTGGAAATTCCTGATTCCATTTAAAAATCTCATTACTGCCTGTCTCATTGTTTTAAAAATATTTTTGAAGAAGCAAATCTTAGGATGATAATTGCCCATTCACATGATTATTTATATCTCTTCTAGCGTCACAACTAACTTGTTTTCTTTTCCTGGTGCCTTTTTCCCCCTACTGCGTCTTTATTGCTCTTATTCTCATTGCCAGTGTTTCATTTTCTCACCAGTGCCCTCCAATGAAGGGAGCCCTTCATCGTTTACGCCAAATAACTTCTCTGTCCTTAGCCCCCTAGAGACCTTCTTTATGTTCTCTGTAGTTAATCTTTTCTTAACTTTGGCAGTTCTATCAGCTCTCAAAAGAGCTCTTGAGAATCTCTCTTTTTGAGGTTATTATCTGGTAATCAATGTCACTGCCTTGCATTGTATAAGGCATAAATTCTATGGGCATCCTTATAAACTCCTGATCATTTCAGCAATAAGCAACTATAACTTCTCACTATCTTCTAAACTACATCTTTCAAAAAAGAAAAAAATGTTTCTGGGATATTAGATGACTGGATGCTTTGCTTTGCTCTTACCATTTGGTTATTTATTGGAAAATATTTATCAAGTGCTGACTATGTGTCAGGTACTGGCATCAATACTTAGAATAGAAAATGGGGGATTTACTAGCTCTGGCTGCTAGGAGCTCCTAGTCTAGTAGCTGCAGCAAATACATAAGCAAATGTAAGATAGTGAGATTGCCAGAGGTTGCTGAAACACAGTGACTTCATTTTGAGTGAGAGCTAGAGAAATGAGGTTGAGACTTGCTGGGCTGCATTCTCTGAAAGTTAGGCATTCCTGGTCTCTAGATGTTTATAGTTAAGGGAACAAATTAATAATGTTTACTAAACAGACCCAGACTTGAGAGTGTCCAGATATTCTGATATCTGGACAACAAAGGCATCCCTAATTTTGCTTTAAAGATAATAATATCAATTCTTGCAAAATATAATAATTAAGACAAGTAATCCTTTATCACAAACCCTTGAGGCAGAGCACATCTCCCCATATATACAAGCATTGTATTTAGGGTGGATGCCTTCCTCCTCTTACTTTAGGGAACATCCTACTCTGTCTATGGAGTAGCTGTCCTTTCACCACTTTACTTTCTTAATAAACTTGCTTTTACTTTGCACTGCAGACTCGCCCTGAATTCTTTCTTGTGTGAGACCCAAGAACCCTCTCTTGGGGTCTGGATCAGGACCCCTTTCCTGTAAGAATATTACTAATAGAGTTAGAGAAAAATCCTCTGACAACACCATAAATGCCTTCTGTTGAGAGAGTGGAGATGAAAGAGTACACAGAAGGGAAAAGAATGTCATAATAATCCCACAAAATGTTTGAACAAAGTTTTGAGAAAAGAATAGGAGCTCTCCAGGCAGGGCACATAGCTAGGGGTGGGGCATACAAGGAAGAAAAAGCAGCAAGTGGGAAGGTAAGGATACCTGGAGAACCCTAGAGTTCTGAGAAAGCCGTAGTTGGCTGTAATAGAGACTCTGTATGGGGGCATAAGAGGAGACGAGGATGGAAAGGTACTCAACGGTCAGAGAACAAAACTTAACAGATGATGTGTTTGAGCTTCCCTTTTGCCTGTTGAAAGTTTGCTTAAAAATCATCTGATAAAAGGCAGATTAATAAGGGGAAAGGCATATGAATGTATTAGTCTGCAGAGGGGAAAATCACAGAATGATTACCCAATATTCCACTGAGGCTAATTTAGGAGGTTGGGAAATATAGGTAATCCTATTGAGGGGCAATAAATGATTACTAGGGAGAATAAATGGATCGGAGAATGAATATCAACTTGTAAATAGTTCGCTTTGGAAAACAAATGAGCCTGACAGCCAGACATTATCTTGTGAAAGGGACTGTTCAGGGGTGGTTACATTCTTGGCCAAATGAGATAACAGGGAGGAGAAAGAAAAATTATTATTTTCTTTGAAGGGCACCTTAGGTCTTCATGTAGGTAGGGGAAAATTCTTGAAACCACCTTTGTAAAAAAAAAATACATATATATATATATATGACCTCAGATGAAATATGACATAGCTAACTCCATCTTGTTTCCAACCTCACAAGCTCACTACCTTTGTTAACTTTAAAACATAGATGATAACAGTCCCTTCCCAAAACAAACCCTCTCCTTAATGGGAACCAAAACTGTCCTTGTAAGACTAATGAAAGTTCCCAAGTTTAGGATTTGGGAGTGGCCTGAATTCTGCCAAGATGTAGGTGTAGTTTAAAGATAACCAGTCATTGTTCCTAGAATCTCTTACTGTTTAATTGCCATGCAGTTGGAGATCACAAGATTTGTAACTTCCCCAATTGCTTCTCTAGATGACATCACTGTCAAAGATGTTTGAACCAGAGCAACTCCACCTTGAACAGGGGCTGGGTAAAACAAGGCTGAGACCTTCTGGGCTGCATTCTCAGGAGGTGAGATATTCTAAGTCACAGGATGAGATAGGAGGTCAGTACAATATATAGGTCATAAACATCTTGCTGATAAAACAGGTTGTAGTAAAGAAGCTGGCCCAAACCCACCAAAACCAAGATGGCAATGAGAGTGACCTCTGGTCATCCTCATTGGTCATTGCATGCTATTTATAATGTATTAGCATGCTAAAAGACATTCTCACCAGCGTCATGACAGTTTACAGATGCCAAGGCAACATCAAACAGTTACCCTTTATGGTCTAAAATGGAGCTCTCAGTTCTGGGACTTGCCCATCCTTTTCTGGGGAAACTCATGAATAATCCCCCCCTTGTTTGGCATATAATCTAAAAGTAAAAATAAGTATCTTTGGTCAAGCAGCCCAAGCTGCTGCTCTACTTATGGAGTAGCCATTCTTAATAAACTTGCTTTCACTTTATGAACTCACCCAGAATTCTTTCTTGTGTGAGATCAAAGAACCCTCACTTAGGGTCTGGATTGGAACCCCTTTCCAGTAACATCTTTCTGGTGATCATAAAGGGATGATACTGAAGAGACCCCTGACCCAAAGGAAAATTGTCTGAATGCCCATATTGGCCAGCTTTGGGTAAGTGGGGTGCATTTACTTGGGTAGAGGATGGGATTGGGTTAGAGGCCCAACTTATGAGAGTTAGAGTCTCTCCTAAAACGAAGAGAGTTAAAGGCCCCTTTCAATAAAAGGCAAGGACATTTGACCAAACTTGGGTTTGCGGCCCAACCTAGGAAGATTAGACTCCCTTCTAAAATTTAGGGGATTAGAGGCCCCCTCAGTAAAATCCCTCTCAGCTAAGAAAGGATTTGGCACTATGGCATGTTAACTAGTATTGTCTTTGGATTAATCTGTCTTGTACTCCTTGCTGATGACTATGAGTGATAGGATTAGGCATGTACAGGAACGTAGGGCATGGGGAGCTTTTGCCTTCCCAAAAGGGAAAACCTGAGAACTGCTGGAAAAGATCCCCTATGAGCGGCCACCTGAACCTTACAGTGTTGCTGCAATGGGTGGATCTTTCTCTGGTCTCTCTGAGAATTCTTTTTTCCCTTTACTCTTCTTTGGCTTTGTTATGTTTTCTGCTACTCAGGGTGACCATCTTGCCCAGAGACCACACGTTGAAGAATGTCCTTGAAAGTTTGACCTTTTAACCGTGTGGCAGTACCTTCTCTTGGTCTCTGCCACCTGGAGGACAGAAATTTGGGGGTTCATGTGATAGTCCTAAAAATTATCTTGAGCAACTAAAAGCCTTTGCAATCTCTAAATTGACTGCTCTAGACTCCTTCTGGGAAGGGCAATGGAAACTGTCTGATGGCTGTAGCTCAGTAGCTAAGGCTTTGTCTTTTCACTGTGGTGGCCTGGGTTCAGGGTTCAGTTCCTGACTTAGGGAATGAGTCCTTTCTGGTTGCTATATATGTGACCTTCACCACCTGTTAATTCTCTTCTCATCCATAAACCATCTTGAATTTTTCTTTCTCTGAGCACCTGAGTGGTTACTTCTGGTAAAATTTAAAAGCCAGAAATATTGGCCTTTTGGCCTGGCTAAAGTTGAGTAATAAGAAATTTAAAAGAACTTTTTTTTTTTTTAAGAGCACTATGGTTAAAAGTCAGCTTAATTAAAAGCAGCTATTCAAGCTCTCACAGCCTGTAACTCCTTGGAAAAGACAGAGGAGGTGGCATAGACCCTGTTTTGGGAAAAACATCTGTTTTCCTCATGAAACCTCAAGAATTAAAAGTGGATACATCTCTCTCTAAATCTAAGGCTCTGTTCTGTTTTGCATGCTTTGTCTGATGTTTTTGACTTTTGGGGATATCAGAAATCCGCATTATGAAAGAGCTTTGGCGTGTAATAACTATGTAGGAAATATACTTTGGGGGATAGCTAATGGCAATTATGGGGAAATACATGGCTTTTTTGCAAGTTTGGATCAGAGAAACATGCTCTTGGCCACTTGGAAGGTATGGAGATGTTCCCACCCTCTCACTGAGAGATGAGACTCTCATGGGGGATCAGCTAATCACAGAATAGGCTTCAGGTTATTTTGCAATGAAATGCATGGTAAAATCATGGCACTGTTTTTTTCTGTAGCATTTCTCTTTTGGGGATCTAGGATCTTATATAAAAATTGGACCATTAATTTTTGGAATCTGTTTTGTCTTCCAGTTGTGCCTGCTTATTGGGCTGTAGAAACTGCATGCTTTCCTAGCCTTGTTCCTTCAAAAGCTCCATCCTGAAGCCAATAATCCAATTAAGAAACTGGCAAATGAAAAATCTTAGAACTATTGAATCTTCTTCTGTCTGTCTTTGCATTTATGTGTGTTGTGTATGTGATGTTCATATATGAAAAATCTCCAATTAATTGGCTTAAAAATACTAAGTTCTTAGGCAAGGTGTAGTGGCTCATGCCTATAATCCCAACACTTTGGGAGGCTGAGGCAGGTGGATCATCTGAGGTCAGGAGTTCAAGACCAACCTGGCCAATATGATGAATCCCCATCTTTACTGAAAATACAAAATTAACCCATACCTGTAATTTCATCTACTCAGGAGTCTGAGGCAGGAAAATCACCTGAGCTGAAGAGACAGAGGTTGCAGTGAGCCAAGATTGCACCAGTAAACTCTAGCCTGGGCAACAGAGTGAGACTCCATCTCAAAAATAAAAATAATAATCATAAGTGCTTAAATAAAATATTTGTCAGAAAAATAAAAATAATGCCTTTTAGTTCACATGCCTTTGGTAAGCTTTGGGAAATAAAGACAGTTTTAAGGATTATTGGTAAAATAAAAATATCATCAAAATTGAGACATTCAGTCTAAATTATTCAAGTCAGATATTAGGTTTGCTATATGCTTTACGATCATAACCTTTTGACCTTCTTTAGCTTTTGAAAACAGTTCAACTTGTCTGCTTAACAGCTCGTTAAGGCCTGAGGACATGTGGGGTTAGCTATACCTTCTAGTTATGCTGGAAAGAGTCAGACTTTATCTGCACTTCTGTCTGGTGCCCTAGGCTCCACCCCTGGTACATAATTAAAATAGCTTACTATCTAGGTTTTTCACCAAAAATAAAAGTTGCTAAGAGTTAACAGTATAACATGTATTTGAGACTACTGAAGAAACAGTTCTAGACACAGGCATGTAAGGAAAGTAGAATGCAATTTTACCAAAAGAAGGCATGGGAATGTGGATTTCTTGCCTAAGTTTAGAGGGTTAAAGGATTGTTTTAAGTGAGATAGGAAAAATCTAAAGCTTTGAACAAGTTGTTTAAGATTTATGAAAAATTAATTGTGTGTAACTATATTGGCAAAGTTAAATGGGTATTATTCAGTCATTCCATAAACTGAACATTGGAATAAAAGCACAACAGAGTTTTCTTAGAACATTTCTCTACTCTTTAACAACAACAGCAAGTTGTAAAGGGTTATAAAAGGTTTATAAGAATCTTACCTATGGTCATACTGATTAATATTGGATAGATTTATCTATAAGGTTTTATTAAGAATTAGGTTTGACATCAATAGTGCACTAATGCAAGGGTAAGATTGACCTTCTCTCTTGAACAAGATTTTCACATAATATTTTTTAAAATGAAAGATTTTTGTCTTCCCTTTTGAATAAACTGTAGGAAAAATAAGGGAAGGAAAAGAGACACATTATTTGGAAAGCTAAGTCTTCCCTCTTAATGAGGAGAAGTTTTTGCCTTTTTAAAATTTTTGATTTATCATTTTGGCTAAATTAGTAACTTATCTGGGATTTGATATTTGACAAACTTTCCAAAATCAAATGATAAATTATGACTTTTTCTGACATGATTAATCTTTCAGATATCAGGTCCCCTAAAGTCCAAATTAGCTTATTTGGTATAAAAATCATATGGGAAACATTGTCAAATATGAAATGGTATTTGGCTTTCTTTGGGCTTTATTTGTGTAAATATGTTAGTGGTATGGTATGTGTTCCAAAATTATGGGAAATTCTTATGATCATGATATGACTTACTGTATGTTATTAATAGTTATAATTGTTATGTTAAAATTGTTGTATTCCATGGAAGTAATCAAAATTGCTAGTCAATTATGGCTTTAATAGTAGCTGTCCTAAAACTTTTGTCATCTGCAGAAAATTGTAGTTTTGTTTTAATCCTCTTCAAAAGGTCACTTATAATCAGCTATAGGGCTTTGACAGGTGCTGTTGAATACAGGTTTCTAATAACTTTGTAGATTGTACATTAGAATAGAGGAAAAAAACTTTCAGGACTCTCATGGAGAGCTGGAATGTTCATGAATATCAAGCAGAACAGGAGTTAACTGCATGAACTGAACTAATAGAAGACTGAAGTAATGTTTTTGACTTTTTTTGCTTAAAACTAAGGGTCTTTAACTCAAAATCCTGTTTTGCTGTTGACTTTTTTTGCTATTTTTTTTTTTGCAAAAATAGAAAAGAAAAAACACTTTATTTGATGATCTTTTGTTTTGTTTTTCAAAGTCAAGGAAACTTTTCTTTTGAGCTATTACAGCTTGTAGCAATCGAGTAAAGTATACTCCTGTGAACAAAATTTGGAGTATACTTGTTTCTCTCTACCAAATCTCTCCAGAATTTGGAGAAGACAAGAGTGACCTCTGGTCATCCTCACTGCTCATTGTATGATAACTATAATGTATTAGCATGCTAAAAGACACTCCTACCAGTGCCATGACAGTCTACAAAAGCCATGGCAACATCAGGAAGTTACCAAATATGGTCTAAAAAGGGGAGAAAGCCCCAGTTCTAGGAATTGTCTACCTCTGTCACAGAAAACTCGTGAATAATTCACCCTTGTTTGTCATATAATTGAGAAGTGATAATAAGTATCCTTGATCGAGCAACCCAAGCAGCTGCTCTGCCAATGGAGTAGCCATTCTTGTATTCCTTTACTTTCTTAATATACTTGCATTAACTTTATGGACTCACCCTGAATTCTTCCTTGCATGAGATCCAAGATCCTCTCTTGGTGTCTGGATCAGGACCCCTTTCCAGTAACACCAGTATTGTCAAAACCTAAGACTGGTCTTTGAGATATTTTTCAAACTTTTGCATTATGGCAACCAAATGATTCTAGTCAGACCTGTGAGTCAGACCAAGAAACTAACTCCCACCCAGGAACTTTCATCCACAAACTGACTTAGCACAAAGACAATTTAGATACTTATATTATTTCATCTTGTCTTTTTTTTTTTTTTTTTTTTTTTTGAGACGGAGTTTCGCTCTGTCGCCCAGGCTGGAGTGCAGTGGCCGGATCTCAGCTCACTACAAGCTCCGCCTCCTGGGTTCACGCCATTCTCCTGCCTCAGCCTCCCAAGTAGCTGGGACTACAGGCGCCCGCCACCTTGCCCGGCTAGTTTTTTTGTACTTTTTAGTAGAGACGGGGTTTCACCATATTAACCAGGATGGTCTCGATCTCCTGACCTCGTGATCCGCCCGTCTCGGCCTCCCAAAGTGCTGGGATTACAGGCTTGAGCCACCGCGCCCGGCCTCATCTTGTCTTATCAGCAGCATTAATTCGCTAGCCCTCTACCTGCCAAATAATCTTTAAAACCCTAGCCTCTCAGCTTCCTAGGAGGCAGACTTGAGAAATGTCTCCTGTCCTTTTGCTTAGCTGGACTTGCAATTATTAAACTCCTTATTTGCTGCAAAACCTGCTGCTCTCAGTGCATTGACTTTTCTGGGCAGTGGGCAAGAAGAACCTGTTGGGCTGTTACAGTCTGTTGCTTTCTAAGGGTCTTTAACTAAAATAATCTTTATAACAAGGAGCCATATTTTGGGATGATGTTCCCTATACTCTTTCCGATGCTACTGGATTTCCATTTACTCTGCAGGTGATGATAGGATATTGAAGACTTTGAAGACTGAATGGGCTTGAAGTGAGGAATCAATTTGACAGGATATTGGAGAAATGAGAGTCCCAGGATAGGAAAATTATTTCAGCAGTTTAGGTGAGAGATTAAAGGCCACGGCAATGAAACTGAGAGTGCAAATTTTTAAGAACAGGCATTCAGCAAAGCCTTGTTGACATCCATCAGCCAGACACTACAATTAAGGAACGCAAAATGGCAGAGCATGGGTGCTGATGAAATTTGTGGAGGGAGGGACAGAAAAGAGTTAAAGTTCTTTGACAAAATTTTGACTTGGGGCCCCTGTGTAAATTCTGGTGCATTAACCAAGATGTGAATTCAGAAGAAAGAAAAGGATGGGTGGTGGTGAGGTGGGAACTTGGTTCAGTTTTCAACATAATAGAATGTGAGTTTCCTAATGGTCATTAGAGTGAGGACCGAACTTAAGAGAGAAGACATTGCTGGAAAGGAAAAGGGAAGAGATAATTCATTTTTTATTCTAGATGCTAAGCCTTGTTCTAGTTGCTTAGGTTGCTGTAGGCGCCCAGTGGAAAGGGATTTTAATGATTTAGTGAAGGTATTAACATTCTGGATTCTGGTAGTTTCCTGTACTGGAGATTTCTCTTGATTTTAAAAATTCACATTGGGCCCTCTAGTTACATAAAAGTAATGCAAAAATTACTCCATGATTCTTAGATAAAAATGTAAAGGCATTATAAATACAAATGCAGATGCTGTAACATGAGATGCTAAGTGGTCTGTTTAATCATGTAAATTGGGTATCTCCATGGCTCAACTATGGCCTTGAAGGGTTAGAGGCAAGTTTTTCATACATTCCAACTTAGACTGGCCGTTTGGTATTTCCCACATGGTATTTTTTAAGACTGACAAATCCAGACTTTGGCAAATTCACGATAGACAATTATGGGCTGTGGAGGACACACGAGCACACAGCCTATGGGAAAAATGAGGGTGGGAGTCCTCCTGAAAGAACCCAAAGAAAACAAGTAAAACTCATCCTTTCTTTCCATAAGAATCTGGTAAAAACAGACACAAAAGTAAAATCCAAAGAAATTGGTGATTTTAGTGAAAGAGACAGAGATTTGAGCAGAGTATGTGGGACACTTATGGGAGATACACAACTCAGTAACAGTTGGAATAAGGTAGGGGTAAGAGGGAAACCAGGGAAATGCTTAAAGGAGGTGATGTTGGCCCTGAGTCTTGGGTGGTGAGCAATAGTTAGCCAGGTCAAAAGGTATGTGGAAGGCATTGCAGGGAGAGAAAAGGGTGAAAGGCAGTGTGTTGCAGAGGGACACAGGTGAAGAGACAAAACAGCTGAATGAGCAGGAAGAGCTTCATATGCTTCAGTGTCCCAGTCTAGAGGGTCAAAATGGGAGGGATGGGGAGTAGTGGGGTTGGGCTAAAAAATCTGAGCTATGCCCATGGAGGATGATAGCAAGTCATTGTATACTTTTAAGCAGGGGACCAATATGCCATCCCAGCAGTTGGGTGGAGGATTGAGTGGAGAACAGCCTAAAGAAGGGGAACACAAATAATTCTCACAGTAGATCAGGTCAAAAAAGTTGAAGACCTGAATCAGGTCAGGGTAACAGGGTTGGAGGGGAGGAGCAGATCTAAAATGGATATTAGGGTGGTAAAACTGACGGTCAACTGAGACTTTGGTGCTATTGATCAAAGTGGGGAATAAAAAAATAGCTTTAGATGTACTAAACTTGAGTTTCTATGGACATCAAGAGAGACATCTAGGCTAGAAACAGACTAAAGACCCTCACAGCAGGTGATGAGGAGGACTATGATAGGATTTACTGAGCATTTAATTTATGTCAGCTTCTGTGCTAATTGCTTTGCATTTATCAGGTCATTCATTCTTGCCCTGCTTTATTCTTCATAGCTCCTATCACTGTTATGTATTAAATAATCAATTGGCTCATTAGTTCAGTGTCTGCCCCACACCATTAATAGAAGTGCTACAATGACGAGGATTTTTAATATGTCTTGTTATCCCTGAATGGCATATATGAAGTATTCAAAACTTTTGGTGAATAAATAAGGGAAGCTTTGTGATAACTGTATCAGGTAGGGATGATTATTTTGCCCATTTGATGGATGTGAAAACTGAGGCTTAACAGATTACATCTCGTGTCCCACATCACATGGCTAGTCAGAACAAATACAGATCTTCAGATCTATATTTGGATAAATGACCTTTGAAATCACAGGGAAGTATTGAACTGGTTTCCTAGAAAGAATGCAAAGAGTGAAAAAAGGTCAAAGAGGAAATCCTAGGGGAGCCCCAATCACTGTGGGAGAAAGAAGAATCTCCAAAGGAGACTGAAGGGCAGTGTCAGGGGCATAAGAGGAAGCCAGGAAAGGAACTGTGTTCTATAAACCAAAGAGGGAGAGCCTGCCCTGAATGAAGGGCTAGTAGTCAGTGTCACACTCAACTTAGGTTTTAGGGAAGATGTGCTCTGGAAATCAGGGATCTCTGTGGCAGAACTTTGGCCTTGAGGAGTGAGAGGCCAAGTTTTTCTTAGAGCACTAATGAGTGCTGGAGAACTTTGTCAGTGGGATGGCAGTGACAGAGTTGGCCTGGGGTAAGAACTGAAGGGAAGGGAGTGGAGACCTGGGGGTCAATAGTGTCCATGAGTCACCGATGAGAGAAAAGAGGAAAACAGACAGTGACAAGTAAGAAAGAGGTGATGAAAGGTTCCCTTATTACAATGGGAGAGGATCCAGTTCTGTGGCTTGTGCTTGCTGCAGAATAAAATTGTGTGCATATGTGGGGGATGTGTATGTATGTGTGGGTGTGTGTAGGTGGGGTGTATGTATGTTTGCATGTGTGTGTTTCATGAGTGAATCAATAAAATCTAATAATGGTTGTAAACCTCCTTTGTACATTGCAGAATGCAAAACAAATGTGAAGACTTATTACTTTCCGCTTAGGTTAACTTTGAGGAGATGATGCCTTCAGACTTCCCACCTTATGCTACATAAGCAGAAGGTTACGGCTGTGGCAAAGATCCTCATCACTCCTCCTGTCAAAGGGAACTGTGCATTCTGCCCAATGCTGTTGTTCAGAGGGAGGTTATGTGAAGGAAATTCTTCCTCCTCTTAAGGAGAGAAAGTGCGTCGTGCATCTGTTACTGAAAAACCTGGGGTTCAGTCTAGGTCCTGATGCCCACACACAAAAAGCCAATCACTGAGACAACAAGTATTGCCAGGGAAAAAGGCTTTAATTGGGTGCTGCAGCAGAAAAGTGTCAAATCCATCTCCTTGACTGACAAAAATTGGTGGGCTTTATATGATGGGCAAGGCAGGAAAACAGGAGTTAGAGAAGGGCAAGAGAGCAATCATAAAAAATAAGAGGCCTGGATGCAGTGATCTGGTGAGTTTCAGTACCCTTACTTTAGGGTCAGTTTTCTGAGGAAGAAACTCAGATGAGACAAATGTAAGTTTCAAGTTTTAAGACCAGGGAGGGTCAACTTCTATGTTTATCCAAAAAAACCTGTAAATATCAGTTCTATGAGACAACTGAGCTGGTTTCACATCATTCCTCTCTCTGCAAGTGTTCATATGCCTGGAGCAGACCTGAGAGGAGCCACAGTGAAGGCCTCCCTGGCCATGTGGTCAGTGAGCTCTTCCCATGCTTAGGCAGCAGGTTGTCTTCTCACTTCTAGCACACACAGACTTGCCTGTGGACACAACCCACTACATAATTTGCAGGGCCCAGTGCAAAATGCAAATGTGAGGGCCCTTCTTTAGCTATGATTATGAACATAAAGTCAGTGACCACAGAGCATTAAACCAAAAGTGGGTCCTTCTCAGCACAGAGTCCTTTCCAAGGGCCGAGGCATGAGCTCTGCAGCTGGCCCTGCTGCAGACTGGACTACCAAACATCGTCAGTTTGGATGGATGCTTGAGTTCTCAGCATGTGTCATATCTTTGTAAACCTGGCCATTATGGAATTTCTTACTACCAAAAAAAAAAGATTATTTGCTCAGACTGATACATACTCAGGTGATTTATCCCCCCATCTTTCTGGCAGGTTCTTTTCACTCTCTGTTGTGGATTCCTTGTCCCTGTGCCTGAAGTACCATCCTCAACTTTCTTTTCTCCTTACCTACTACACTATCTAGGTAGTATTGGAAATTTAATTACTTTCAAACCTGGGAACCAAAACAAAAATATCATTGACTTACATATTTGGTGAATTCCTGAAAATGTGAGCCCACAGCTATTATTTATATTTGATATTATATCCTCCCACAGGTGTCCATTACATTTTCAAAGACTTCCCCACAGGTGACTGCAGAGCATCCCAAACACTTTAAAGAATACAGGTGCACAATCATCCACAAATCTGAGAAAGAAAATACAAGTCTGCAAACTTTTTAAAAAATTATTTGATTTAAGTAATCAAATTATGTGAAATAATTTAATAGTGTTTATCTCACTTAATGTGAATATTTTCACATTTTACTGAAGAAAATTTAATGTGTTTGAATGCTTCCCCCAACTCCCGATGGGGGTGTTACACAATACAGAGTTTGTGCTCACATTACCATTCAAAAAAGTACAACAAATCCCAAAGTATGGCCCACATGGGTTATGGTTCAAGAATTGTGACCCTATATTAATATTCACTTTAGGAAGCAATTTGCACCAGTCAATGTATAATCTGTTATCATTTGATTTGTACACAAACTCTCTGGGAATGTAATTTAATGGTCATTTAAACCACCTCTTTTATATTCAAAAAAAGGCCAAAAAACATGGTTATATACTTCCCAGATATTTCCATTTCTTTGGGAATATTTAGTGACTGCATGGAATTTTAATATTTAACTCATAAATCTTTATCTACCAATTCTTCATGAATTTATTGGAGTTAATAATCCTATATGTAAATACTACATAAAGAGGTTTCTGTTTTTAAAAATTCTGA
This sequence comes from Papio anubis, assembly GCF_008728515.1. Taxonomy (NCBI): domain Eukaryota; kingdom Metazoa; phylum Chordata; class Mammalia; order Primates; family Cercopithecidae; genus Papio; species Papio anubis. The sequence goes on along the minus strand of NC_044979.1, from coordinate 111,498,344 downwards.
CATTACTGCAATTCATAAACATTTCTAACTTCACTGTAGACAAACAAAATATAACCCAAAAAAAGATGTATTCTATAGGTTGAATCATTTAGGAAGAAATGAAGGCATTTTATTTTTCTGGAAAGCTATGTATATATATACACGCCTAATGAGCACTTACAGCATTGTAGTTAGTGAGTGAATACTAACAATAGTTATAAATTCTGCAAAGATATAAATCTCTGCTAAGTGCAGGTGATTTGAGCTATTATCCCTGTTTACCAGATAAGCAAATAGAGGCACAAGGAGAAGGAAAATATTCTGTATTCGACCTTTGAGTTTACTGTTGGTCCACAGAGTAACTGCTTAGTTCCTGTGTGTTCCTTAGTTCTTTCTCTCCCTCCCCCTTCCCTCCTCCCCTCCTCCTCTTTCCCCTCCTTTTTCTCCTCCTCCTCTTCTTGTTCTCTCCTTCTTCTTCTCCTGTAGTTGAATGCCATTAGCCCACTGTTCATTCTTTTGTGACTTAGATTTTCTATTATCTTCATTGTCACTAAGCATTTTTCAGTTCCTATGTGAAACATACAATTGATGTCTTCAAGATTAATCATTCTGTCTTCCTGAGGACAGAATTAAGTACAGTGAGAACTTATGAGATATTGGATGAGTTTTACTGGCCAACTCCAAAACCCATTACTCGGTAGAGCCGTCGAGGTTTAACACAATGAATGCCAAGAAAGATTTAGCAGTCGTAATTATAAATGCTACTGAAATGCTACTAAAAATGAGTAATATTTTAAAACATTCCTGCAATTATGTCTTGGTAATTCTTAACTGATGGAGAGCCACAGTTCATAAAACACCAGAGGGGCTGATGCTGGACAGGTTGAAGAATGATACAAATCTCAACTAGACTTGACAGAGGACTTCACAATAATTTGGCGTTCCTTATAGTTTGGTGAAGTGAGTTTTCCCTTCAAGGAGACAGAGGCATGGAGACATTTGATAGTATACCTATTACAGAAATGAAGTCAGTGGTAGAGCCAGAATTAAAACTCAGGGCATCTGAGGATCCTATATCTGATATCACCCATTTAGCCACATAGAGGATGAATTGAGTCACCAGTGAAAATTCTGGGGGAGGGGGCCCTAAAATAATTTCTTCTGACTATGCTACATCTTATCTTGCCACACTGTGGGTGACAGAGCCTGTCCTCATTATCTTATGCCCAACCATGAGCCCTTGTGTAGGAGAAGTGAGAAAAATGAAGTCTGTGGTGTGATTTTGATTGTCATGTGGGAAGAGGATGTAAACGGCTCCCTCCTCATGGACTGGGGATCTGAGTGTGCAGGCCTTTAAACATGGATCCAGGGCACGGCTCTCTCTTCTCTGCCTGACAGCTGAGAGCGCACCTCCTACTTCCTTGGCCACAAGCACACATTTTTAATAAGACATCAGTTGAGCAGTAGAATATCGGATATGAGTTTTAATTGCATTCTGCTTCCCATAAGTTCTACCCCCTCATTGTTAAGGAAAATATCACTACCTTTGGGTTCACAAGGAAGCTTTCTTGATGGGCAGTCTCCAAATTTTACAAAAAAATTCCAGTGAAGATAAGACCCACTTCACCAGCATGTGGTGCAAAATAATGTCTCCTTTCTTCTGGTGTCCAAATCCTATTGACTCAAAGCCTTTGTTCCACTGATCGCGAGAAGGCTCTCCCTCTGCAGGTGCTTCAAATGCATTCTAAGTGGAAGGGGACCCATAGTGATTAATAACCCTTTGCAGAGGAGGAAACTGGGAAGTCTGGCCACTTCCCCTGAGGGAGTGCTTTCTCTACTGCCTTTGCCACTGCCTGGTTTGGTCAGCAGGCGAATATTCTAGGGCAAGGCTGCAAGCCCCAAGGCACTGAAGAGCACCTGGCCTTACTTCTGAATCCAGGGTGAGGAAGAAACTGCTTTTCCACTCAGGTTTATTCTCATCTATGGGTGCTTCACACCACACCCAGCCCAAATTCCAAGATATAATTCTATCACTTTATACTCAGACACAGACATTTTCTCCAGGGCTTATGATGGTGCCTGGACACTGGTTCGGGGGATAGGGGAGGTTACAGAACGCACTTTGCCAGAAAGAGCTCACCCTACCAACAATAAGACCCTGGCGTTAAGCCTAAATCCAACTCGCCTGGGAGCCCCTTGTCTCATCTGTTGGCCTCATCCAGAACAATGCCATGATATCAGATATCCTCTAATAACCCAGAACCTCAAAGTTTTCATTTCTTTCCTTCTAGATGGCTATTTGGCCCTTAATAGAAATCTGTTGCTACAAATAGATGCAGAGGAGAGGGGCAGTGCCCAGCTTTATCCACCTGGGAAAATTGTGCCTCAGCAACTGCCTATGTTCACAAGAAGATCATGGTGTGCTCATCTCATATCACATATTTAAATGGCTATGTATTTTTTCCCCAAAAAGCATTATTTATTTTGCTGCTAAAACTAGAAATAACTAGAGCTGTTTGATGTCAGTTTTCAAAAAAATAAAAATAAAAATACAACAAACTAATCAAAAAGATCCACTAACAGTACTGTCTTGGACTAAGTGGTCATTTCAATACAAACACTGTTGTTGAGGAAGAAGACAGAACTCTGATAAAATAGTTTTGTGTATGAAACAGTAGCCACCAACATAGATGTTCTGAATATGTAAAGGACCAAGAGAAAGCTCACGAAATCTAATGTGGCAAGGAAATTGAGGGTTGGAGGAAGAAAACCCCACCTCAGTCATACAGATCCCAGAAGATGCCCAAGTGCTGGATAATGAGGAAACAGATATGAGAGTGACCTGCCAGGACCCAAGTGGACCAGAGTTAAGAACATCCCACACATCCTTTGTGTGGACAAACTTAAAACTGGGCAGCTTGCACCACATTCCAGCTTAGGTAGGGCGGAATAATATCTAACATAAGACTAGATTCAGCATATCAGGCGAATGTTATGTACAATTAAAATATCTTAAAAAATCTCACAATCCATCCATAGGTTCAGAAAGTATTGCTTTGTGGGCATAACCCCAGAAGAACATCAGGTTCTCATCTATATGCATATGCATTGAGTGGCAGGTGGTATCACCTACAACATTGTCATGTTCTTTTTCTCAAGTGCATAGAGTTGGAATCACGTGAGTCACATGTGCATATGATGCGGCTGCATTGTATGTGGGAAGGGGAAACATGTCTATGTGGCATCTTGAAAAAACTAATCACACAAGGGAAAGGCAGTATCTGTCAGAAAATACAAAAGAAAAGCCTACCTCTAAAACTAGTCTTGGTATTGAAACAAAAAAAAAAAAAAATTTTTTTTTGCTCTTGCCAATAATCTGTCCAACTTAGATAAAGCCAAAAAATTACAGGAGCTAAAGAAAAGATTGACACAATTCTTGAAACACTTTAGAGTATTTCTAAACTTTCTAAACACTTTATAAAGTGTTTCTAAATCTGGCTCCCAGGGCACCACACTAGTTCTGCTTCAATTGTACTGGTCTTTCCCTGTCAGTCTCCGTTGCTCCTTCCCCCTCATCTTCTCAACCTCCAAAGATTGACGTCTCACTAGGCTTAGCCTTTGGATCCCTTTTTTTCTATGTATTCACTCACTTGCTTGGTGATTGCTTTTGTTCCCACGGCTTTATAGGCCACATATCCCCACATGTATACGCTGATGGCTCTGCATTTATGTCTCTAGCCAGAGCTCCAGATTCACATGCATAACTAGTTACCTAACATTTCCACTTTGATGTAGCAAAAATCTCAGGCAAGCATGTCTAAAACCAAACCCTGGAGTCTTTGTTTTAATCATATTGGCTCTTCTTCCTCTAATACATCCCCTCTCTGTTAAAGGCACCACTGTTCACCAAGTTGCTCAGGTCAAATATCTGGAGTCCTTCAGTTCTTTCTCTCTCCCACGCAGTGTCTAATCTATCAGCAAATTCTGTTGTCTGGATCTTCAAATTTTACGCATCATCATCTTTTTTGACACCACTCTCATCCAGGCCACTGACATCTCCTGCCTGGACCTTCGCTATCCTTCTCTAACTAGTCTTCCTTCATACTCTTACCCCTCACAGACCATTCTCCTCACAATGGCCAGAGATACCTTTTAAAGATATAAATTAGATTACAAGTGACTCCGTTGTTCAAAAGTTTCCAGTGGCTTTCCATTGTGGTTGGAATAAAATCTCAAGTCTCTTTATGGCTTTCAAAACTCTTCATGATCTGGTTCCCACCTAACTTTTCAAACACATCTCATGCCTTTGGACTCTTATAAAACTAACCTCAAGTTTATTTGGCTTTTAACAGTTTCTAGAACCACACCAAACTTTTCACCTCATCAGAACATTTTTGTTTGCTAGTCCCTTAAGCCTGGAACCACCTTCTGCAGTTTTAGCATAGCTGGCTCCAAGCCTAAAAAGCTATACATAGAGCAGAAGGAAGAGTGTAATTAAAAGAGCTAACCAGGTCTTACTTCACACTTCAGATCCTTAGCGCCATGGATCAGACCTGTGTTGGGAAGAAAGAAGTCATTTAAATCAAGTTTATGATTGAATCTTTAATCTAGATGCATGTTAATACAGAAAACATTGTAGAATTTGCCTAAGATGGTATTGAAAGATACAGATGGGAAATTCACTATACCATGGTTGAGGGCAAAGTTTGGGGGAAAAGTTAAGAAAAAAAGAATAAAAAATACATCATATCTATAGTGTCGCCATTTAACATTTCTCAACAAACAGTTTCTGTGGTTTAGGAAAGGCCACAGACGCACACTTATATCAGAACCAACCACATGGTGAAACTTCCGCCTTGGTTCTAATAATATTCCAGTTGACTCCTTTTAGTTTTCTAAGTAATGTATCTGGGACGTATTATAAGAATCTTATACCCCAATTAAGTAGTATTATGTGTTAAGCAATAAAAACAATTCTCACAATACAAGTAGTCAAAAAAATGGAATTCTTGAATATATTTACTAAAATAAAACAAAGTAAAGGTGTACGTCAACTGATGGAGACGAAAACGTAAAACAAAACAACTTAAGAATAAAAAAGATCTACAGTAAATATTAAAACCATTAACTATATAGAGTGAGGTACGCTGCTTGTAAATATTAATTAGAAACATAAATGCACAAGTCACTATGGTTCTTTAAAAAGCAATGGCATATTACACAATTAGTCATGTAATTTAAAAATGGATCTAATATCCCAGGTCAATTAATGGCAAGAAAGAAGTAAAACAAGTAGAGAATAGACGAAGTAAAAACGTACCAAATTCTTTCCTACAAATATTGTCAGACTTAAAAGTTCTTGAAAATCAGAGACATGTAGATTTAGATGTGTGGCTTGATACTCTGAAAGAGATTCAAGTGGAATAAAAAATATACGTAACTTGCAATCACTATAAAATATTAAAGAAAAGCCTTAATATTGATATTCTCAAGAGTCATTGTGAACTGAAGGAAAAATCACTTTTGTTTTATACAAAAATTATTTGCAAATATAGGAAAACATTTAGGGAAATGTAACAGTGTTGTAGTTATTAACACTGTGTCTGTTAAAGAAAATTACTTTTTTAAATGTAGGCACATTAAATATTAATATAATGATAAATTAGTATATGTTTATTTACTTTTGACTTAAAAGTATATCTTCTCTTTACATGTTCATAAAATATTTAGCATATATTAGTGTACAAAACATCAATAATTTTCCAACAACTGTTATTGCACAAAATATCACATCAAAATTCCTTAAAGTTATACCAAAATATGCATTTTTAAAACTTCAGTCTCATTAGTTTCTTTGGATCTTTGGTTAGCATTTAGTATATAAAATTTCAAATACCCAACTCTCAGTTTTCTTAGAAATGGAACCTCCAATTTTTGGCTACACAGATGGCCAACTAGAATAAGGACTTCCCTTGCACCTAGGTTAGACATGTGACTACATTCAAGCCAATGAGATGCAACATGTACCTTGTGGTACATGTCCTTCAAGAGAAGGGATATCCCTTTCCTTGTCATTTTCTTTTGCCTGCTGCCACAACAATGAATTGGAGCATAAGTAGCTGTCCTGGGTTCTGGAGCATCAGCTAAGGATGGCTGAGTAGCACAGCAGATAATCCTGGGAATCTGATGGTACCAAGACTTCTCTAGATACCTTTATTGGGAGCCGTTTCTGGTTAGTGATAGAAAAATAAACCCTAACGGGGTTGTGTGGAAGCTGAAGTGGTTGACAAGAAGCAACAGCAAGGAGTGCAGGCTACTCTTTCTAAAAGCTTCACAGTGAAACAAGGAAAATGTGGAGCAGTAGTTTGTGGGAGATCAAGACTGGGAGAGAGATAACCTTTTCTGGGGCATTCCAGGAGAATCTGGAATGTTTATACTCTGAATTCAAGAGAGAATTACCTGGGAAGAGAGAGAAAAATTGAACAAACTGTTGCAACAAAATCTAAGAAGGACTAGGAAGGAATAGAATCAAAAGCAAATGGGGAAGAGACTAATCTCCTGTGGCAGAAAGGAAGAATAAATAGAGATAAAGACACATTTGGCTGATACCTAGGTGATTGGGTTGGTCTGTGCAGCAAACCACCATGACACACATTTACCTAGGTAACAAACCTGCACATCCTGCACATGTACCCCAGAACTTAAAATAAAAGTTGAAGAAAAAAAGGACACATTTGAAAGTTCAGGGTAAGTAAGTTAAGGATGCAGTAGTCTCCATTTTTTCCCCAAAACTTGAGAAGCAAAGCAAGTCTTAAGAATGAAGAAAGTAGTCAAGGTTTGAATAATCCTTGAGGGATTTGAAAGACAAGCAAACAGCAGAAAAGAAAAGAAAAAAAAAAAAAATTCTTGAGTGTTCCCGAGGTCTCACCTGAAGGCCATAGAATATTTGTCATTTCCCAGTGAGCAAAGCAAAATGACTTCCTTCAGCAGTGCTTCACAGCTTAGAAATCAGAGTCGGTCAGAATGAATCACTAGGCTGTTGTAGAACAGACTATTTGCAAGGCTTATACAGCAGAAGATCAAAGGGTTGGTGGAAATGAGTGTGTTGATGACAGTGTGGTGGAAATAATAAACCATGAAGTCCAGACAAGTTAGGAAATACATCGAAATAAGAAGGGACTGAGAGTCTGATTCAATAGAGACAAGGGAAGGCGATTAGGCTTGGGCACATTGACAGTGAGCAGAGCAGCTATGAAGACATGGCGGTGACGATGGAAAGAGGGAACCTGGCGGTCCACACAGGGAAGGTCACAGCAGAATACGGGAAGTCGGAGGTGGAGCGGAAAGGCCAAGGGATGGCTGCAAATGAAGTTACAGCAGAGAGGGGGGAAAGTGGTCAGAGCAAAGGGGATCAAATGACTGAAGTTGGGAAGTGAAGTGCCTCATCCAAATCAAAGTTGAAATCACCCGTGGTTTTGGAAGGAAAAGGCTTAGGAAAAAAAATACGAATCCAGAGTCCAGCCTTGTTCCAGAAGCTATGGCTATAAACCCAAAACTCATGGAGACAAGCAGCCATTGGAAATAAGAGAGCAGCCCAACCAGCTAAAGAGATGCTTCTTGTCAGTATCACCCAGGACTTTCCATAAATGTAAAACCCACAAAATGCGCACGTTAGGTCTGCTTTAAAGTAATTTTTAGAAAAATATTTTATTACTATTAAATCACTGTGAGTGAGATACGTTGAGTTCTTACTGTTATTTTTGTTTTCCTAATAATAATATCTTAGTACTTACGACAGAACCCTGCAGGATCAAGGTAGTATTGATTTTTTACTTTTTCTCTTGTTCCAGTAGAGGGCACTCAAAGCTCAAATAAATGCATGCAATCATTTTTACAGCAATTGTTGTTTTATATAATTAAAACTCATCTTTAAATGAAAAAGAGAACATCTAATTTAATAAAACTTAATTACTAGTCATGCATGTAAATTTTACTAAAATGAGATGAGATCTTATAAGTGTCTAAATGAGGACATGCCTCCCCAGACACACTTCTTTCATTTTCACTCAGCGCACAACTAAAAGCAGAAAGGAAATTCTCTTGTCTAAGATGTGAGTTGGGCTTTCAAAACACCAAGTCTGCCACAGACACCTGATCCTCAAGTTCTATTTTCATTCCCATCTGGACTTCTTCGATAAGGGTTTTCAGTACACTGGAAAATAATCCTGTGAGCTACTGGACAAATATCTTTCAATGGAAAACATCTAAGAAAGAGTTAATAAGACAGAAATGACATTGGAACTAGAGAGGCCACCCTCTGAAATATGTACAACCAATGAATGAGATGGTTAATACTGAGGTTGTTGCCACTGCACAGTCCATAAGAAGTTCTCAGGAAAGTTTCAAGAAGATCTTATGTTTTAGAGAGTTAAGAAAATGCAAGTATTATCACTGCTTGAGGGAAGACTATCTTCCAAGCACAAGATTAACTCTGTGTGACTTTGGTTCCATGTGACAGAGTGACGGTGGAAGATATAAACAGTGGTAACATTGCTGTCCTCCTAGAGGAACTAGGCCCTGGGATCAAATGATTCTACTGCTGACGTCTTTGCCATGGTGGGGCTGCTATGATCCAAACATGGCAGCTTTTCCAGACACAGAGAACATTTCAGTTTGAATTTATTTTTTACGTTGGAGTAATGATTCTTTGTGGGGAGCACATGGGAATCATGCCAGCATCCTTCAATAATGGTGATCCATCAACATGAATTCGCCTCTTCAGTAGAGTTCAGGATGCTACAGGGGAGAGAAAACTGTCTCCAGAAAAGTCTTTTTGGCAAGGATGGTAGCCCTGGCATTATAAAGAGTATGTTATGACTTATTGATAACGGATTTTTAAAATAACTAGTTGCAAGACTTTGAAACATTTTGATTTAAGAACTCCCTTTATCTGCACCTCACCCTGACTAGACACACAGTCCTCTTTGCACTCAGAAACTGAGTCTCTTTTCCCCAGGAATAGCTCAGTGCTGGGATTCTCCTGTCATATTAGAGATGCATCAACTCTGTTACACTCAGAATGCAAATACCAGTGAGGCCAAAGTCTAAGAAGCTATGCAAAATGGAGGTTTTTGTTTTGTTTTGTTTTGTTTTGTTTTTTTAAAGCACTTTCCCTTTTTCCTAATAACATGGCAGTACAAGATAAGGGATTTAGAATTTAAGACCCTGAGGGTGTCCACACATCAATAATGACAATCAAAGTACTTTAAAACTGTAGGTTAAATATAGAATATTTATGGGTTGGTGTCATCGTTGGCCATATCTAGCCTTGCCATCTATCGTTGAAAGACCAGGCTGCCGCTGTCTCATTGTTTATTCTTTTTCTCAGTTCTCTGACAGCGGCTTGGCTTATAGTTGTAGGCAATAAATTACAAGGTTGAGTCTAGTTTCTAACCTTGTGGCTAAAGATCTCCCATTACCTGGTTAGGCAAGCTAAATATTTTACTTAAAATGGCATCCTTAATCATTATAAGAAAATCATTCAAATGAGAGTGAATGCTGATGGCCTTAACATGAACAAGCAGTTCCCTTTACAAGTGTGGTAGAGCGGCAAACACACAGTAGTGCAGCCAGAAGGTCTGCCTTCTATAATTTGGGCAAGTGTTTCTTCCCTCTGAGTCTCAGTTACTCCTTCTTCACCCAAAGCAAATAATCTGTAGACTCTTTGCCTGTAGGTATGATTTTTGTATCACCTAGGATGCATTCTGCTGCAAGCAACAACAATAACAAAAAACCTAGCTAAAAGTGGCTTAATAAATAAAGGTGCATCTGGTCTTACCCGACAGGAAGTCTAGGCACCAGGAAATTCCAGGGAAGTTCAGTCAGGAGCTCAATGATGTCAACCATCTCTGCAATCATCTTGGCCTTTGCTTCAAGATCACAAGATGGCTGTTCCCAGTATCATATCCTCACACGGTGACATTTAGAGACAGAAAAATTGGTATTTTTCTTATTTCCATTTTCTTAAGGGCTGAAAACACTACTCCAGAAGTTCCAGACTTCACCTCACTGACCAAAATTGTGAAAAGTGTCCATTCCTGGGTGAACCACTGGTCTAGGATACAGAATTACCATAGTTAGCCTGGATCGATCAATATTCTCCCCCTGTGGCAGCAAAGAGTTCCAGACTGCCCTGCCATACAAGGTGAACATGAACAAAATCAGGGTTCAGTGAGGAAAGGGTGGTGGCAGGTGACTATGGCTCCTTCCCAATCTCTATTTGCATGGAAACGTATACACAGATTTACTCATCCATACCCCTAATGACCAGCATTTCTATCTAACTAACACAGTTCCATCAGGTAGACTCTGCCCTCTTTGCTGCACAGTTTGGAAACTGTCCTCTTTAGAACATATTTTCAGTTTGGTCAAAGTACTTAGGAGCGCATACAAGGCCCCACATATTAAATTCCTCAAACAGGATCTCCTAAGCCTGCTTTAACTTTATTGAATCCCAATCCCTGTAACTAATGACATTCCATGATATCAATTATGGGGAGAGTTGATCTGTCATCACTGCTAGAGCCTCACTAAGCAGCGATGGCATAGAAGAGGAGAGGAACATAGGGTTGCTTCTAAAACTCATCATGATCAAAAGGTCAACTTCATATAACCAGTTTTTTTCTGTCCCTGTGGTTCGATAATTTCCTTCAGAAAAGACCCAGAAGCCTCCATTTACCATATATGTCCTCATCTTTCCATTTCAGGAAACCTCTTCAATTCACGATGGTCTCGCCTGTGTTCAGCATGGTACACTGTCTTCCCTTCCCTCCACGAGGGTGGCTCCACAGATGAAAACAGGTAATTTATGACCGGGGCAAAGTGATGTGGCTTCTATTCTTTACCCTTTCACCTCTGGCTTCATTGTCTTTGTCTGAAATCCTATTACTGGGGATGGAGGGGAAACGGAGCTTTTCTTTTGGAGTTGGGCTGGAGTTCCTCCTTATCTCAGTCCAGCTGAGCTGGGACTGCAATTTGTTCTAGGAGACTGTCACACTGGAAGAGTAACTGAGCTCATAAATTAGAAGAGAGCTGAGGTCCAAAATACCAGAAGGTGAATCAGGATGTTCTCAACAGTCAGAGGAGCAGGGCAGAGGCAGATGTCAGTTGGGAAATGGATCCAGAAATTCAGTGCCAGGACAGTGTGAGCAGGAGAAAGCACCTCCCCCCGCATCAAGGGAACAAACAGAGAGAAGGGGACGGAGCAACTGATGGACATGTGGGTCAGCCAGTCTGGCTTAACCAGGAGTCATCTGGATAAAAAAAGTCTTCCAAGTTGTTTGCATCATCAATCTATTGGGCTTTGAGAATGGCAGTGATAAAAATAAGAACACATTTCTAATTTTCTTGTTTGAAATAGAGTTGCTTTGGGATTGAAAGCTATTTATTCTTATACTAATCTGAGGTTCTCCCTTGTTCTCATACTTTAACCTCATCTTACTCAAGATTCTTTCTAGATTTAGGGATCATTATTCACATGCGGTTACATTGTATCTTCAGGGAAAATGAGTTGGCATGGAGTTTGTTGTGTCTGTCTCCCTATTATTGCTGTGGATTTAGATGTGTTATTTTGTACAGCATGTTAAAGAAAATAACCTGGAGACACTATGCATGTACATTTGGGTTCAGACGACAATTTAGTCGATAGATTCATTCTGTGTAGAGCAATTAAGCTGTATTTTCTTAAACATGCCTGCATTGAAAAAGAATGATTTTCTAGGGAGAAATCTATCTATTGATAACTATATCTATATCTATATCTATATCTATGTCTACATCTATATCTATACCTAATCTCTATCTATATTTACATATGTCTTAGTTGAGAAGCCTTTTAGCTTCGAGGAATAGAAACTTGACTAATACTAACTTAGTCATGCAGAGGCTTATATGTCTCAGTTAACAATACACTTGGAGCCAGACAGTCCAAAAGCTACTGTTTTCATCTTTGTGCTCTGCCATTCTCAGCATGATGGCTTATTGCCTCAGTGTCAAAAGGTGACTGCTCCAGCTCTAGCCATCTCATCTGTGTCCAAGTCAGGAGAAAAAGAAAATTGCTGGCACTTTCTGTACTTTTATCAGGAAACGATGGGTCTCATGGGCTTGCTACCTACAGTGAAAGCTGGGAAAAGGTGCTTTTTGGTTTTTTGCAGCCTTCATGGAAGAGGTGGCCCCAGAAGAATGGGGCTGGGGGTGATTCTGGAGTAAAGCAGCTAAGAATGACCCACGCCTCGCTGCAGTGAAGACCCAACACAGGGCAGCGGTGACAATCTAAGGACAAGATCTTGTTTGTTGGTTTTAACTTGGGCATTTTTATAGGGTTTTCTTATTTAAAGGAAACTTTGCTTGGAATGCCGTAACAGCCCTGAACAATAGTAGATGTTTAGAGCTTCAGAAGCTGAATTTAGAAACAGCCTGAGGGCTGGCGAGAGTGGGAATGTTAAAAACAACTTTTTAAATCTAATGTTTACTTATTTGCCTTGCATTTCTTCACTTATACCTATCTTTTCATAAAGAGATTTCAGGAGTCTTATAAAGGAACATAAATTATTACAAAGTAGCACAAGTTAAAGTTGGAGCAAAAAAGTGTATGGAGCAGAGCAACCTGGAAGCAGAAATTGGACCAGAAATGCACTTCATGTTGAGATAAACGTGTACTCTGGGAGGGACCTAAATCTGCCTTTAATCTTTTTATCTGTCAAAAAGGACAATCATGGCAGTCACATACATAGGTCACAGGGTATATGAGGTGCAAACAGAGCCAAGGTATCAAGGAAGAGCACAGAAGAGGGTCCTACATCCAAGTATTTCATCTAGTTGCCCAATTTCTCTTCCTTATTTTTTGGCTCCTGTTTCCTCTAGAACACATCCTATCTAGGTTTCCTTCTGCTGTAGTGTGAATGACTCTCCCTATGTCTTGGAGCTGAATCAGGGGGAGAGCAGGCATCATCCATGGGTGCCCTCCTGCCTCCCAGTATTATTAATATTTGCACCTCCCTCTTGGTCGTGAGGGCTCCACAGCCGGTTGGCCATTTGGAGTATTTTTTCTAGTGCCTCTCTTGTGAAGCGACATTTTTGCTTTACTTCTTTTCTTGGGTTACAGGAAAAAGAAGACAAATTTATTAGAACATGTAAGGTATCAGGTACTAGTTGTATGTCTTCTAGTAGCTCATTTAATCTTCCTGCTAGCTTGGAAGGAGTCACATATTATAGTTGGGTTGAATTATTTGCCCAAGGTTAGAGCTAATCACTGGCAGAGCTGGGATTTGAGCTTGGATATGTCTCTGAAGTCTTTCCATTATACCACTTTTTTTTTTTTTTTTTTTAAAACCCTGCATTTATTTATAAAACCGAGTTCTACTGCTGAAGTTGGGCATCTGAGGTTAGGCTAATCTCTCCTCTTACCTCTACTCCCCAGCCAATTTCTCTGAAGGCTGTGCTCAGAAGTTTCCTGGAGTTGGAATTGGAAGGCTCATTTATTATTTTGTATTCTTTTACTGAGTAGCTGTGTGACCATGGGTATTTCACTGAAGCCTTCTCAAAGCCTGTGCAGTGGGAACTACGATTACAACCCCACGGGCTCCATGGTAGTGACAGTGGGAGGGAGGGGTCGGTGTCAAACTCAGACTAGATGGTATTTGTTGTAATTGCTATGGAAAAAAATAAGCTTTAATCACATTCAATGCATTGTTTTTTACTTATTATTATGACCTCAAGATGTTGTTGTTGAGAAAAATCCTACTTCTCCTTTGGTTTTCAGCCCTTGGGTCACTTTTTAAGGAAAATCTGGCTGTCTTGTCTCCGGGAGTGCTGACTCCATGAGCTCCCTGTTCTGTTAATGTTTGCCTTCTTCCTGCAGAAAAGGGGAGGTTGACTGTTTTATTCAGGGCTGTCTTCCTAGCCTCTACCACAGGAGTTAATACCGATCAATAGGAATATCTCTGAATTTTAATGTCAGGTTGACTGTCAGTTGAGAGATCACTCCTTAAAACTAGAAGACTAAAATTTTTTTAGCAGATATTTCTTGCAGTGAGGTAGTTGCTTTGGGAAGGGAGGGCTTTTGGGGTCGTGTCAAAGGTGAATAGTGGCCGGGCGCGGTGGCTCAAGCCTGTAATCCCAGCACTTTGGGAGGCCGAGACGGGTGGATCACGAGGTCAGGAGATCGAGACCATCCTGGCTAACATGGTGAAACCCCGTCTCTACTAAAAAATACAAAAAAACTAGCCGGGCGAGGTGGCGGGCGCCTGTAGTCCCAGCTACTCGGGAGGCTGAGGCAGGAGAATGGCGTAAACCCGGCAGGCGGAGCTTGCAGTGAGCTGAGATCCGGCCACTGCACTCCAGCCTGGGCGACAGAGTGAGACTCCGTCTCAAAAAAAAAAAAAAAAAAAAGGTGAATAGTTTGTAACTCAGACATCTCATAAGGCTGATCCCACTCACAGCTCCAAGAGGAAGGACTCATGCTGGAGAAGTAAGCACAGGAGCAACTAGATAAAACAGATCCTAACTGACATTTTAGTGCCTCTCTAAAACAGAAATTGCTGGTGTGTTGTACTTACACACACAAGGCTATATACATTTACACCCATCTCTGTGGGATCATGTGCACAGACACATGACACTGTAGTTGGACTCTGAGAAGCACACCCTGGGAAGAAGGGGCTTTGGAAACTCAGCTAATCATTCCTGCAGATCCCTCAGTTATTAGCAGGGACAGCGGCCATCCTGCAACCACAGTCGGGCGGCCTCTGCCCCTGGCCGCTCCACACAACTCTGCAGCTCCTCAGTCCTCTGCCTTGGCAGAGTTTCCAACATTTAAAAGTAAATAAGTAGAGAATTTTCTTTTTCTCATAATGAATGGTTGCAAATCAAGCTCAGCTTATACCTAGAATCCAGGAACATATTCTTGGATTTGACTACCTGGAAACGAGAAATTTGAGGCAACGTCCTCCCAGCATGACTTCCTAACCACCAACATAGTTTAGGGTAGTATCCACACACAAGACAAGGGGGAACGGGCTGAGCTGCAAAAAGAAAATGGAAACATTCAAGGGAGACAGTAGGAAAATTTTTTTGACTCTGCAGCCAATCGGGCAATGGAATAAATGACTTGGGGAAATATTTGTGGCTCCCTAAATAGAGGTGTTCAGGAGAAAAGTGAGATGGAACACATATTCTCATTGTCATTATTAAGCAGCATTTATTGAGTGTGGACAGAGTACAAGATAGCTTTCCAACGGCTGAGGCACCCCCAGTTCCTGTGGAAAAGTGTGGAGAAGAACTACATTTTGGCACTCTGGGCCATGGCGGAACTCATGACTCACGAGGACCCTGCTGGCGGTCAGAGTCTGTGACTTCGTGGCAAGTTTACAAACTCTGAGACGCCTTCTGCTCAGAAAACCGAGTCTCAGGCTGGTTATGAACATGAAAACATTAATAATTGCTGTGATCATTAATGGTAACTCTAATAGTTTAGTTAAAATTCTATGTGAGATTTTTGCTGTTGTGTTTTAAAACATTATTAATCAGACATATCATTTTTCTTATTTGATATAGAACACTGCGATTGGGAATAACCATTAAGCATTGATGTATTCTGCCTCATTTTGAATTGAAACAGGAAGGCGGACAGAGAATGGTATGAATAAAGGCAAATAGGCTGGAAAGTTGCATGTGAGACAGAAAAAGGTAGGAAAAGTCTAGGCCTTTGTTCTTGTCCAGAATCTTATCATGTAGTAGAAGGAAGAAAAGTAGTTGGTCAAAATGCTCCAGAAAAACCTTCCTCATGACCTGCTTTTCCTTAGAACTACAGCAGGGGTAAAAGACAGAAACATAGAATTGTCTCATTATTTCATAGAAAAGCTACCCTCCTAGTTCCCCTTTTTGGTTACTTTAAATAACCAACAACCAAACCGATAATTTGGGAGATATTTTCATTAACTCTGATTTCCTGGGGCCGGACTGGCTAACTTATGCATTGACTCATGAAATAAAACAGCACTTTTCATCAGAAAGAAGACGGGGTTGGGTGTGGTAGCTCATTCCTGTAATCCCAGCATTTTGGGACGCGAAGGCGGGAGGATCACTTGAGGCCAGGGGTTCGAGACCAGCCTGGGCAACATGGCAAGACCCCCTCTCTACAAAAAAATTTTTAAAAAATTAGCCAGGTGGGGTGGTTCATATTTGTAGTCCCAGCTACTCAGAAGGCTGAGGTGGAAGGATCATGTGAGCCCAGGATTTTAAGGCTACAATGAACTATGATCACCCCTCTGCACTCCAGCCTGGGTGACAGAGTGAGACCCCATTTCTAAGAAAGAAAAAGAATTGAAGTTAAAAATTTTAAATATTAAAGAAAGGAAAACACTATATCCTTCCTCCTAATTTTTGACTCTTAACTAAAACTAGTCATCTTCTCTCCATTTTCACTGCACAGAGAGGACTTTCCACATGGACTATAACATTGCCTTTTTCCCTCTCTCCCCTCTTTCCTACCCCTGTTACTTTCTGCATCAGTCTTGGGACTGCCACTTCCAGAAAACAAGGGAATACTGACACATTAAATCTTGAAAACACCACCCCCTTAGTAAAGCCTTCCTTTAGTGTAAGAAATGGAAGTACCTCTATAGAAGTGTGTCTTAGGAATTGTAGGTTTTCATGTATACCACTGATGTAGAATATCACAGAATCAATGATCCTAAGAAGAATGCTTAACCGATTCTAGGAGTTACTAATTACCTTCCTTCCAGGGTATTTAACAGGTTACAAAAGTCAGAGAACAAAGCCAAAGAATCTGTGTTATCTAATTGTAAACATCAAGTATGAATGGCTCTCTTTCCAGATGAAAAGGAAAAAAGAAAAAAAACAAAACAAAACAATGAAAGAACTATATGTTTGAAAAAGAGAAGTGTCCAGGATATTTAGCATTCCATGGAAAAGCATTCTTCTTAAAGTTATTTACTAACAGAAGGACATTTTAGAAATCTGATACCCTGAAGCAGTCCAAGAAAAAGTGGCCTGAAAAAGACAGAATGATAAGATAAAAGCAGTAGAATAATTTAGAAAGAAATCCAGGATAAAAAAGGGCCAAGTGAGATAAAAAGGATAAAAAATTTGCAATTGCAGAATTAAAATCTGTACTAGAGATTATAAAGGACAAGATGGGTATTGAATAAAATTCCACACAGATGAGAGTGATACACTTCAGCAGCTCTTCCAGTAAAAAGAAGAAATATACCAAGAGACGAATACTCACAGAGAAAAGATACGGGGTTCATAAAATGGAAAGCCAACCTAGGAATTGGAAAGGAAACCAGAGTAATTGTAAGAAAACTTTCTTGAACTAAAAGAAACCACCAAAGTGTGCAGACTGAAAAGGGCTAAACATGTTTCAGGAAATGTTAATAGAAAATATCACATATCATTCCACCATGGTAAGTTTTTGAATTATGAAGAGAAATAAAAACAAAATAAAGCAGAGCTGAGAAGTATCCATGAAGAAAATTAAAAAAGACAGTAACAAGCTAACTTTGAGAGAAGCAAAAAAATCAGGCTTACTTTAGAATTCTCCAGAAGCAAACAGAAGGCCCTAGAGGGGTGACATCAACAGAGTGCTAAGATTAAAAGATTAGTACCTGAGAATTTGATTCAATCAAGTCTTGATTCATGTCTGACAACCCAGGAACACATTCTCTGATATGTGCCAGTTAACGCAATGTGTTACCACAGGCTTTTTTTGGAGGAACACTTGTAAACATAGGCTATGGTACAACCATGAGTTTAAAAATGAAGCCTGGTAAAGTGTATTTGTAAAATGAATTGTTTCTAAGGTGACTGAAATATAAGATATTTACTTAAATTCCCACAAAACCCTGGGAAGCAAGCAGATAAGATTTATGACCTCTGTATGTAGACAAACTAAGATTTAGAGAGTTAAGGGATGTATCTCAGGATCTCACTAATAGAAATGGAATCAGGATTCAGGATTCATATCTAATTCTTAATGCAGAGGGTGTGAGCTATCAGATCAGCATTGCCCATTTCTGTTTTAATTTGATTTTGGGAAGTTTCTATAATAAAAATAGAAGAAAATAAAAGAACACTGGCTTGAAGGGTTAACTAAAACTATATTTCTCTTTCTTTCCCAGGACTAGGTTAGTGTCTTTGTTTCATTAGAAGTCTCTTTAGATTCCACTAACAATCTTGCCAACTACAATAGGAAAAGCCCTTCAATAACAATGTGCTTTTATTTTGGGAGTCCTTATTATGTGCCAGATACTCTTCTAGGCATAGGGTTCAAGATAAAGAGAAATAAACCAAACAAAATCACCTACTCATGTTTCCTATCAAGAATTAGAGGTCAGGAAACAAACATACTTAGACAACAGCAAAAGGCACTCACTCTAGCTCTGGTAATTAACATGCCCACTATAATAATTAGTATATTCCATCTTGAATACAAAGGAACAACCTAGGATAACTAGGCATGAGGGAAACCAAAGTTATGAAAGGTGAACAAACAAAAAAATAGATGATGTGGAAAACAGAAATTATTCAGAGCACAGAACAGAAAGTGTCTTTTCTAAGGGCACCTTCACAAAATGTTCTTGAAATATTTTAAAAGAAATTAAACCCAAAGACAGAAAAGAAACAGTAATTCAAATGCTTTTACAAATTAAAAATATTAGTTAAAACAAAAGTAAAAGGAAGGATAGACGGTTAAGTTGAAGAAGTCTCACTAAATACAGAGCAAAGATATGGAAATATGAAAGAAAAAAGAAAAAAGGACACAATAGGGACATTAATTAAAAAGATCCAGCATCTAATTAATAGCCATGGTCTGCAGTGGCACAGTCAGTGTGTCTCTGTTGTGGTAGTAGCTATTGTCATTGCTTATATATTAGTAAAAACAATAGCCAACATTTCTTAAGAGTTTTCATTGTGCTAGAACCTGGGTTAAGGTCCTAACCTACAATGTCCTGTTTTATCATCCTTTAAAACTACATATAAGGTAAATGGTTATGATGTGGTTATTGATTGTATTTAGTTGTGCAGACTGAAAAGAGAGTAATCAGGAAAGAACTCTTGGGTGATTGGACACCAATAACTGAGATCAAAATTCAAAAGTAGGAGCTTGTTTAGGGAGAAAGAAGTTGGTTAAATTTTAACATGTTGAGTTAAAGGTGCCTAAAAGACTCCTGAATGGATAAAATCAATATACGGTTGTTTGTATGAGTCTGAAACTCAGATAAAAGGTATTGCCAGAGAGAGATTAGGAATCACCAATATTATCAGTTAAAACCAGGAAGTAGATGCAATCACTCAAAAAGAGAACACTGAAGTGTTCTGTAGAGAGGATTATTGGTAATATTTGTCAGAACAATTTTAATGGTATTCATGGCACACGCCAGATCACAGTTGAAGAATGAATGAAGAATTAGTTCATCACATTCTTCATCTGCCTCGGGTGCCAAATGGATTAATAACACCTACGTGAGTGGATACTGTAGGATTAAAAGATACCATGTTTGAAGAGTTTTTAGCAAAGTGCCTGGCAAGTAGTACATGCTCAACAAATGCAGGAGAGAGATAGATACATAGCACTCCATAACTCCATATATCACCCAATCACTATAACATAATACTGGAATATATCGCTTTATTATGACAGTATGCTATAGTGATTGAGTGCATGGAGTTTGGAACTGAATAGACTTGGGTTTGTAGTCTAGCTCTGCCACTGTATAGGTGTGTAAAATTGGACCAGTCACTCTGTTTATGCACTTTTTCTTTCATCTGTAAAATGGAGAGTAGAGAAACAACTATCTTCTAAAATAACTTCTAGGTATTGTATATTATTTTGTCCTATAAAATGTTGTTATTTTTAAAATATTTGTGTTCTGTTATCTGGCTGAACTCTTATGTAAGCTTGCAAATTAACGTAGTTAGGGTTTGTTGTGGTCACACAATGGTGAATACAATTTGTTTTAATATTGGTTTGTGTTTATCTTTTGTATTGTCCTTTTTCCTGTATGAAAGGTAGAAAGCCAGGGCTTTGTGTATCTTTGCCTCGGATGCTTCTGCAGGGCAGACTTTTACTAAATTTGGAACAGGCTGTGGTGGGTACCTGGCACATGCAGTGCAGAAAGGAAAATGGACTGGACATGGCCAAGGGAGGAGAGGAAGAGGTGGGTGGGAGGCTGGCAAAACCCTCACAGGAGCGGTGGAGCTTTGCAGGCAGCTGGGCAGTACCTAGGACAGCAGCAAGGTCTCAGTCCTTGTGGGGCCTCTTGGAGAGCACTGGCACCCCAGCATTAGCCAGTAGGGACCTATGAACAGAGGAACTTCCCTTTGTCAAGACCAGGAAACTTTAGAATGAGGGGAGGATAAAAAACCTTAAGAGAGATTTGACTTCCCACTGATTTGTGTTGATTTCAGAACTAAAGAAATGTCATGTGTTTTGCATATGAATTTGTGCACTGAAAAATTATACCTGTAGCACACTCACACCATCTACTCAGAAATAAAGATAATTTTGTCACCGCTTTGTTGTGTTTTGCTCATTATTTTTATTTTTTGCCTTATTATACTGACCAGAACTTGAAAAACATTATAATAAAGGGCCTCACAATTAACAATGAGGAACAAGTTAGCTCTGATCTGCCTAGAACAGGAAGGAAGAAGGGTTCTGCACAGACACAGGTAAGATAGGTGCTAAGTCACATGTTACCCTCTCTAGCCCAAGACTGAAAAAACTAGACAAGCTCTCTCATCCCTCTGCTCTACTCCACCCACCCTCCCCGATTCCTGAATTTAGGTACAGAAAAAAAATGTGAGGACTTCAAATAGCGTGAGGCTTATTTACTAGCATATGGCAAATTGAAGGCTCAGGGTAGGAATTTAATGCAATCACAGAAAAATAAAGTAAATTACCTATCCTGAACACCTGTGTATGTAGACTAAGGCTCATCCCCACTCTTATCTCAGTGCTTCTGGAAGTTTTTATCTTGTGTGATACTCTCATGGAAGCAGGTGTATCAAGAACCGGTTGAACGCTACTATGCTAACCAGGCACTCCTACATTTAAAAATGCTTCCTGTTTAGTGTCATTCTAATATCTGTTAATATAGGTAAGCGTTACACTTAAATGTTTCTCCTGGCATGGGATATGAGTATTGTGCATGCCATACATATTATATTTTAAGTATGAAAGTTTAAGGTCAATTAATATTAGCTTGTCAGCCTTTTGCACCATCCCAAATGAAGGCCTTCCAAGGACTCTCCTTTCCAGGAATCTCATCCAGTGGGTTCCGTATCCCCGCCTTCTTCCTCCCACTGCACCCCTTCCTACGTTCCCACTTGTTCCATTGTAATACGCTGCCATAACTCTCAGTTTCCACTCTAACCTTGCCCACCAGCTAACTTCTCTGACATGGAGTCTTCCACGGACATTCCACCTCCTATCAAGCACGCATGTTTTCCTGCAGCTCCTTGATCTGGGAGACATGGATGAGGATGGGGGTGGGTGCTAGCCACTAAGGACTCTTAGTGCTGACCACTGCTGCTGCAAGTATGAAGGCTCAGATGAGAACATGAAAGACATAAAGAAAAAAGAAGAAAGTAATGGAGCTTAGTGCTGGACAGCATGAGCTTTCTTGTCTTTTTAAATTTTTTTTTGTTACAGAGTCTCACTCTGTTGCCGAGGCTGGGGTGCAGTGGTGCAATCTCGGCTCACTGCAACCTCTGCCTCCCAGGTTCAAGTGATTCTCCTACCTCAGCCTCCAGAGTAGCTGGGACTACCCAGTAGCACCACTAAGCCCAGCTAATTTTTTGTATTTTTAGTAGAGATGGGGTTTCACCATGTAGGCCAGACTGGTTTTGAACTCCTGACTTCAAGTGATCCACCTGTCTTGGGCATCCCAAAGTGCTGGGATTACGGGCATGAACCACTGCGCCCGGTCAGCATGAGCTTTCATGCCAAGCTGCCTGGATTGAAATCCTAGCTCCATCACACCTTCAGGGTATATCCTTGGACAAGTTATCTGGTCTTTCCAAGCCTCAGTGGCTTCATCTGGAATTGGCGATAATAAGAAAATCTATTTCAAAATGTTATTTGAAGGGTGAAAGGGTATTACATATATATCAAGCACTTTGCTCCATGCCTAGCAGAAATGAGTGCTTGATCAATGATAACTAACAGAACATCATCTTCATCGTATTTCCACCTTCATATAAAAACAGCCTTGCGGCTGTGGCTGTCACATTATACATCTCTGTGCCAGACATCTACCCCAGGTTTTTTATTCAGCCAACTCTCTCTTACAGACCTTTGAATCCCTTAACACCAAAGACTTTCACAACCACTCCACATAAGAAACATATCCCATGCCCATGCCCTGGGCTGTTTTACTATTCACAATGGTTTGTCCTTTGAAATCTTAATCTTCAGCATTTCATTTTCTGAGACCCAATGCCCATCAGCTCTCACTCTCTCTCAACATACCTGCATTTCACATCATCCATATCTCTGATTCCTGAATGATGCTATTTTTCACAAACCATCAGTAGCTTTTTGGCTTCACATCTTTCTTCACCTGGTTCAGATTCCTGAGGGCACCACACAGTTTCTTTACTGACATTTCCTCTTACTCCCATTCTTTGTTGTCCTTTCTCAGCTCCTGCTCTGCCAGAACCTAAGTCTGGATCGCCCGACGTGTGCTGTGTAGTGTGCAGCCTGTCACAATAGCTACATTCCAAATGTTCAATAAGTACACGTGGCCAGTGGCTACTCGATTGCACGGTACAGATTGTAGAACCTTTTCATGATTGCAGAAAGTTCTACTGGACAGCAGTGCTATATCTAGACAATTGACCTTCTCTCTTCTACACCTTACAGTGAAGAACACTTCTGGGTAAGACAGAACAACTGTGGTTTGGTGTTCCTGAAACTTCAGTGCATTCAGTCTCAATGTCTTCCAGAATGCCGGGAGGTGTTCAGAATCCCCCTCATCTCCTATCTGGTTCTGCCACTGTTATAACATTTCACCTATCTTTTCTTTTCTTTTTTTTTGAGACGGAGTCTCGCTCTGTCGCCCAGGCTGGAGTGCAGTGGCCGGATCTCAGCTCACTGCAAGCTCCGCCTCCCGGGTTTACGCCATTCTCATGCCTCAGCTTCCCGAGTAGCTGGGACTACAGGCGCCCGCCGCCTCGCCCGGCTAGTTTTTTGTATTTTTTTTTTTTTAGTAGAGACGAGGTTTCACCGTATTAGCCAGGATGGTCTCGATCTCCTGACCTCGTGATCCGCCCGTCTCGGCCTCCCAAAGTGCTGGGATTACAGGCTCAAGCCACCGCGCCCGGCCTCACCTATCTTTTCAAACTTCCACTCCACCACCTCCACCAGCTTTGACATCTCTCTCAGCAGATGAGCTTACCTTTTTTTTTTACTGTAAAATCAATGAGATGAAAATTCTCTTAATTCCCTTCTCTGTCAGTTATTATCATGTCTCTCTATGCCAATCCTTTATTTTTTTCTTCTTGTTTAATTTAAGGCTAATCCTACCACCTATGCTTAGGATTAATTCATCAACCAAAAAATATTTACTGAGCAAGTACTACATGCCAGACACAGTTTTAGGTGCCAAGATTTAGCTGTTAACAAAACAATGTTTCTACCCTCATTCTAGTTTTGTCACATAGACAATAAACAAATACCTCAGATGGTGATAAATATAACAGAGAAAAATGAAACAGGCTGGGTGTTAGGGTGTACCAGGGTGGAGTCTGTTGCTATTTTATATTGAGTGGTCCAAAAAGGCTTCAGTGATCTGGAAACAAATAACAAGAAAGTCAGGGAGTGAGCTGCGAGGGTGTCTGATGGAAAATGACGAAATTCCTGGCAGAGAAGATGTCAAGCACAAAGGCTTGGGACATGCACAAGCTCATTCTGTTGGAAGGAAAGCAAGGGGGATCACATGTGAAGAAGACAGAGACCAAGGAGAAACAGAGAAGACATGATCGGGGATGTGGCCAGGTCACGTAGCTTCTCTCTGGCCACAACAGTGAGTGAGTGGAGAAGCCACGGGAGGGTAGGAGCAAAGGAGAGACCTCATCTGCCTTGCATTTTTGAAAGGGTCATTTTGAGTGTTGGATTCCCAATAGTCTACGGGGGCAAGGATGGGAATAGGGAGATTTGCTAGGAGGCTGTTGCAATTTTTCAGGTGTGGTGGTATATTTAGGTCAATAAGAATGGCAGGTTGGCCCGAGGGACAGTGATGGAGGTGGTAAGGAGTGGTGTGAACATGTGTCTATTTTGAAATCAATCCATCATTTCTTACTTCAGGAGGAAATTTGTTTCTCTGTCTTCTCTCATATTGTAAAGTTATTTACCTTTAGCAGCTCACTTCTCTCAGAAGAGAAGCTTAAATCTCTGTCTTAAAATTTGAAAGGGCTTTTTCTCAATCCTCAGTGTCTCCTTCTCTAGTCATTACTCAATTTCTTCTTCACAACGTTTGACAGAGTACATCTCCTTAGTCTTCTCATCCCCTCCTCTTCCCACTAAAATCTGTCCCCAAGTAACAAAGCTGATCTGCTCAGGCTAGCACTGTCACTGATTAGAATATTGCCAGATCTATTGGGCCTTTCTGTCGGTGTCTTACTTGACCACATCGTGTCATCTGACATTTTCAAACTCTCACTTTTCTTGACTTCCTTGACAATGTTCCCTATGTGTTTTTCTCCTACACATCTGACTCCTCAAAGCTCCTCACAGACTCCTCTTCCTCCACTCACCTCGTAAATATGAAGGTTCCCAAGCCTCTGCCTTTAAATTTCTCATCTTCTACTCTTCTCTATCTTGAAGGTAATGGTTGCTAGAAGAAATAGATCCCAAAATGACGATGCCTCAAAATCAATAGAGGCTTATTTCTCACTCAAGCAACAATAGAAGATGAACATTTAGTGTTTTAAAACTAGTATAATGTTTTAAAATTGAAATTCTAACCCAGGGGCCAAAATACCAGATAGCTATCAGATACCAGAGTGAAGGGGATAGAGACCACTGCAAAGGAATCTTTAAAGTAGATATCTGAGAACAGGTTCCATTATTTTAAGACTCTGGAGAGATGTTGAGAATATAAAAGTTTAAGAGAGTGGAGAGCAAGGCAGGTTGGTGGAGGGAGGGTGAATTTTGGGAGACGCCTTCAGAAGAAGCACCTGCCAGTTGTGTGTGAGTCCCAGCTCTCCCAACAGGGCAGGGTTAATTAATCTTCCTCAACTCCAGGGAAGATAACTAACATAGGCTTCAACAGCACCTTCTGCAGTTGAGGGACCCTGCACACTGATGCCTAACTCATGCCTGAATAAATGTGTAAATTGGTCTAAGACAAGGTAAAGGATAAAAAGAGGAAGGGGCTATGTTTATTAAGAAACCACATTCCTATCAATAGTGGGCTAGAAATGCATGAGTTTCCTGTGGACCTAATAGGGTCTGCATGGGAAGGAAGGCAGGCCTGAGGCTGTTTTAGGTCCTGCCCAAGAGGAGGAGAATGTGTCTCACAGAGAGAGTCTGTATGCAAGGGACTGCAGAGAAGCAGGGTCCAACTAGGGACCAGGAAGCAGCCAGCCAACACACAGCTATGGCAGTCGTTGGGGGAAGGACCCGAAAACAAAAGAATGAGTCAGGTGTGAGCATCTACCAAGCCTGGAGTGCATGGGTGATTTTAGTTTTCTCTCCCTAAGTTTTGTTAATGGTGGCATAAGCTTACATCTAAGGATGGAGGAACAGAGGCTTTGTCACAGGTAAGAAAAGGAAATGAGGAGCGAGAGCTGTAAGCTTGAGACATGATGAAGAATTAAACGCATGCATCAGTACAGAAGAAAAAGGCTGCAAACTCCAACATCTTTCTAACCCAGTCCATTCCAAAACTAGGGAAAAGGTTGACACCTGAAGCATATTCCTCCAACAGAAGGGACACGCCCCTAACTTGGCAAGACAGGACCTGGCTGCAGGGTCAACAGAAAGTTCCAACCCATGACCTCAGCTCTTGTCCTAGGCCCCAGAGGCCATCAGCACCCAACCGTTAGATAAGATGTAGATGGTGTTGAGAGAAGTAGAAAGGAGGATAGATGAGAACACATCTATGCTATTTTAGGGCAAACAGTAGACCTGCTGTCTTATTCCATTCAAAAATGAGTTAACAGAAAAAGAATAAACAGCAACATAGGGCTTATGCATAAATTCCTCAACTAACAAGAAGAAACGAAACAAAGAGCAAAGAAAGCTAAAGAGCACGCTCAAAAACTAAATCTTTAAATCAACAATTTACACATTCAAGAAAATTTTAGAAACAAACAAAAACACTTGTCAAAAATGCAATAGAAGAAAATGTTCCTGAAATGAGGAAAGATCTTTCCATTTCTGGAAAGACATAAACCATAATTTTGTTTCTGGTTTTCTTTGGATGATTAAATTGTAGGAGCCCTCTGTCCCTCCTCCCTCTTTTTCCTTCCTCCTTCTCTCCCTTTCTTTGTTTCCTCTTTACCTCCCTCCTCTTTCTCTTTCTTCCTTCCTTTCTTTTTTCCTCAATGGTGTTTGTATTTTAAAAATGAATACCTATTATTTTTAGAATTAGGAAGAAGCTTTTTAAATTAAAAACACTGTTTAAGGCCAGGCAGGGTGGCTCATGCCTGTAATCCTAGCACTTCAGGAAACAAAGGCAGGTGGATTGCCTGAGTTCGAGACCAGCCCAGGCAAAATGGTGAAAATCCGTCTCTACTAAAAATACAAAAAGTTAGCCAGGTGTGGTGGTGCATACCTATAGTCCCAGCTACTCAGGAGGCTGAGGCACGAGAAATTCTTGAACCCAGGAGACGGAGGTTGCAGTGAGCCGAGATCGCGCCACTTCACTCCAGCCTGGGCGACAGAGTGAGACACAGTCTCAACAAACAAACAAACACACTGTTCGATAATATGCTACCATTAAATGACAAACTTTGAGTAACTACAGGTAGAGAAAAACCTAGAATTATCTACAGTTGTTATAAAGCCCAGGCATTAAGAAATTATATTTTAATCAAGATAACTGTTGGGTTGTGGACTTGAGTCACATACAAAAAAGACCTGGGATAGGACAGAACTAGAGTTAAAAGAACAACATTAAAACTGGGAAACGATATGAATGGAACGGGATCACAAGCTTAGCAACACACTACAGATCAATCGAATGAAATTAGTGTTCATATTTATACACATTCAACAGGTGATGAAAATGGCGTTCCAAAGTGAAAAGTTCGTAAACGGTGCTCATTCAATCTTTGGAAAAATTTCTAAAATGTCATAGCTCTTCCTTGTTCTGTATGCCAAAATATATTCCAGATATGTTGGATTAAAGAATAAAGTTTCAAAAAATGTTTAGTGAAAAATATATGTGAGTATCAATTTGATTTCCTGATGGAGAAGCCTTAGCAAAAAGATAGCAATTCCTAGATGAGTTCATATAAAAATGTAAACTCTCTTTTGGCCTGAAACACTATTAATACAAACAAAATTAAAGAGCCAGGAACTAACAGGGGAAAAATTACAATAATATGTAGCAGACAGTAGGGTAGGAATCTTAATATAAAAAGAGTTCTCATTAATAATAAAATATACTTTACTATAGATAATATAAACATATATACAATGAAATTTTATTTAAAATATAAGAATGAGAATAGGGTTCTTATTAATAAAAGAAACAATGGGCAAAGAACATGAACAGTGACTCAAAAGAAAGTTGTTCAAATGGACAACAAAATGTCCATTTAAAATAATAATTTAAAAATTCAAATTAAAACAAAGCATATACCGTATTTGGCCTGGGTGGGAGAGAACTTTGATAATAACATCCATCCCAAAACACAGGGAAAGAGTCATGCCCTTACACTATTGGTTGGAATGTAATAGGCAAAAACTTTCAGGAGGGCAGCTGGTTATATATATAAAGATCTTAAATATGTCCACATTTTTATTTTTTATTTATCTTATTTAATTTTATTTATTTATTTATTTATTTATTTATTTATTTATTTATTTATTTTGAGAGGAAGTCTTACTCTGTCGCCCAGACTGGAGTGCAGGGGTGCCATCTCGGCTCACTTCAACCTCTGACTCCTGGGTTCAAGTGATTCTCATGCCTCAGCCTCCTGAGCAGCTGGGATTACAGGCGTGTGCCACCACACCTGGCTAATTTTTGTAATTTTGGTAGAGATGGGGTTTCACTATGTTGGCTAGGCTGGTCTCGAATTCCTGACCTCACGTGATCCACCTGCTTTGGTCTCCCAAAGTGCTGGGATTACAGGCGTGACCCACAGCGTCCAGCACAAATATGTCCACATTTTTAGATCCAGTGATTCGACTTCTAGGAACTCATCTCAAGGAAATAATAAGAGATGCATTTAAACACATAAAAGGATGGATGCAATACTTACACTTACAAAATTTGGGAAATGACTTCAATATGCAATAATTGTGGACTGGTTTAAAAATAAAGACACACCTATTTGAAAGGTTACTCCCCAGTCATTAATATTTTCAAGAAATAATTTGACCATTGAAACTGCTCAACATACATTGATAGGTGAAAAATATCAGTATACAGGACAATATTACAGTAGGATTGCAATTTTGTTTTACACACGCACAGAAATTTTAATAATGATTATTTCTGGGAGGGATGATGATATGTGATTTACATTTTTTGTTCTGTGTCTTCCACATTTTATACAAATAGTATGTTTTTTTTTTTAAACTTAGGATGGATGTCATTTAAAAAGCAACAATTTTGATATTGGAAGTGGACAAATCACAGAGAAGGTACCCAGTTGCTACAGGATTTCTTTCTACCCAGAGTTTATTCCTATTCAGATGTACCAGAAGGGGGCGCCTCAGCCTCTTCCCACTGATGGACAGCTGGATCACCTGGTAAGTCTGGAATATTCAAGTGTGCAGGATTCACTTTCCCTCATGGTTACGCTCCTTTTCTGGGTCTCTCAGAAATTTCCATAGAAGAAGGATATGGAAATTTGAATGACACTGTGAGAGTTTTATCTAGTCACGTGATTAACAGTCTGTGTTGGTGATGTGTGCTTTGGTCAACCTGTTCTACCTGGGCAGCTGCTGCAAATCAGGGGTGCCTCTCCATCAGGAAAAGACAGAAACAGAGCAGGACTCTACCCAATAGCTTTGCCTTAATCGCAACAAACAGGTTTACGGAAATGGCCAAATTCACAACTATAACTTAGGAGGTTGACTCAGCCGCCAACTAACTGTATCTGAATCAGAGTTTGCTTCTTAAAAAGTTATGTGCTCTTCGTCATGGTACCAGTTAGGGGGCAGCAGATATCCTGGCATCTTTTGTTGTCTAAAGGAAGCTTCCAATTAGGAGATCCTGAAGTTTCTATGTATTATTATTTTATTTGCCATGTGACATGGTCTGGTAGTTCCATCCTGCACCAGCTGTTCATTTTGGAAGCCAAACCTCTCACCTAGTAGAGTGCTTATAATTCACTACTGAGCAAAGGTGAACCCCAATAATAAAGTATCCTATATAATTACTGCACTCTGCATCAGCCGTTTCAGTTTCATCATTATCTAAATATTACAAAGCCCCAGCCTTCTCTTTTGGTCTATCATTCTGTCTCTCACACACGCTTAAGTAAACTTTATTTTGACTCCTTAAAATACCCTCAGGATGAGAATGCAAGTAAGGGGATGAGTGTAGGCATCTATAAAATGGCTTCTGCAAAGACCTCAAGATGCTAATTTAAGAGGATGAAGCATAGCCCAGCCTGTGGTAAAAACATTTGCTTTTCCTGATGCATGCAACATTGTGGAGATGCTACTTTTGTGTGTGTGGGGTGTGTGTGTGTGTGTGTGTGTGTGTGTGTGTGTGTAGCTACTGAACACTCTGAGAATTTTGTCTGTTCAAAAAGAAACAACAGAAACACAATGCTGAGCTCTTGAGGATCCTTGAACCAATGTCTTCTTTCGGTTTTGATTACGTACCTTTTTTAGTTTCCAGAAGTTCCTCATGGGATAAAGAGTAGTAGGTGTGGAAACTGGACCACAGAGAGGTAGACTGACTTGTAACTTTCCAGCCAGGGACAGAGCCAAATGTATAGTAGGGTCTTCCCAGTACCAGTCTGCCCTGGTGGCTTGTCACAGAGCATTTGCCCATCTTTCCAAGGCTCTACAAAGTAGAATGCAGGGAGTTCAGGTCAGCCAATAAAGCTTTTTTAAAAAAGGAAGAGAAATAATACCAGTAAGCAATGGTGACTACGTACCAGCACATTCTATGTGGCTCACAAAATTAACTGAGCTATCCCTGACAACAATCCTATCTACGAAGGGGGTGCTATTCTTATCCATATTTATTATACTAATCGGGGAACCAAGTCATTTGCCCAGCAGTTTGAAAATGGTGAATCCTAAATTTGAACCCAGGCAGTCTGACTGTAGGACCCATACATTCAACCACTACCTTTTACCTCATCTTCAAATGGTATTTTTCATACTTCAGAGCTCTGAGGTGCCTGTGCCCTTGGTCACCGGGAGGCCATACTTGCTGCACCCGTCTGGACCATCAGGGTCTTCCCCAGTCAGAGGCCACTGCCAGGGCCAGAGACAATGGAGAATTATTTAGTTTCCTACAGTTCTAGAAACTACCTCTGTTTCAAGCCCAGGAAGAAGGCGTTCTGAGGAGGACATTTCTTCTTGGGACAAGGACCCTTGGTGAGATTTGGCCTTTATGCACCTCCATCTGAAAAGCTAAGCTTCTCTCTGGGAATTCGAATTGAAGGTTAGGGATGATTGCTCAGATGGGGAAAGTGTGAAATGGTAATCACTTTCATATGACACTCGAGAAATGTTATAATAAAGCTGAGTAAATTGGAGCATGAGTTAGCCGGTCCTTTGCCTAATGATGTCACCCACTTTGTGCTTCCTCCAGCCTATGATTAATAAAAGAGGGGTTATGACAGTAACTCACTCCTAGTGGGCAGCAGTGACGTCAGCAGCAGCTGAGCAAACTGACTACATTTAGTTGTGCGTGTGTATGTGGGCATTTTTTTTTTCCTGTGACTAACATGAAGCTAACAGCATCTAATAAAACAAAAGCTCCTTGAAATTTGGGAAACTTATTGGGTGAACTCTTTTCTACAGGGAGCACCATTTTAATTATTCTCAGCTCATAGTTAAGTGATGTTGGAGTTGGCCAAAATTACCTTGTTGGCTTTCTGCCCCTGTTTCATTAAGGGATCACAAATGAACCCCTGGCCTTTGGGAGAGAGGTTTTCTGGAGTGTTTTTTTCCTTCTACTATAGAGGCTCCTCCCTCATTCATTACACTCTTCCATCTTTTAAGAGGAACTCAATGAGTAGAAGAGGGATTGTAGCCATAAGTTATTTTTTGAGAGTTTCAAGCTGGTTGTAGAATTCAGTGATTCCATTTTAAACTCTAAGAATATTGTGCTTAATTACAGTTTGCTTTTCCAATCTGATAAAGTGACAGAAGTCCTACTTACTATTTCACCTTTGCAAACTTGACCTTCCTAAAATTAGAGTGGGCCACCTGGAAATATTTGCCCACCTAGCTGAGCTGCTGCCAGTGTCCACGCGATCCCGCAGGACTCGTGAACAGCGGCACTCAGACCATGCCTTGGAGCTGCTCCCACAGAGGGCAGAACCTTTGGACTCTATTAGGACACGAGGGAGGCAGCAATTCACTGATTTAAAAAAAAATTCACACAGGACTGCCCCCAGGCTTTTCTGTGGGGCTTTTTCCCTCCAAGCAGCGATTTGGGAACAGGCTGTGGGGGGATCTTTGTGGACAGGCAAAACTGGATGCAAAGCAAGATTGCTGCCCTCTTATCAGTCCAATGGAATCTACATGCTAAACCACCATGTCTTCAAGTCAGCAATGGAACTTATTACCCAAGGGGATCCAGGTGAGAAAAATGATTACAACAATCTGTTCCGTGTTCCTTGGGGAGTATTTTTCAACAATCTTCTGGGGCAATAGGAAGATAAATTGTTGAAGCAGATGTTTCCTGATTGGGTTAGAACTAAGTCATGATAAACAATTTTGAAATATATATTGGTCAGGAAGAATGTTGAGGGCATATTTCTTCAGGTTGAGTTAGTCTGGGTTTTCTTCAATGTATGTTTTTCTATAGTGGTTGTAAACGAGTATTTCTCTCAATATTGAATTTTTTTACATGTACCACTTGGTTACTTCTTGGGAAGAACTCCAGGCATTTCTGAATCATTTGAAAGTTGATTGAGGCCTTTGGTTCCAAAATGACCATTTACCTGAGGAGACGGTGATTCACAAGTTGGAAGAGATGACACGGCGTCAGAGTGTCTAAGACATTCCCCTCATAGCTCCCTTCATCTTAAAATGATCTCTGACCTACCCTTTCCTTTCTGGAGGACCCAAGTCACTCAGGAGGTAAGTAATGAACCGGGGAAGTAAGCCCTCACTGTCTGGACAACAGGATTTCAGTTCTAAGCTAGTTTCATCCAGGCAACTTCCTTTTTGTGCATTTCACCAATACTTGTTGATTACTCTTATGATTTTCCATGAGGTGGAATCCTTCACAATAGTTTCCCCAGTCCTCACAGGAGAGCAACACCTGGAAGGGCTGGAAGGGCATGGCCTTCCTTCAACAGCCACACCACTTCCTTTTACAAAGGAAGTTTGGAGAATATAATGTTGCTTGCAACAGCCATTAGGATTTAGCAAAACACTGTTTTATCTCTTTGGATATTGATTGTATGTCATTCCCCTAAGGTATTAAACAAATAAAATCAAGCTACAACATATTCGTTTGCTCTAGGAGAAAGGCAGGGTAATCTTACTTTTGTGAATTTTACTTCAGGGAATTCTCTCTTGCATGGATTTATCTGATACTGAATTGCTAAAATGAACAACTCAATCCTTTATTCATTTATTCTTTTGCATGAGTCTCTTGTCTCCTAACAACTTGGGTGTAGGCCAGCCCATCTCATTTTGTTGCTGGCCACCAAGATTTTGCTTTGGTTTAGAACAAAAAGCCAGCAGGAAAATGTATTGAGGCCATACATGAAAGTTGGTTGGAGCAACAATGTTGCCCAAGAGGAGCATTGTATCTGTAGTCTCCAGTAATCAGAGAACATAAGATGCAAGAGGCAGCAGAATCACTTGATTAGTATTTTGTAGAGTTGCAATGCTTTCTTGGTTCCCAAGGCCTCTTGGAGATGGATAGGGAGAAGGTTGGGTGAACTTTACAATTATAACATGAAATCAGGGTATCTCAACTGCAGAACAATTAACACTGTAGGCCAGATAATTTCTTGTTGTTGGGGGCTGTCCTGTGCATGGTAGGATATTCAGCAGCATCCCTGGCCCCTACCCACTAATGATCAGTAGAACCTCCCTCCCAGCTGTAACAACCAAAATGTCTTCAAACATGGCCAGATGTCCCCCAGGGAGCAAAATCGCCCCAGTTGAGAACCACTGCTGTAGAATGAAGAGTAATAGGTTACTTACTGGGTTTTTTTCCTTCTTCTCTTTTCCGCAGTTGTTTTAGTTCTAGTATCCCGGTTCCCTTGCTTCAGAAAACAGCACTTCCAAATACTCTAAAAACAGAGTATCCCACTGTTTTTGTGGAATATCCCATGAAGCAGAAGGCCTTGTGGGATATTCCAGTGGTTCTGAAAGAAATGTGAAGCTTAGGAGTCAAGTTTCAGATTAACCATTTCTGACCCTGTTGTTCTCAATGAATTTCAGGGGACTTTTTAATGTTTCCCTCTCTCTCTCTGTTTAGAGCTATTCATTCATTGACTTAACTTGAAAGCAAAACAGCTTCCCAGTTCAATTTTGAATGTGAAACACTGCTTCTCCTTTGTCCCAACTCTTTCTACCTAACATTCAGCCCAAGTTATGTACAGGCTGTGGCTGTCCAGGAAACAGGCCGTGTTTGCCAATCCCATGTTCAATGTCAACCATTTGATGAGACCCTTCTTCATCACAGACTCTCGCAGTCTCCCTGCAGCAGATAGTACTCTGGATCCTGCCCACATTCTCTGGATTCTGAGCTGCCTCTTGAGGGAGTCACCCCTCACCAACAAGGCCAGGTTTTCCGGCCTGAGCCCCAGAATAACACATTAGCTGCTGGGAACACCTTTTGATTTCTCTCCATAGTCACGTTTTATGTTTGGTTTCCCAGACGGGATGAACCAGAAATCATGCGTTTTTGGAAACAGATTTTTTCATAGGAAGGAATGAAAACACCCGGACTCGTCAGCACTCTTGTCCATGCCTCTGAACCCCCAGCCTTGTGTCATTTCAGTTGAATCAGAGAACAACATCCCAGTCACCTGCTTGGGGTGTTCACGTCTCCTGGCTTATATTTTTGACTGAATAACAGCAATCCGTGAGCAGCTGCTAAAATAATAGAGCCCTGAAAAATGTCCCCCCCCGCCCCCCCGCTCGGCTTTTCTGGGCCTGTCTCCTTGCTCAAGGAGTAGTGAGGAAAGACACCAATTAATAGCGTGGATGAAAGCTGAAGGACAGACGGTTTGCTTGAGAAGAAAAGTGAACATTCTTGCTTCCTCATCTATGCCAACTTTGAACAGAGACAGCTGCTGCCACAGGTAAACACCACTATAGGGTTGGCCATGGCCCTAAGCTAGGTGTCACCGCAAGCCACAGGCCGGCACACGAACGCTGGCCTCTCCCCCATTCGCACAATTGAGCTCTTATCCTTAAACGAACTTTGTTTTTTGACCAGCTCACTAATTGTGATTGAAAACACCAGCTCCCCAGCAATGCACACGCATTGGAGTTAGCAGCAGCAAGACAGGCCCTAATTGCTCCATTTACATAAAAGTAGAAACATACAACTTCTAAATATAAATCTCTGGCACATCGTTCCTTTTGCAATTACAGTAAAATAAGGTACCACAGTTTCCCTCCCGGCTCCTTCTCGCAGCAAGCTGCTCCACCGGGTTCGCTAGTGGCTGCTCCTCGAGGCGAGAACAGAGCCATGCAAATGCTCCAGCGTGGAGTTGGGTTTGTGAAGTCGCCAGTAAATCAGGCCGCCTCCACTAGGTGAATAACGCGGTGGCAGCGGGCCACTTTGCTAGTGCAGTCGCTGGAGGACCGCGCTCTGCGCGAGCGCTCCCTGCTCGCCTCTGTCCGCGGGGAGCCAGTCGGCCCCTCCGCAGGTCCCGCTCCCTGACATTTGCTGTGGTTTCAGTCCCTGGCAGTGAGGGCTGGGTTCAGAGATTCCCAGCTGCACTCACTGAACAGTGATTTTTTTTTCCCCTCCCTGAATTCTTTAGCTGCCAAAAGGGGGGAAAAATCAAGAGCTGCTCTTAAAAGAAGTTGCCCTTGCTGGTGCTCAGGGTAAAAATAGAGGCTGCCGCTTAGACCGGCTTGGCCCTGGCTCCAGGCATCCCGCGAGCTGGGCTCGAGCAGCGGCCGCGTTCCGGCGTGATCCCTGGAAGCTGCCAGCAGGTGCTGCTCAAGGTACAGTAGCAGGGCCGAGAAGCCGGGACCCGAAGGGCCTGGGGTGCGGGGAAGCTCCGGGGGAGGGGGAAGTGAAAGAGAAACCAAACCAAGGAAGGAGAAGGAGATTCTGGTCAGGACTGGGCTGACCAGCTTGTGCCCCGGGCCCTTGAGTTCCGCAGGGAAAAGCTGATTCCCAGTCTAGAATATTCCACAGAAGCTATTTTAACCGGCCTGCTTCCTCCACCACCCCCACCTTGATTTGCACCGAGCGAGGAGGCATTGCCACTGTGGTGCAGGTGGTTGCAGAGGGGTTGCAGCGCGGCTGGTAGGCTGGTCTGGCAGGTGGGCACTCGGTGGCATCAGATGGCCAGCGGAGTTTCAGAGTCACACTTGTGTTTTGGCTTCTCTGGTCAGAGTGCTGCAGATTTCTGTGACACCCGTGTTTAAGAAGAGCCACCAGGCTTCTCAGAAATAGTATCACTTATTATTATCTGACGGCTGCCCTTGACCCCCACAGGTTCATATTATGGATCCCATTTTATAGATGGGAACACTGAGGCCTGAGTTTACACGGTGAGTGAGCAGAGGAACTGGGATCTGATCTGGGTTTGTTTTGTGCACCACCGCCCGCATCACCTACACACACACACACACACACACACACAACTTTGTGTGTGTGGGGAGGGGATGTTATCAGGACACTAGGGTTCATGTGTGGGGCAGAGGTGAGTTTAGATGCCCTGAAGGTCATTGACTCCACTACTTCTCAGCATGAAGGGTGGAGAAGTTCCTTTCTTATAAAGGGTTTCTGTTCACCTAGTGCTAAACTGAGGGGCAGGTTTGGAGTTCACCATCATTAATCCTATTTCTGTCTTTGCCACTCAGATTCACTCTCTTCCTCTACAACTTAATGATTTTTTTCCTACTTCATTTCTGCATATGCAGTTCTTAGAATACTCCTTCCCCCCACCCCCATGCAGCTCAGCACCCACACTTTCTCTGTATCTAGCCAAGAGAGACCCTCTTACACAGAAAACTTCTGGTGTCCTAATGGAACCTGCTTAAGCCACACATCAGGAGGCCAGAGCCTCTATATTTTGCTTGTGGGCACAGTGAAAAGTTTATTTTATGCATGTTAAATCCTGCATACAAAACAACATATCTGGTCATATGGCTCTCATTAGCTCCCAATTTTGCACATTTTATCCAACTTGTCATGAGAACTGGGCTTATGCTTCAACTATACTCCTTCAAACAACCCTTCACCATTCTTGTCAAAGGACTTCTTCCTCCTGTGTTATTTACCAGACTTGCCAACACCTCTCCCCGCCCCCAAAAAGCCTGACGGGCTTTACCCCTGTTTCAAGGAGTGTTCACTTCTTTTCATTAATCTCCTGTTATATTTGTAACAATTTAGAAAATATAGGAGTTGAAGTTCTGGTAAAAAAGAATGATGCATGAGGATTTTTGTTGTTGTTGTTGTTGTTGTGTGTGTGTGTGTGTGTGTGTTTGGTTAGTTAGGATGGATTCTAAAGACCTGGGAAGGATACTTATGAAGTTCACTTAAAGAGAATGACTATTTCCAAAGTTCTTGATTTATGAAGCAGGCATTCAATTTCAAGATGTAAAATAATAGTGTAAGTTGGTTGCGGTGGGGGGAGACCATCATCATATGATTATACAGATTTTCCCAATTTTTTCCTCAATGAAATAGCTTATTTAAAAAAAATAAAATTAGAATCCATATAAAGAACACTACCAATTTTCTTTCCTGAAAGAAACAATAAAATACTTTGTAAATAGAAGCAACTTCATGAAGTAACAGATGTTTTATGTAAAGACATAAAACTGAACCTGAATATAACGAGACGTGTGTGCGAGTAGTAAAAGAAAAGTTGAAAGTTGGACACACTCATTGAGACATATCTATTTGATTCCAATATTTTTCTAAAAGGTAGAGTAATCCTAGCCAGAGGTTTCACTGGCTCAGTGCATCACCCAGTAGTGTCTCAGAAGCCAGGAAGGGCTTT
The DNA here is from genome assembly GCF_008728515.1 of Papio anubis. Taxonomy (NCBI): domain Eukaryota; kingdom Metazoa; phylum Chordata; class Mammalia; order Primates; family Cercopithecidae; genus Papio; species Papio anubis. Next base: position 111,460,754 of record NC_044979.1, on the reverse strand, counting down.
CCATTAGATAATGAATTATGAAATGTCTCACACTGGAAAAACCAGTCATCTGCTGATGTCATGCTGATTCCAACCAATCCCAAACAAAGCCCCAGCCCTCCTCTGTTTCAGTGGTACCAATGTGTGGTGTACAAATAAGTAGTACAGTATAAAACTTCACAGTGCCAATACCATGAAGAGGAGCTCAGACAGCTCTTACCACATGATACAAGAGCCGGCTGGTGGAAGAGTGGGGACCAGAAAGGTAATGCTTTTTAACTCTTACTTCTGAGCTCTTTACACATTCAAAGATAGGATAGCTAGGAGGAATTTTACAACTAATTGGCATTTCCAATGTGCATTGTGATGTGTACCTTTTTATATTATTCAGGCAGGTTAATATAGCTTTTAATAGTCCTAGAGCATGCAAATAGATTATATGTTTATACAACCCACTCAGCACATATATACAAGTACATATGCCAAAGAGAAAGCTATTTTTAAGAGTTACATTCGCAAACAGTAAATTCAGGGAACACACACGTACTCAGATGCAGAGAGAATCCAAATATTGATAACTTGCAGTTATCTAAATGCTGCTATTAGGACTCTTGAGTTGTTTAGAGTCATTAAACTTTTGGTTGTATTTCAGACTTTCTTGTAAAACTTAATTGGACTACAAAATGTTTTGGATACTGTATATGTGACTCCAAATAGGTGGATGATGTTAAGTATTATAGTACAAAGATGTTTTATAAAACCATTATAACACAAATGTCCCCTGCCTCCCCCATTCTCTTTCACCATCCCCGTAAAAAATATGAGGCTTTTTAGGCAATGTTGACAAAGTTTCAACAATAATGGTGGAGTAATTGATGTTTCTGGAGCTGAAACCCCAAAGGTGTTAGGTTACTTGTAACAGAAAAAGTCTTACAAATAGTTGTTTTGGAAAAGGAGACAGTATATACAATTCAGAGAGCATTGTTAACCTGTGCAAACTGTAATTTTAACTTAGTGTCACAATTTTCTTGCCCTCTTCCCCTTGCACTCAGATCTTATGCTTGTAGTAATGATATTTATTAACTCTTTCCACCTAAACTGCATTGCTTGACTATAATGCTATGAACACACTAGGTGTCAGATATAAGCTGAGTGTATCTTCAGAAACCAAGAGGGCTTATGTGTGGGAAAGAAACCGAGAGGGAAGGAACGCTTTAACAGATGGACCCCTTAAAGATTCTTCTGCAAGATAAAAGCAATAAGACAGAAAATGAAAAAAGGGGAGGGGGAAGAATTTTTTTTAAGCCTTAGAAAGGCATTGTTAAAAAATTCACATTTTTCTTTTTCTGTGCACACTAAAATCCATGATGATTTTATCTGCACTGTTCCTTTGAGGGAACAAGAAGCAGTCAAGGAGGCTGTCTATGAATGCACTGGTCGGGACAGGCTTGGGGCAAGCTGAAAAAACTACCACATGACAGAGAAAAATAATTCGCCAATATATTTTAGAGAGTCTTTTCCCATAGGATCAGTTATTCAAGTCATACGAGTGCACTCTTTTTATAAAAGGATGTGGGAAAGGCCAAGAGAATTTTGCATTTTATCTGTGAAGTCCCGCGAGCGGTGGTAGGCTGTAATGTGTGAGAGTGAGTGGATCCCCGGCAGAAGGGGGCAGCTGAAGGCGACGGGGAGAGCGCTTCTGGGACTTGGGCTTGTGACAGGCTGCCTGCCCTCTGGTCCTTCAGTGCCCTGCTGCATTTCACAGTTGGGAAGAGTGGAGTGTATTAGATGACCCCAAACAAAAGTTCCATTGCGCTCTCCTCAGATCGCCTGCCAGTGTTGATGACCTGAACATTTAAATATGAATGAATGAGGGGAAACGACCATCTCCCTGGATCCCATCAGACCAGAACAATCCACTGGCCCGGGCACCCTCTGTTACCCCTGAGCTACTCTTCCCTGACCTCCACTACCTGTCCACTGGACCTCCCTGGTCAGGAGGGCATTTTACCACCTAGGGCTGTGGCTTGGCAGGGTGGAGGAGCGGTGGGAACAGACTTTTTCAATCAAGTCATCCCTGTTGATTGAGACACTGTGTTTGTTTGGGGTTTCTTTTCTCCCCTCCAAAAAAGGAAGAAGGTGAAACCAGGAGACTGGGCAGAGAAAGAAAAAAAAAATAGTGAACAAAATTAGGAGAATTTATTTTAGAAGAGAAAGTAGAACCCCCGAAATTGGTGATATTTGAAGAGAGGTGTCTGTGAGGAAGCTAAGAGCAGAAGGAGAGCAGCCTGTCAGAAAACGGGCTGTCCCTCCCTCCCTAATCACAGCCCTACTCACAGCAAACTCCCTCCCTCTCCATTCACTCACTTACTTAGGGCCAATCCGTTTTCTCTCTCTCTCTCTCTCTCTCTTCCTTTCCCTTTCTCCCTCTCCCCCTCCCTTCCCTCCCTCTCTCCCTCTCTCTCCCCCTTCTTTCTCTCTCTTCTCTCCCCCTCTCTCCTCTCTCCCTGTCTCTCTCTCCCTCCCATCCTCTCTCTGTCTCTGTCTGTCTCCCCCCCACCCTGTCTCTCCCTCCCTCCCTCCCTGTCTCCCTCCCTCCCTCCCTCCTTCCTTCTCTCTTACTCGGAGACAGTCAGAACTCTCCTCCCTGACAGCCACAAACCTACAGCACTGACTGCATTCAGAGAGGAACCTGCAAACAAAACTTCACAGAAAACTTTTTGTTCTTGTTCCAGAGAATTTGCTGAAGAGGAGAAGGAAAAAAAAAAAAAAAAAACAAAAAAAAAAAAAAAAAAACAAAAACCCAAAAAAAAAAAAAAAAAAAAGAAAAAAAAAAAAAGAAAAAAAAACCTGTGCGTGAGGGGGGAGGAAAAGCAGGGCCTTTTAAAAAGGCAATCACAACAACTTTTGCTGCCAGGATGCCCTTGCTTTGGCTGAGAGGATTTCTGTTGGCAAGTTGCTGGATTATAGTGAGGAGTTCCCCCACCCCAGGATCCGAGGGGCACAGCGCGGCCCCCGACTGTCCGTCCTGTGCGCTGGCCGCCCTCCCAAAGGATGTACCCAACTCTCAGCCAGAGATGGTGGAGGCCGTCAAGAAGCACATTTTAAACATGCTGCACTTGAAGAAGAGACCCGATGTCACCCAGCCGGTGCCCAAGGCGGCGCTTCTGAACGCGATCAGAAAGCTTCATGTGGGCAAAGTCGGGGAGAACGGGTATGTGGAGATAGAGGATGACATTGGAAGGAGAGCAGAAATGAATGAACTTATGGAGCAGACCTCGGAGATCATCACGTTTGCCGAGTCAGGTTGGTGCTGGCATTGGCAGGGGGTGGGGAGGGGTGGGGGGTAGGAGGGTAAAATATATTTCTTTGACAGTCCCAGGAGGAACTTCTTTTCCCTCCAGCTGGAAACTGCCTGGGAAGGTTATTAGTTATTAGGTGATGGTAGCGGACTAGCGGACGGAGGGCAGGCAGGGGAGGGGGAGAGGACTTTACAGAAAAGGAATTCTCGGTCGAGCTCTGCCTGGAGATGACTGGCTTACACTTGCTAAACTCAGCCGGTCACACAGAGAGGAAGCTCGGGGCCAATGTTGAGCTGGAAGGCAGACTGTGAGGGGCTGCCTTGCCCTGCCTGTGAAACCAGATCTGAGCAGCCAGATGAAAGCCGCGGCATTTTCGGGTGCTTGGGGAGCAGAGGAGGCTTCCGGACCCCATCCAAGTTTTTATTGAGGGTAGAGGGGTGAGTGTGCCAGGATTGGAGTGGAATGGCACAGATGAAGTCACTCTCTTAAAACAAACCTTCCCCTTTAAAAGTCCAATCTGGGGCCACATTAGAGAAGCAGGGCATATTTATGAGTGACAGTCATTTTTACCTTTAGAAACTGTCTATAAGTGCACAGGCACCACATTCAAGACAGAGAAGAGCTACTTTGGGGGACGGTTGTCACTGAACCAGCAGTTACTTTTGGGACACTGACTTTTGCTCTCTGAAAGGAAAAAAAAAAAAAAGAAGAAAACAACCAGTTTTGTTCTTTCTAAAGTTACTAAGAGCTCTCTGCCAAGGAACGCAACCTTGACAAAGTACTCTCAGATACTATGCTGAACTCACTCAATCCTTAAGAGGAAGAACTTTAATAAATAGGTTCTAATCGTTGGCCCAGGACCACACTAACCTGTTGCTGAATAGCAATACCTGTCAAAAGTATGGGCCCATGGACTTGGAGCCAGGCTATTTTTATAGTTAAGTGACACAGATCCTTTGCATGCCTGCAAGCCCATGCACGTCAGGCACACAGATGTGTTAATACCGTGTTACTTTCATGGTAATGCCAGGCTAAAGAACTGTATCCTTTGCCAACTCCATTTGAAAGGAATGCCATTGTTTTGTTTGGTAGAGCATATGGCCAGTAAAGTATGTGCAGGGACTCCCAGCATTTTTGTTTAAAAGTTTGCCGCAGCAGTATAAACAATTAAGGCAACACTCAGAATTTCCAATCCTGAAAACCTGTTGACTCAGATGTTCTGTTTTCAAGAAAACCATGAAAGACCGGGGCATCCTTCTGGGGGTGCAGATAGCCTGCTGGCTGTGTGGCTTCCCCTTGCAGGAGAAGCACTGGTGTCCTACAAGCTTCCCAGTTTGGCTCTCTCACCAGAAGCCTCTTTCACTTGGGGAAGGTCCTACTTTCTTTCCCTAAAGCCCTTTCTTAACCCAGCCCCAAAAGGCATGATCATTAGGACTTTATCTTCTGAAGCTTTTTGAGGAAGAAAGCTAGGTTAGAACTTTTCAAGTTGACACCCATTTTTTCTCAACTTTTCAAGGTGGGAAAAGATAAAAAAGAAAATATTTATGATATTTGGCTGCGCGTGTGAAACAGATTTCAGTGGTCTAGAGGGTTGCGTCGTGTCTTTATATACCAACCTCCACACATGATGGATTCAATGACAGCTCCTATCCAGTTGCCTTTAACTATGTCATACGACTAAGTATGCCTATGCCTTTGACCACTTTTAACTGCACGACTGTTAGTAGCAATATGCCCCTCTTTCTGACTTACTGGACTTGTATAGCACATCACTCTCTTAGCATTTAGAGATTTGGCAGTGAAAAAATTTGACCATTTACATTCTTGCTTATGTGTGGTCTTCCTTTCAGTGCCAATCTTCTCTCAGTTGTATGAGATTTTGTCATTTTTTACTTCTCAGTTAGGTGTTTAGTTTGAAAGAAAATAAGCGACTTTTTAAAAAGCGATTCATTGGACGTTCACGTTGAGTCAAGTTTAAGATTTGTAATGGGAAACTCCTGGTTGACTTTACAACTTGACTTTGAATTCTTAGAAAACGTTTGTTACAATTGCTTATTTTTCTCTGAGGAATTTCACACATCAACTTCAAGTTGATTTAATATAATTTCACATATTTAATAATTGCTATATGGACAGCCTACTCTTCAAGCAGAAAACCACGTGAGCATTTTGCTGCTGATTTTGCTAATCAAGGAAAAGATATTTATCATCTGAATGATTGTAGCAAATATATGAACATGAATAGCAAAGACATATGTCTTGCTGCTTTTGGAATAATTCAACTTTAATGACATTCCAACTACGTGGAATGTCAAGAGTTTTTGGAGAATAGAAAAAGCCATGTATTTTTCTTTCCCTTATAACCATTTTGTGCAGCATAGAATCCAGACATTGTCACCCATGAGCATGCCACAAATGCAGACCCCTCGCGGCCCCTTTCAACCTTAAGATTCTTCAATTTGAGGCTACGTTTACTTTTTGCCTTTTCTCTCCTTGATTGTTGGATAAAGCCAAGGCATGGCTACAGAAGTAGAGAGCCTGCAAAAGCTGAAGTGCCTGGGACTCTTTTAACTGAGTTTGTCCCATCCTGCTTAGGTAGAAAGTGCCCGATTTCTGTAAAGCTGATGCGAGTTGTTATTGACTAAACAGCAGGGAATCACTCTAAGGCTCTCTGAAATGTGTCCCAACCAACAAAAATGATTTTATTTTTATGTATGTCACATCACCCAAGATTTCTCACCAAGGTTAGTGTGTTCTGTGCATGGCTGGCACAAAACCCCCAATGTTTACCTTAAGGCCTACAGAGTTCCTCACAAGGAAAGACAGAAGGGATGGGTAAAGCCAAGCTATCGCTATAAATGTCAATGAAGCTAAATTCAGTGGCCTTTTTGGCTGATACAGCTTATTTTTACTTTATTTTGACTCATGACAGTAGCTGGTCAATCAATGCATAGTAATAATGTACCTCTGAGTCTCCATATGCTTTCAAACCTGGATATAGGTTCTGGTAATTAGCTTAGCAATTGATAGCACCTGTTGTAGAAAGAACAGGAAAAGAAAGACAAACGAAACACCAAGAAATGGATGTGCTCACGTAGCCTAGGTGTTGTTGAGTGCAACACCTTAGTCTACCCCTTGGAGGATACTATGTATGGAAGATTTGAGTTCGAAGTTTACACCGCCCAGACAGGGATCCAAGAAGCCTTGCTTGGATGACCATTTTCCCCACCCCAAGAAAGCCATCTCAAAATGGAGCTGACTCCCACCATTCCATGCCCATCGTCCGAACTTTTCTGTGAATCACCCATCCCTTAGGGACGCCTTTAGGGGTTCACGTTCTCTTCTGTGAATAATGGGGAAGAGTGGCCACAAGAGGGCGCGTTCCAAAGACTTTTGCTCCTTGTCAGTTTATCCAGGGAAAGGCAGTTGCGCCTACTGGAAGCACCCCGTCTGTAGCGCCCAGTAATCTTGGTGATTATCAGTTACCTCCTGCTCCCTCTCATCCTGCAGAAGAAGTTAGGAATTTATGAGATGGGAGAAGCATGACTACCTGTAATACATTAAATGAGACAGAAGGAAAGGAAATGGAAATTCTAGTGATACATGTGAACATTCCGGAGCTCTATGGAAGGCAGACGAGTGATAAATTTCAAAAGCAAACAAAGCAGAGCAGGGAGAAATGTGACCATGAATCATCAGCGATACTGATTTGCTCACAAGTCTCTCCCTAATACGGTCTCCCGGATCGTAACAAAAACATCTTCCGTCTCCCCTGATTTTGTTGCCTAGTTTTCCTGCCTTATCAACAGTTTCCACCAGCGACAAATGACAAGTGACTTCAAACAGGGAGGAAAAAGGTTCTTTCTTTAATGCCTTGTGGGAACATGGTGTTCAGCTTCAGAGGATGCGTTTGTTTCCGAACTGAGGGTGTGGAGAGAAATGGTGGGGAAAGATGGGGAAAGAGATTAATAGTGGTCTGTGGCCTGTGCAGTGGATGGACTGGGCTGGGGGTGGCAGAGATGCCAGGATGGAAAGTCTGTTGTAATATTTAAAGAACTGCAGTAATACCTTCCCAGGCACTTTTCTTGAAAACACATATTTGTCTTGGCCCCTCTTCTGCTAAAAAATACTTGCACATGATCTCCTAGCTGTAGTTCAGAATTCTTCGTACTCGACTGGTTCCTAGGTCCAAAATCAAAAGTGCCAAAGTTCTCAGGAACTTTGGAAGAAGTCTCTGAAATTTTGTGGGTTGAACCTTAAGAATTTTTGCTACTTGTAGGAATCTAAAACCCCTTTCTCCTGAAATATTTAACCTTTTTCATCACCATTTTAATGGAAGAGGCATGGATGATGGATGTTTGTGGCTGGGCATTTATAAATCAATAACGGACCCTAAGGAGGGACATTAAAGCTAAAAAATTAATCAAGATAATTTATGGCCAAACCTATAGTTCTACTGCAGGAAAGATCCTCTACTGTAGGTCAAAGGAGGAATAACCTTAAGACCTCACTTGCTGCTTTCTGCGGAAACCCCTGGAAGCAGTCCAAATGCAAAGTTAGAGCTTCAGAGAACGCACCCTGTAAATGGTAGTTGTGTATACCCTTACTGTTGACTATACCATATCTAGGCACAGTGAAATCTTGATGAAGAATGGAAAATTAAAGGAACAGACGCTTTTTACAGGGAGGCTTCCCCCAACCCCCACCCCATGGTAAGTTTAAATATGTTCTGTAAACAACGAGGCTTTCCACATTCACATTAGAGGCATAATTATTGCCCATATGTAAAAGAGCAACATATTTCAGGCAGGACCCTGGTGAGGAAAACAAAACCAAATCGAAACACTGCATGTGCGTGTTGCTTATTTAACTGAAAATGTTCATACACCCACAAATCTGAGATGCTGGACTTTCGGATGAGTCCATCATTTTGCATCTTAGTGTAGGGGGAGGGAACAACAAGGGGCTTAGCTGCTTAACCCTTGGCATGCCTTCATGATGGACTTATTCAAAACATTTTGAAAGCAAAGGAAAATGTGCTGCAAACACCCTTCCAGGTATCTTTCCTTCCAGCTTACACAGTCTCTCCTCTGTCCAATCCTTCCCACCCGGCAGCATTTCAGAGGTATTCCCTGTGAGGTACAAATTTTCTCTTTGCCTATTTTTCTGCACCTCTTTTTCTCTCTCTTTGGTATGTGTCCACCGAGCTCATAGAGGTTTAAGTGATGAAATATTATCACCCACATGGGTTTGCGTGGGACTTTCTTAGTGAATTACTCAGGCAGAGCAGGCTGTGATACAGCCTTGCTCACAAGCCTCAGGAGGGAAAAAATAGCACAGAGGATGAAAAGAATATTATCAGAGAGTAGGTAATGAAAGGTTAGCAAAGCGACCAGCTATATCTGGCTAGCTAGGTAATAGTGCAGGAACCTAGGTCGCACCTGTACAAACTAATGCAGAACCTGCTCACGGCGCATTATGGGAAGGCTTTCATTTCAAGATTTTACAGCATGAGATATTTAAGTGAAAACTAAAACTGATTAGAAATTGATCCTGAACATCCCAGCCTTAGTCAACCTTCCCTTTTCCAAATTGTTATGCAAGGAGATTGGAGGATTGGGGCATCTTGAAAGTGTCACTGCAGTATAGCCATCTCTCTCAGGTAATATAAAGATAAAGGGAATATAATAAATTGACCTGTTATTTATTATATTTTTCATACCTAGGACATTCCGAGGCTGTAATATATTTCTGAAGCCTGCAGCCCTGATAAACATCAATCCCACGTCAGTTTCCAGCAGTCTCATCTCCCCACCCCCTTCTGCAATGAAAGCTAATGTAAAAGAAAGAAATATGCACTGCTTAATAAGTCAGAATACAATAGAACTTGTAAAATGTACCTGCATATAAGGTAGACATTAGGAAGACTTGAATCTCTCTCTTCCCCCTGTTCTCCTGAGCATTATGGCAACAGCATTTTCATGAAATTAGATCTGTTTTATTTTTTTTCCTGATAAAATATCATGCAATATACAAATAGCAGTTCCAGAAATGGACACCAGGAGAAGGAGGCGACAGGCATGTCAATTAGTAGGGGGAAAATCCAAATGTCAGAAATATGGGGGAGAGAGAAAGCACGCAGGCAGTGGATGCAAATACAGGGAACAGAGTCTTTCAATTCAGATAATTAAACGGATGCATAAATCAGCGCCCGTGCCTCTCCATAATACGCAGGCGATGCCATGCAGTTAATTATCAGCCAAGACCAGCATGAAAGTCATTTTATGATGACTCTCTGATCCTAATATAACAGCACCTGACAGATTGAGCCCCCTCTAATGAGTACTCTCTTTGTACAATCCTCTCTCAGGAACACCAGATCATTTGCTTCCAAGTACAGCTGCCTGTGAAGAAGGGGTGGGGCTAGATCATGCATCAGAAACCTGCTCTTGTGAAATGAGGGGCTGTCCTGTAGGCTGTGTGACTAGAAGCCAGCAGCCTCAGCCTCTCTAACCCTACAAAAGCAATTTGCACGCGGCTGTCCCTAATTCTAGTCAGCCAACTAACCCTCCCTCGGCACCCCCACCCAAACATCTGGATGTTATTCATGGAAAGTCCACTTCATGCGGGTCAGCACTGCTGTCCATCGGCCTTCACCCTGACCCCTTCTGGCAGGTGTGGATGAGAGCAGAGTAGATCCCATGGGGATGAGTTACCCAAAACCCAGTGAGCCTCCCTATGTGGGGCACTAGTCAGATGCTCCAGTTTCACGCTCTTTCCTGGAAAAACAAAACCCAACCTTGTGCCCTCTGGGTTCTCTAATTTAGCAGCTACTATCTCTCTGTTTTTGGAGTGACACCCTGTGCAGTTTAGGATTTCAGAAGCTGTCTCGCATAGAAGCAGAAGGGAAAACAGCAGGTAGCTTGTTAACATTCTCCATGGGGCAAGGCAGATGTGCCCATGCTGGAGGTAACCTGCACACCCTCCAGGCCAGTTATCCGAGGCTTGGGAGGTTTCCCTCGGTCTTCTCCTAAGGCCTTGGCAGGACGCTGCCACCCTAAAATCAATTGCTGATTGCCTTTTAAGATGTAAATGATTAAGCTCTGCTTCTGGGAATCTTCTTCTCTTTACTTTGTTAAGAAACAAACAACAACAACAAACCCCCACCAATTCTTAGCAAAGGGGAATATAGAATTCAGATTTTGAAAAAATAAGTCATCATGCTTCCTAAAATAAGACAGCTTCTCCCTCTAACTGCTCTCTGCTCTGGTATTCTATCTAATCATAAACCCAGCTTTATTATTCATTTCAACTCCTGCCAAAGACATGAGGTCGGAGTCAGAGGAACTCCCCTTACCACCACCACCACCATCATCATGGCCAGCATCCTCGTAAGTTTATAGAAAGATGCCAGAGAACCTTTCATATCCATCTGCAGCCCTGCTTGGCCCTTGCCTCAGTGAATTTACCACTATCATAATCACAGTGTGCAGAGTGTGTTAAATTAAGAACAGAATCTACAGTACGCAATGCACAGAAAAGCCTGCCTTCTGCTGCAGAGAACTTGAAACTGTGCCTAAAATTTATAGTACCGTAAACATCTCAGGGCCTCGAGTGATAAGTATGGCTGGATTTCCGTTAACTATAGAAATTCAGGCAGGGAGATCCTCCCAGGGAGTTGTGAGTTCTAAGATGAACTTCTTGAAGATTGTTCACAGATTTGTGCATGCGATACGTGTACAGCGGACAGTTATAAGGAGGTCCATGGTCAGGGAGAAGAGGGTATGTTTCCATATGCCACAAAGGGGGAAAAAAGGAAGTGAGGGAACATATTTGATTAATCAAAAAATTTTAGTTTGGATACCTGCTTTCATAGTAATTGTTGCTGCGTCATTAAACATACAGGTGCTTACGAAAAGAGAAGGAAATAGGTGACTTTCTAATTTTAGAGGTAGGCTAGAACTGAGTGGTTGCTAAATTCAACTGCCCTGACAATGTGGGGATTTCCTGTCCATTAGCAGCGATTGCTATTTGACATATGTTTCTGGTGCCCATTAGGCTGCACTCTAATGGGTCAGAGGCAAACATTGGGGATTCAGAGGTACAAGGTGGCTCTCTTAATTTAATAGAACTCAATGCTAAGGACGCCTCCATTTGTTAATAAGTAATCAAGTCATTGCCTACTTTCTGCTGAACATTAGACTATGATAGTGACCTTAGACCCTGGGCATTCTAAACCAGGCTGGCAGGAGGGTGGCGGTGGAAGTGATGTGAAGGAAGCCTCCTAGAGGAAGTGTTGTCCAAACAATCTGAAAATTGAAACATTATTAAAGGCAGCACTAAGGGTGATGTGTTGGAGTTGGGGCAGGAGCACTTGAGGCAGAAGGAACAGCAGGTGTCACTGCCTGCGGGTGAGACAGGGGGTGGAATTCTCAAGGCCTTACACCCCAGAGACCAGGACTGGGCAATAGCTGGCATTCAAGGAAGGAACAGCATGTACAGAGCCCAAAGTCCCAGGCAGTTTCTGTTGGATACTGAGAGCAATAGGAATTCAGTAAAGGACTTTCAAGAAGTGATGTGATCAGATCCACCTGTGAGAAAGATGCCTTTGGCTGCTTCATGGAGAAATGACTGGAGAGGAGGCCTGCCTTAGTGTTGCAGAGGCAAAGTAAAGAACATGCTGCTGCAGTGACCCAGCAAAGAGGTGATGGGGGAGGAATCAGGCTGTGACAGGGGAAGAGGAAGCTGACTCAGTGTGTCCCGACTGCACAGACCTACATAGTGAGGCGAGGCCAGGGGCTGCATTTTTGTCTGAGAATAATATTTCCTTAGCTCTCTAGAGCTTACAGTGTCTTTTCGTTTATGTTATCTCAGTTCATCTTCCTAAACCTGTGAGATAACAGGTCACACGTCCTTATGTCATTCCTATTTTATAGAAGATGAAACTGAGGTTAAGCAATTAGTCAACAGACACAGAATCACAGGCCCTCTTCATTCTAAAGCAAGGGTCCAAAACCTTTTTTCTATAAAGGGCCAGAGAGAAAATGATTTACGCTTTGTGAGCCAGAGAGTCTGTTGTAGCTACTCAGCTCTGGGTTATTCTAGTGCAAAAACAGCTGTAGGCAGCATGTACAGAAATGAGCATAACCATGCTCCAACAAAACTTTATTTACAGGCACTAACGTTTAAATTTCAGACAATTTTCACATGTCACAAAATACCACTTTTCTTTAACCACTTACAAGTATAAAAACCATTCTTAGTTTGCAGGCAGTACAGAAGGAGTTTCGGCCCATGGGCCGTCATTCACTGACCCCTGTTCGAGAGGATCTATCACAGAAGACTCTTGCTTGCCTGAAATTTGTGAGTGCATGTAAATGTTGGAATTAACAGGTGTCACTGTTTTCTCTTATGCTGTCTTTTGTCTTCAGGAACAACCAGGAAGACGCTGCACTTTGAGATTTCCAAGGAAGGCAGTGACCTGTCAGTGGTGGAGCGTGCAGAAGTCTGGCTCTTTCTAAAAGTCCCCAAGGCCAACAGGACCAGGACCAAAGTCACCATCCGCCTCTTCCAGCAGCAGAAGCACCCGCAGGGCAGCTTGGACACAGGGGAAGAGGCCGAGGAAGTGGGCTTAAAGGGGGAGAGGAGTGAACTGTTGCTCTCTGAAAAAGTGGTAGACGCTCGGAAGAGCACCTGGCATGTCTTCCCTGTCTCCAGCAGCATCCAGCGGTTGCTGGATCAGGGAAAAAGCTCCCTGGACGTTCGGATTGCCTGTGAGCAGTGCCAGGAGAGTGGCGCCAGCCTGGTGCTCCTGGGCAAGAAGAAGAAGAAAGAAGAGGAGGGGGATGGGAAAAAGAAGGGTGGAGGTGAAGGTGGGGCAGGAGCAGATGAGGAGAAGGAGCAGTCGCACAGACCTTTCCTCATGCTGCAGGCCCGGCAGTCTGAAGACCACCCTCATCGCCGGCGTCGGCGGGGCTTGGAGTGTGATGGCAAGGTCAACATCTGCTGTAAGAAACAGTTCTTTGTTAGTTTCAAGGACATCGGCTGGAATGACTGGATCATTGCTCCCTCTGGCTATCATGCCAACTACTGCGAGGGTGAGTGCCCGAGCCATATAGCAGGCACATCCGGGTCCTCACTGTCCTTCCACTCAACAGTCATCAACCACTACCGCATGCGGGGCCACAGCCCCTTTGCCAACCTCAAATCGTGCTGTGTGCCCACCAAGCTGAGACCCATGTCCATGTTGTACTATGATGATGGTCAAAACATCATCAAAAAGGACATTCAGAACATGATCGTGGAGGAGTGTGGGTGCTCATAGAGTTGCCCAGTCCAGGGGGAAAGGGAGCAAGAGTTGTCCAGAGAAGACAGTGGCAAAATGAAGAAATTTTTAAGGTTTCTGAGTTAACCAGATAAATATAAATTAAAAAAACAAAAAAACAAAAAAAAACAAAAGTAAATTAAAAACAAAACCTGATGAAACAGATGAAGGAAGATGTGGAAAAAAATCCTTAGCCAGGGCTCAGAGATGAAGCAGTGAAAGAGACAGGAATTGAGAGGCAAAGGGAGAATGGAGTACCCTTTATTTCTTCTGAAATCACACTGATGACATCAGTTGTTTAAATGGGGTATTGTCCTTTCCCCCCTTGTGGTTCCCTTGTGAGCCTTGAGTCAACTAATCTAGTCTGCAGTAGTGCGGACTAGAGCAACCCAAATAGCATCTAGAAAGCCATGAGTTTGAAAGGGCCCATCACAGGCACTTTCCTACCCAATTACCCAGGTCATAAGGTATGTCTGTGTGACACTTATCTCTGTGTATATCAGCATACACACACACACACACACACACACACACACACACAGGCATTCCCACACATTACATATATACACATACTGGTAAAAGAACAATCGTGTGCAGGTGGTCACACTTCCTTTTTCTGTACCACTTTTGCAACAAAACAAAACAAAACAAACAACATTAAAAAATTGAGAACAAGTATGGAAAGAATGAAAGATCAAGGAAAAAAGAATACCAAGTTACATTTCGTTAAGGTGCTTATGATCTTAGAACTATGCAACCTAATAGGTTTGAAACTGTTTACCTGAGAGAGAACAAAAAGAGAGACTTTTTTGTATTGGAAGTAATCTGATTAATTTTTATTTTCTTCAAGGAGAGATACTTGAAAGGAATATGTTTGTCCATCTGTTGGATCCAAACATTTCTATATTTTGTAAATGTTGTTGTTGTTTTTTTTTAATCGTTTACTATTTGCACTACAATGGTGTTTGACCTGTCTAATCCTTATTTAACAAGTATTTTCTTTGAGTGGGGGTGGGGGTGGGGTTTAAGAGCTGCACTTAATGTGAGCTATAAAAGAACTGCTACAGCACACAAAATAGCTATTTTTATTATTATAATTATAATTATTATTATTATTTTGTACCTTAAAAAATAGACACATACACCAAAGACATTTGTGTGAGCCTTTAAACAGTCTGTCTGTGGTTGGTATCATTCACCATCAATGAGTCAGGGGTTGGGATTCAAGGTTGAGTAGTGTGGATTGTGTTCAGGCTTAAAAGACCCAAGAAGTTTGGTTTTTGACTCCTTTTACATCCATGAAACAGGACATTTCATACTGGATGTACAGTAGTTGTACACTGTTGGATATCAAGTTCAATCAAATTCATGGAACTACATGCTTGTATGTGTATATATACATTGCTTGTGCATATGCATATCTGTATGTATATATACATGTATTGTACCATGTCCATACACATTTTAAGCACTTCAGGCTGTCATTTTTTAATGTTCTTAAAGCAATGAATGTTTGTGTGCAAAACACAGTATTTTTAAGAAGGATAGGCTATAGTTTTTGCTTTTACTCTGAACTAGGTGGGCACATTTCAAAAATTCGGATGGGAAAAAGCCTGAAAATTCCAGTGAATATTCAGCAAGGCCCTCTTTTGTTGTACAGGGATCAAATTTCCTCCTCTTTTTTGTGCCCCCTCCCACTTCTACAAGTTTTCCCCTATGGGGAAAACAGGATGATAAAACTCTGGGCGGAAGTTTTTCCAACTTAATGTCTACTGGAATCAATCTTAAATCAGAAGCTTTTTCAGAAAAATATAATATTTAGGTCAGAATTAGAGTTAAGTGTATTTTTAAAAAATGATTAAGGCTTGGTTGTGAGAAATATTACCTGTACCAGCTGGGAAAAATAATGTTGCCACTAACTAAAAGATAATTAATTTGGGAGAAGGTGTTAAGAGAGGGAGAGTAAGGAAGAGAACAATTAAGAAGAGGCAGAGATGAGGGCAGTAGTAAAAAATCTCTAAATTTTTAATTTATAGCCAAAACTCTTCATGTGTAAATTTGTATCGATTCAGATGCAGAGAGGGGGAAAAAAAAAAAAAACCAACCTTTGTTTTATAAATATCAAAGTACATGCTTAAAGCCAAGTTTTTATCTAGTTTATTCTAGTATTTAGCTTGCCTAGAATAGCTAATAAATTATTCATGTATGTGCTTTTGAAAATACAGAGCCTTATTTTTACAGACTTGTGTGAAGTTGGCAAATATTTTGAAAAAAGGAAAAAAGTTTCTAATAATTGGGAACAATTACATTAATTAATATTTTGTAAAATATTGAAGCTTTTAGCCCTATGTCAATTTGTAGATTAAAATAAATTAATTATAGGAAAGGAAGATATCAGTGAGAAACCAAAGATTACAAAAGGTGGTTTAGCTCTCCTTGAAAAATATACTCAGTTGGTATACTGTAACACTTGGCTATATGTAGGCAATGTCACTACAGGGCAAATACACTTACTGTGTTCTAGAGGCCGCCCTTTCTTATGCAGCAAATACAATATGCACTGCATGAGAAGCTTGAAAGTGGATTCTAATCAAGGTCTATTGACCTTGGATATCACGCATGTGGGAAGGTGGGTGTGGTGAGAAAAGTGTTAAGGCAAGAGTAGATGGCCATGTTCAACTTTACAAAATTTCATGGAAAACTGGCAGTATTTTGAACTGCATCTTCTTTGGTACTGGTACCTGCAGAAACAGTGTGAGAAATTAAGTCCTGGTTCACTGCGCAGTAGCAGAGATGGTCAAGGATATGGAAAAAGCAGAAATTTGCAAAGAAAGCTGATACCCATGTATAGTTCCCATTCATCTCAAATACATCTGCTACCTTTTTAAGCTAAGTCCTAGACATATCGGGGATAACATAGGGGTTGATTAGTGACCACAGTTATCAGAAGCAGAGAAATGTAATTCCATATTTTATTTGAAACTTATTCCATATTTTAATTGGATATTGAATGATTGGGTTATCAAACACCCACAAACTTTAATTTCGTTAAATTTATATGGCTTTGAAATAGAAGTATAAATTGCTACCATTTTTTGATAACATTGAAAGATAGTATTTTACCATCTTTAATAATCTTGGAAAATACAAGCCCTGTGAACAATCACCCTTTCACCTAGCAGCATGAGGCCAAAAGTAAAGGCTTTAAATTCTAACATATGGGATTCTTAGTAGTATGGTTTTTTTTTGAAACCAGGGTGGCTCTATCTTAGCTTACTATCTCCTCACTCTTTCTCTAAGGCTAAACTCTAGGCTCTTAAAAATCTGCCCACACCAATCTCAGAAGCTCTGAAAAGGATTTGTCTTCAAATATCTTTTAATAGTAATATGTATTTTATGGACCAAATTGACATTTTCTATTTTTATTTTTCCAAAAAAATCAGGTGAATTTCAGCACACTGAGTTGGGAATTTCTTATCCCAGAAGACCAACCAATTTCATATTTATTTAAGATTGATTCCATACTCCATTTTCAAGGAGAATCCCTGCAGTCTCCTTAAAGGTAGAACAAATGCTTTTTATTTATTTATTTTTTCACCATTGTGGGATTGGACTTTTAAGAGGTGACTCTAAAAAACAGAGAACAAATATGTCTCAGTTGTATTAAGCATGGACCTATATTATCATATTCACTTAAAAAAATGATTTCCTGTGCACCTTTTGGCAACTTCTCTTTTCAAGGTAGAGAAAAACTTAGTCACCCTGAAAACCCACAAAATAAATAAAACTTGTAGATGTGGGCAGAAGGCTTGGGGGTGGACATCGTATGTGTTTAAATTAAACCCTGTATCACTGAGAAGCTGTTGTATGGGTCAGAGAAAACGAATGCTTAGAAGCTGTTCACATCTTCAAGAGCAGAAGCAAACCACATGTCTCAGCTATATTATTATTTATTTTTTATGCATAAAGTGAATCATTTCTTCTGTATTAATTTCCAATGGGTTTTACCCTCTATTTAAATGCTTTGAAAAACAGTGCATTGACAATGGGTTGATATTTTTCTTTAAAAGAAAAATATAATTATGAAAGCCAAGATAATCTGAAGCCCGTTTTATTTTAAAACTTTTTATGTTCTGTGGTTGATGTTGTTTGTTTGTTTGTTTTTATTTTGTTGGATTTTTACTCTATTTTTTTGTTTTGTTTTGGTTTTTTTTTGCATACTACATGCAGTTCTTTAACCAATGTCTGTTTGGCTAATGTAATTAAAGTTGTTAATTTATATGAGTGCATTTCAACTATGTCAATGGTTTCTTAATATTTATTGTGTAGAAGTACTGGTAATTTTTTTATTTACAATATGTTTAAAGAGATAACAGTTTGATATGTTTTCATGTGTTTATAGCAGAAGTTATTTATTTCTATGGCATTCCAGCGGATATTTTGGTGTTTGCGAGGCATGCAGTCAATATTTTGTACAGTTAGTGGACAGTATTCAGCAACGCCTGATAGCTTCTTTGGCCTTATGTTAAATAAAAAGACCTGTTTGGGATGTATTTTTTATTTTTATTTTTATTTTATGTCTTATTTATTTTCCATGATCAACTTTGCACACATATTGACACATCCTTTGCTGGGTGATAATTTTGTTTTTACTGTAATTATCCAGAAGAGGATGAGAAACAGACTGAATGTGGGAGAGAACAAAAGCTGGAGTGAGAGAGCTCAAGTAGAAAAAGAATAGATATTGCCATGGCAGAGGCTGTTAATGGGCTGCAGATGCTTGGATCAGCAATATTTATATTTTATTCTTTTGTTGATTTCCCATTTCTTCAAGTGTAGTGGCAACTACTCACAGGAAATAAAGAGATATTAATTCCCTCCCTCTTTCCTTCTTCCTCCTTTCCTTTCCAGTTAGAAAACTGGAAATGCATGGAGCAACTAGGGCTAGAGAACTATATACATGGGGAAAAAATGTACTTAGTCTTATTACTGGGACCAACAGAGTTGGAATTTGGAATTACAAAAGTAAGGTCAAACATTAATTGATAGGCCGACTTTTTCTTCTCTAGTTTTTCTCTATTATCTGTGCCCATCTCAGAGTTTACATGGAGAAAGTAAGCTCCACAACTGCTCATTTGGACCAGGAATGTCCCATGTATCGCCTCATTTAATATTCACATATCATCATTTTAACCACCCTGCACAGGTGTTATTGCTGCTTTTACAGATGAATCTGAGGCATGGTTGAGTAACATTAATTGGAATTAAAATTCCAACCCAGGTCTATATTCAAATCTAAAGTTAATTTTCTTTTTGTTCTTCCATAATTGCATTTTTGTGTTAATTTTCTTATGTAGTGAAAAAAAAGGGGTGAGTGGACTGAGTGTAGAAGTCACTTCTAACTTTTTAACACAGAGACACTTCATACCCACCAGATAGTTCACTGGCACTTATCTTGAAGTGAAATGCCAACTTCATGTAAATTTATACTAAACCCTTTTTACTTTAGCAGGAAAGTTTCGATTTTTAAGTTAGAAAATGGGAATTGTTAGTTTTGCTTTATATTTATTACTTTGCCTTATCTTGCTATTCTCATATTTTGCTAGGGGTATTCCAAAGTACTTTATTTTACTTTGTGGGCAGTGGGACATTTGTGTGTGCGTGTATGTGTGTGTGTGCCTGCGGGTACACACATGAGCACTTGCATTAGCCTTTATTTCCTGCCAAGTTTAACAATGAACACATTTTAGGGGCGAAGTAAAAACTTCACTGAATTATAAACGAGTAAACTTGTAATGAAGTTTATATAGATATTATGATAATCAAGGTGAAAATTACTGAAAGAAAACAAAGTGAAGTATAGAAAAATACTTTGAATGTGCATATATATGTATATATATACACATACGTATACATGAAGTATATGAATATGTGTGTGTATATATGATATCTGTACACATACATGTGGGACTGAGAAAGAGAATGTGTCATCATTTAACATCAAAATCCATTTCATATAGGAGTTTAATCCTTTCTTAGAAAACAATTGTCTGAGGAGTTGTACAAATTGAAAAAAGGGAATAGAACAGTGTAATAATTCTTTTTTTCTATCAAATCAAGTGCCAGCTCCTTTAATAGTATTCCAGTGTTTCTACATTAATCCAACATCAAGTCTTCTTTCAGCCATAATAAGTCAGGATTCATTAGAAATTCTCCATTACACCCTTTTAGGCTTTTGTTAATTGTTCTGTAATTAGTGCCTACAGTAAGAAAAACAGGAAAGGCAAACTGTCCACAAGCAAAGAACCACAGAGCTGTTTCAGGCTTCTTAGAAATGAACAATTGCCCCGTTTGATGATGTCCAGTTTCAAGAAGAGCCCATAATCCTGGGCGTTCCACCATGACTTCAAATTCTCTCAACAGACACCAGAGAAGCATTTTTCCTGCAGAAAGCTTGGCAGTTGAAATCTGGAGGTGGTTTTGGGAAATATTAGGCCAACTGAGTGAATAAAAATGATGAAGAATGTTTTTTGGTTTAGCTAACTTCTCTTCAGGAAGACGTCAGGGGAAGTGTTGAGAGAAGGTCCCATCATTGTCAGAAAAGAGCAATGAGCCACCTAGGGCTAGAGTTAATTTCCTACTGTAATTCTTGCTGTCATGGTGGTGGTGGTGCCTGCATCACTGTTATGTGGCGGACCCAGTGTTCTAACACAAATACTATAATGTGGCAACAAAAGTTCCCATGGAATACGCCTTTCATTAATGAAGTTTTTATCAACACAGTTGAGTTCCCCAGCCTAAACCATTTAAAAAGTTTGGTGCTTACATGGGATAAAGGCAGTCATTAAGGGGAAACTCTTCCATTGTGAAAGGAAGAAAGGAAAAAAGAAAGAAGGAAAAAAAGACAAACCGTGCTAATCTATGCCAGAAACAGGCAGGCCTAAGGCAGGAGAATGACAAAGCATTGTGCTTCAAAGTGTTTATTGTTACAGCTTCCAACCACTTTGAAGACAACCATCAAACCCTCCTAAATGAAACCAAGAAGGCTTCTTGCCATTGATGTGACAACAAATGTTTGTGTTTCATGGCAGATCTACTTATCCCTCAAAGACTCTAAGTTGTCAGTACATAGGATATTTTTTAAAGATAAAGCTAATTTTCCATCTAAGTAATCATATCCTAAATGTGATCTAATTGCCAACCAGATGAAATGCTTAGGTTCTCTCAGTGGCATACATTTAGTAACTATTAATATACCAAATATTATGGGGTTCACACTTCTGAAGTCAACTAACTTCTATGTTCTCAAAAGAGTGAATTTAAACCAGTCTCCATCAGATCATGGACTAGCCCATACTGCCATGAAGTTACTAATGGCCTCAGATTGAAAACATGGAGTAGGAAAATAGTCCTTTCCTTTTGGGCTTTGGATAATAAGATATGTATTACAATTAAA
Source organism: Papio anubis (assembly GCF_008728515.1). Taxonomy (NCBI): domain Eukaryota; kingdom Metazoa; phylum Chordata; class Mammalia; order Primates; family Cercopithecidae; genus Papio; species Papio anubis. The sequence goes on along the minus strand of NC_044979.1, from coordinate 111,439,693 downwards.
AATTAGCTAATTGGGCTGGTTGAATCATTAATTTAACCACTGTATGAAAACTTTCTGGGGTAGAGGACTTAAGAGTGATCTACAAGCTCAATACGGTCAAGGTTAACAGATAGGGTGGCTTTTTGATTGCTTTAAAGAGGAATGGACAGCAAATGTTAGCTGGTCCAACCAATGTCCCCAGCAAGCCAAGTGTCAGCAGCTTCAAAGAAACAAGACAAGCTTGCCTTCCTTTTCCTAAGACAGCAAGTTCCCAGTCCGCCACCTGACCACCCCAGCTTACTCCTGCAATTAGGCATCACCAGTGAGTGAGAAAAGGTGATACGTGAACAGCTTTTATCTTTGGGCTTTAAACATTTTACAAACCAGGGAATGTAACCTTAACCCATTATTGTATTGAACAAGCACACATTTATGATTCTGACTCAATTCATCCATCACCCAGAAGACTGATTTTCAAAGTAATAATCCCAGAATTGATAGTAGATGGATTAAGCACTGAAAGTAAATTTTATAGAAAAAAAATCCCTGTAATAAACACCATTCAGGTGATCATATATGGGAAAATAATAGATGCAATCTAGGAGCCATGAGGCCAAGATCAAGTGCCTTTCTCTATCCTCTACTGTAACTTAGATGTGTCAAAGAATAGTCTGATGAAGGCATGGGCTGGCCTTTGGGAATCAAATTGCTTGAGATTTCGGCCAGGTGCGGTGACTCAGGCCTGTAATCCTAGCACTTTGGGAGGCTGAGGTGGGCGGATCACTTGAGGTCAGGAGTTTGAGACCAGCCCAGCCAACATAGTGAAACTCCGTCTACTAAAAATACAAAAATTTGCCAGGCATGGTGGCGGGTTCCTGTAATCCCAGCTACTCGGGAGGCTGAGGCAGGAGAATGGCTTGGACCTGGGAGGTGGAGACTGCGTGAGCCCATTGCACCACTGCACTCCATCCTGGAGACAGAGCAAGATTCCATCTAAAAACAAAACAAAACAAAACAAACAAAAAAACAAATTGCTTGAGGTTTTGTGTTGTTGTATTCCTGAAGGAGTAGGCGCCAGGAGAAAATAGGGTAGGGAAAGTCACATCCTCCACCAGTCAGGCTTCAAGGACTTACGCCCAGACTAGTAGAGAGATGGGCTGCAGGCAGCAATGGAAGAATCCTTTTACATCAAGAACTCAATGTAAAGGAGGCACTATTGGTCCCCAGGTAACAAATTGTGATACTCTTTGGGAGAGGGGAACATTTTCTCTGATTTTGCTTCAAAAACAGCATCATGGATGCTGCATGAAGAATAGGCAAACAGCTTTGGGGGATCTGGGAGAATGGATCTTCCCCAGATTTTGGCATTCACAAGGTATCCCCTGGAAGTAGTGGTGGTGTGATGGATCTCCATGAGAGTGGGGCCCACGTGAGATGCCTGAGGGTTCCCAGACATAAGCTTAGAGATGGGGTATGGAGCTGACTAAAGTCTGTCTGTTGAGGCGGTGAGGCAAGAGCTAATGAAATTGGGTCCATTTCACTTAGTATAACCTTGTCTGCTTTTACAGACTTGTAAGAGTGGAAGGAACTCCATTTACAGTAGAATCGCACACAGTGACACAGAAAAGTGTGGTAGGTCCTTAAAGAATGTTAGTTGAACCCAAATTAAAAAAAAAATTACAAAAGAATTTGTCTTACAAATGGAGATCTTTACAAGCAACTCATTTTTTGATAATTTGAGTGATGAACCTTAGTCAATTTGAGGGAGATTTTGTGTAAGAAATGAAGCCCAGGAAATAATATCTATGAATTACTGAAGGAAGGAGTTAGACAAAGTTAGCATCCAGACTTGGAAACAGTGCCTCTCAGACTAGGGTAGCTGAGAGACACTATCTACAATGTGTATGAGTATACCACATATTTATTTTAAAAACTCCTATGATGGTATTATGTGCTGGGCATTGTTCTGAATGTTTTAAGCCTTATAAAAACTCTATGAGGTAGAGCTTCTGCCCTGGCTTTTTCAAAGGTGGATCTTAGCCACCATTCCATAGGTTAGAAAAACAAACTCTTTTGGCAAAGAGAAGTGCAATAACTTATTCAAAGTCAAACACCTATGATGTGACAGAGCTGGGGTTCAAACCCTAGGAACCCCTTTACCAACCATTGACCTTCAGCCATTTGTCCTACTATAGTCCACCAAGAGCATGATTCCTGCTCCCCCATAAGTCTGCTGATATCACAACTGCATCCTTCCACTTCGATATATAATTTGCATATTTACAGCTGATACAGCCAACTACTTATCCAGCTGGTGATCTACAGAGAGGAGGCACTAGTGAGGAGGAAAGAATGCTGGACCACGAGTCAGGAAATCCAAGCTTTATCCTTTCTCAGTCACCACATAACTCTGTCACTGTTACATTTACATTTTTCGTTTCAATGTCCACATCTATAGAAAAGGCAGAGTGAGACTCTCTCAAGCGTGGTTCAGCCTTAAGACACTAAAATGCAAAGTAGCTAGACATGGATAAGACATGGATCTCTTGGACACAGCTTCTGCATCTCCCTTTGTAACAACAGATCTTATCACAAGGACCTACCTAATCTTCAGACATATTTTTAAATGGATTGTTACTGTGTGTTTGATGTCCCAATAAGTACTTTTTGTCATAACAGCAACAACAGTAAAATATTTGACTTCAATACTTGCTGTAGGACAAAAACAATTGTCAAGATGATTCAACCAAGTTGACTAGAAAAATTACTGCCGAATAACCCATGTTGCTTTTAAAAAAGAGATTAAAACAAAGAGATGAGGTTTGAATACATGAAATGTGTTTCACACTTAGTTATGATTAGACAGATATGTTCAGATACAGCTTTCTATTTTTGAGTGGGTGTGTTGTCCAGCTATCTTTTGCATGCGTTTCTATATTTCTGGGTCTGTGTTTTGCTTTGCGCATCATTGGATTTTAATCTCTTTTCTCTTTCATTCTCTTGATAGAGTTTCTGCTTCTATGTTTTTCTTTTCTATCATTCTTCATGTTTCTAGAGAACATTCTTTCTTTGGCTCCTAAAAGCCAGAAAGGAAGGTCATTAAGAGTAAAACTACTTGGACAGGGAAACTTTCAGATGGGACTTCATTCTTTAATCCAGAAATTCTCCAACTTTAGTGTGCACAGTCATCTGGGAACCTTATTAAAAGTATTAAAAATAAACATTCTATGCTTCACCCACCAGAAATTTTGAGACAATAGATCAGGAATAGGACCAGACAATTTATATTTTTGTAGAAGTTCTGGAGTACAGACTTAGTGCTTTCATTTTAAAAATTATTCAACAAGTAAATAGAAGAGGAGGCCTCTGTGAAGATGAGGTTGTAGTTTTTTGTTTTTGCCAAAAGGTAAAGGTAGACCAACTAGAAAAACTGAAAAATGCCATACTGTATTGGTGACCCTGAATTCTTCTTTGGAAGCAAATAAATGGAATGTTAGTATGAACTGGCCAAAGCCACATTTGTTCACATCTGGGTATTTCCTCTGCTCAGATAGTCTTTTCCAGGTTCATGGATAAGAAGTGTGAGCACATAGTGTAATGACTGCTGTGATCTAATTAGAGATGCATAGGGTTTTAAATGGTATGTTTAGAGCTCAGTGATATATTTCCACCTCTGTTTTTTCTTTAGATATAAGATAAAGATAATTTTATTAATTGTATAACTTTATCTTTGAGAAATGTGAACTTGGTTTTATATGCATGATTAATATGGAGCATTAATTAACATTACTAGAAATTGTGTATGCATGAAGAAGTAGGAGATGTGTTGAGTCCTAGAGTGAGTACTAAATGTATTTCATCCAGGCTGTCTTTTTACTCAACGATGTAACCTTGAACTATATCCTTTGATTCTAGATTTATTCTTCTGTAGGGTGGAGCCAATTATACCTATTTCGCTTATGTCCCTGAGGTGCTGTTAGAGTGAGCTCATGTCAAACCGCTTTAACAATTTAAGAATCAGAATAGTGATGAGTATACTCTTTTCATTTCTTTAATCCATAAACACAATTTTCCAGACCATTGATTTGGTTCTAATCTTTACTTTTTTAATTCAATAGTTGAATATTGTACCCAAATCACCTCACTGAACCACTGAGAGATGAATTTATGATAAAGAAGCATAATCTGTTTGATATGTAATTTTTGTTTGTTTGTTTGTTTTTGTTTTTGTTTTGAGACAGGGTCTCACTCTGTCACCCAGACTGGAGTGCAGTGGCACAATCTCAGCTCACAGCAACCTCTGCCTCTCAGGCTTAAGTGATTCTCCCAAGTAGCCTCCCTTAGCCTCCCAAGTAGCAGGGAAGCAGGGATTACAGGTGCGTGCCGCTATCACTGGGGTAATTTCTTTTCTTTTTTCTTTTTTTTTTTTTTTGAGACGGAGTCTTGCTCTTTCACCTAGGCTGGAGTGCAGTGGTACGATCTTGGCTCACTGCAACCTTCATCACCGCCCAGGTTCACACCATTCTCCTGCCTGAGCCTCCTCAGTAGCTGGGACTATAGGCGCATGCCATCATGCCTGGCTATTTTTTTATATTTTTAGTAGGGATGAGATTTCACCATGTTAGCCAGGATGGTTTTGATCTCCTGACCTCATGATCTGCCTGCCTTGGCCTCCCAAAGTGCTGGGATTACAGGCATGAGCCACCATGCCCGGCCCCCACTGGGCTCATTTTTGTATTTTTAGTAGAGATGGGGTTTTACCATGTTGTCCAGATTGGTCTTGAACTCCTGACCTCAAATGATCCACCTACCTTGGCCTCCCAAAGTGCTGGGATTACGGGTGTGGGTCACCATGCCAGGTCTGATATATAGTTTTCAAACTATGATAAATACACTATTTTCAATGTAGTTCTTAAAGAATGATAGTGACCATGTGACACAACCTTGGTTAAGTTGTATTTCTGATTGCACATTTTTAAACCTTGAGTGCTGTATTTTCTGTACTGTTTTCAAGTAGAGCCAATCTCAGAGTCTCTTTGGATTCATATGCTACATATTTACCATGACCCTCTAATGTAAAGTCATTGGAAATGCACTTATTGTAGACCTGTCACTTCTCAGAGACCTACAACAGAAAACTTTTCTCCTTGAAAAGGTAGAAGGGCCCCTTTGGCCCATTGAGAGAGTACATGCTATTAGAACAAGTGAAGCTGAGTTAACTGTCAGGAGAGGAAAGTGTTGGTAGATGTTTCTGATCATTATAGTTCTACATGCTGTAATGTTTGGCTTCTATGTATTTTTTTTTTTTCTTAGCAAGTGAATTTAAAAATAAGTAAATAAAATCAAATGTACAACATAATGAAGAGAATCACTTCCTAGTTAGATAATAACAAATTTTAGGTTAGCTGCTTAGCAGCTCTGGGGCATTGGACAAGTTATTTAAATTTAATAACCATTTTTCCTTCTTTTTACATTTGGAATAAAAATGTATATTCTTGATAGAGCTATTTGAAAAATTTTAAGTGGAAAGACATCTAAATGGTGGAGCTTAGTGTCTGACATGGTGAGTTCACCATCAATTCCTGCTAGAAATATTTAATTATATTTTTATGGCTCCAGCCTCTAAAAATGTTCAGAAATACCTCCCTCGATCATATCGTGGGCCCAGGCATTCCAAGACACTAGTTTTGACAGTGGCCCCATGGGATGTTTTAGGAATAGATGTGGCTGTTGTTTACTCTCCCAGATGTGGTTGTTAATAAATCATAGAGTTGTTTTTGACCCAAACATCTTTCTTTAATAATCCTGTTATAAATATTCATTTGAGCTTAGGTTACCTCTTGAGGTAACAAATTCTATCAGTTTAACATATAAATTAAAGTAGCAGCTAATTTATTTGAATTGAAAGAAACCGAAGTGTCTCTTGTAAAGAATGCTTATTTTGTATATAATTGAAGAACGGTCTTTTAAATACTGAAAAAAATAGTGGGCTGGCACAGTGGCTCATGCCTATAATCCCAGCACTTTGGGAGGCCGAGGTTGGTGGATCAATTGAGGTCAGGAGTTAGAGACCAGCCGGGCCAACATGGTGAAACCCCGTCTCTACTGAAAATACAAAAATTAGTGGAGCATGGTGGCCGGCCTGTAATCCCAGCTACTCCGGGGGCTGAGGCAGAAGAATTGCTTGAACTCAGGAGGCAGAGGTTGCAGTGAGCCAAGATTGCACCACTGCACTGCAGCCTAGGTGACAAAAAACGAAACTATGTCTCAAAAAATAATAATAATAATAGTGTATGTGTGGCTATAAGAAGTAGAAATCTGACTAAGCAGGTTTAAATAATAAGGGCATTTGTTGTTCATGTAGTTGAAGACCAAATTTTCAGGAATGGTCTAATCATGGCACCAGCTCTATGACCTTATAGTCCTCTGATGGCTCCATTCATCAGTATTTTGACTTGTCATTAGGCATATGATCACAAAAGACCCTTAGGAAAAACCTGGGCATTATTCATCTTCACTTGTATTCAGAATATATTGCTTCTGTTAAATCAAATTTAGCCTAAAGCTGCCTCCTTACATATTTTAAGTTCAGTCTAAAGGTTTCTCTGTACGTCATAAAGTATTATAAGGAGATGTGTAAACAGGTGGTAGCCTACACTTGTGCCAATCACTATGTTTTGGCCAATCAAATGTGACCGATTGTTCAAACTGTGTTCAAATAAGGTAAATGCCAAATCATAACCAATCCAGTTGTCTCTGTACCTCACTTCCGTTTTCTGTACATAATTTTCTTTTTTCTGTCCATAAATCTTTGTCCATCACGTGGCTGCACTGGAGTCCCAGAGCCTACTCTGGCTCAGGAGGCTGTCTGATTTGCAAACAGTTCATTGCTCAATTAAACTCCTTTAAATTTAATTTGGCTGAAGTTTTTCTTTAAACACTTCCCATGGTATTCTTTTAAACGCAAGGAAGACATTTCACAAAAGTTACTGGTAAGTCTTCCCTAGTGACTTTCTGGACCAAGTTGGCACAGACCAATCACAAGGACAGGAATCCATGATTGACTAAGACAAATCAGAACCAACTTCCAGAGATAGGGTCAATTCCCTAAATTGCTTTGCTACTAGATAATGTGGGACTGGATAGGGTGAATGATAGAGAGTCAAACATCACAAGTGCCAGAATTTTATTTTAATATACTTGAGGGAACTCTTTGTGCGGTTCTATGTTCTACATCCTTAAATAGACAACACCGAACATAATTTTGCCTTAGTTTTTGGATGATGATTCAGAAATTGTTCAGGTATAATCTCAGTCACTTCTATTTAATTAGGCAGGTCTGTTTGCTCTTAAACTAAATAGTTTCTGGATATTTTTTGAATTCCATGACTACTCTTCTAAATACTTTGTCTCTTCAGTCATCGTGATGCTAACAACTTAAGTTCTTGTGATAGACAGCAATCTCCTTCCCAATTTTACTTTGCTATGGGAGTAAATATTGTAGGAAACCTCTTAATCGATCCCACTTAATTTACTTTGTGATTGATGGACGATTCTGATTTCCACATAAAACACATGCCTGATGCTCTCAGAAGATTGAATATGTGTAACTAGTGAGTCACTCTGTGCAATGCCTGTGCATTTTTGCTCTCACTAGCTGAACTGTATGCTTCTTAAGGGTCAGGCATGTTTGTTCCCAAACCTGTTTCTGCCAGTTGTATTTGGGACTGTATCCCATAAAAATTTAAGAAATCTAAGAAAAGCAAAACAAAACTCAAGTTAACAAACAAATACATTTTTTTCTGTAAGAGTTCAAGGAAAGTCATTAAAACAAAACAAAACAAAAATGGCCATAGAAGAGACAGATATAAAATAAAAAACACTAAACATAGAAAGGTTCTACATACATAGGTTTTAGCAGGGATCTTTAAGTTTGTGGTCTACTTAAAGAATCCCAAACTGGACATTGTAGAATATGCATTATAAATGTGATTCATACAAGAAAGATGATGGCAAACTCTGATCAATAGATCTACTCTCGAAGAAAAGGCCTTGGTCATGAATCAAAAGCTTGATGAATGAACATACAATGATGTATTTTAAGTTAAAACCTAATGTTAAATGTATATATCGTTTTGTATAATTACCCTCTTTAACTAACTTCTATTAACTAACTAACTTCACATGAGACAAGAAGACTCACGGTATACTGGAAGGGTGAGGTAGGAAGTGTGTGTGTGTGTGTGTGTGTGTGTGTGTTTACATGTTTGTTTGTTGGTGAGGGATGGTTGTTGGGATATAAGAGTCAGAATGTTAAGTCCTTACCCAATGTCTAAGTCATTTAGACTTTAGACATTGTCTAAAGTTAATGAATCAAAAATCATATAAATATACATTCTTTAGCACTTAAAAATAACTATTCAAAAAAAGCTAAAAGTGTTAAAAAAGTATTTGTCTTTGGAAAGCAGGGTTATGATAGTGGAGGGTGGGGCTACATATAAAGGCTATTGTTTTCACTATGTGCTTATTGTTTCTGAGTTTTTTAATGATGTATAAATTTTACTTTTATAAATATCAACATATTAAACAGGAGCATCTACCAGTCCTGATTTTGCTGTGGCAGCCAGCCTCTAACACAGCCCCCACAGGCCCTGGCTTCCTGTATCACACCCATGTGTCCTCCCCTCCCACATCTCATGTCATATCAGATTGGTACGTGTGGCCACTAAGATGCTACAAAGGATGGCAAGTCAATTCTGAGATTAGATTAGAAAAGACCCTGTGGCTTTGTCAGAGGCATTGGAACCAGAGCGACTCCATTTTGAGTGAGGGCTAGGGCAATGAGGCTGAGACTTGCTGTACTGCATTCTCAGAAAGTTAGGCATTCCTGGACTAGATGTTTATGGTTGAGGGAACAAATTAATAATGTTTATTAAACAGATCCAGACTTGGGAGTGTCCGGATATCCGGATACCGGGATGACAAAGACATTCCTAATTTTGCTTTAAAGATAATAATATTAAATCTTACAAAGTATAGTAATTAAAACAAGTGATCCTTTATCACAAACTCTTGTAGCAGAGCACATCTCCCCATTTAAACAAGCACTGTACCTAGGGTAGATGCGTTCCTCCTGTAACTTTCAGGAACGCCCTACTCTGTCTATGGAGTAGCTGTTCTTCCATCACTACTTTCTTAATAAACTCGTTTTTGATTTGCACTGCAGACTTGCCCTGAATTCTTTCTTACACGAGATCCAAGAACCCTCTCTTGGGGTCTGGATTGGGAACCCTTTCCTGTAACAGCTTCTGTCTCCCTCTTTCTCTCTCTCTCTGCATTCTCTCTCTGTCTCCCTAAGTGCTCCTTCAGGGGGAAGCCAGATGCTGCCTTATGAGAGGACTTGTGGAGAGGCACCTGAACTGAGGAACTGAAACCTCCTCCCAAATCCTTTAAATCTCATTTCTTATTTGTAAATTTTAGATAATAATACCTTCCTTGTGACTTATTGTAAAGTTTAGATATAAAGTATTTGAAGTTCAAGATATAGACCCACAATCATAGTTGACCTTATCATTGTAAATGTTTTAATTATCAATATATTTCTTAAGCTTGCCAAAGTCACTCAGCTTATATGTGGCAGACATACGAATCTAGAACAGACTTATCTGCATCCTAAGTCCATTATCTGGAGTGAGTACTGCGGAATTGCATGCTTCCAGAAAAGGCAAGATGGAGAAGAAAATAAATATTGCATATATCAACTCTGACAGGAATGGCGGAAATAACCTGCTAGAAGACTTTTGAACAAGAGAGGAGCTTGGTGGCATGGTGGGGGTAAGAGGAGAGGAGTCATATGTGTGGGTATGGATTAGCTTTTTATTGGAAATATGGAGAAAGGTCTTCATGTCTATCATCAGTAGAAAGATCAACCAAAAACTTCCTGGAAATTTGAACCAGAGTCTCAGAGCCTTCCAGGTTTGCAGTAAGGCAAGTCAGGGATATAAAGTTAAAATTGAGCCAAAAACAGATAACAGGTTTTGGTAGGAAGTTAGAAGCACTCATTTTGACTGGAAGGCAGAAATGAAGTAAGTTTAGACAACAGGCAGTGACTCCAGCACTGAGAGATTAAAGGCTAAATGAAGAGAACAGAGGACAGGATGTGGAAGGCCCAAAAAGAAATGCTTGTGCTCAGTCTTGTGAGCTGAGGATCAAGAGACTGGTCATTTTAAGGAACACAGCCTCTAAAATGTGGTAAAAAAAAAATTAGTTGTGCATTTGAACTATTGGGTGAGCTGGATAGGATGAATGCTCCTCAAGACTTGGGCAGAGGTATCTGATGTCAGTGGTACAGGATTTGGGGAAGACCATTTTCCTTTCCCTGCACTTGGTCACTAACTGTGATTCACTCTGATATCCTGAGAGTGAGAGGACACCCCACAGTGGAGACCAGCTGCACCCGCTCGGGAGTCCATTTGGCCTTAGGTAGTGTGAGTCAAGGTGGAGCTACAGTTTTTTTTTTTTTTTTTTTCCTGTGGTGCTTTGCTGGATGGAGTAGAACAGTCATTGCCTAAAGGTTTGTGGCTTGCTAGGCCACCCCTTTCCTGGTCCTTTGATTAGAAAACACAGGCTTTGTTGGGCTTTTTTGTCTGTGTGTGTTTTTGTTTCCAGATTGCCAACATCTTCAGCTTCGGGTCTGAGATCAAGGAAAAAAACAAACAAACCCAGAGAACTCACCATTATGCTGTTCCTCTCGTAGTAAGATTCCAATAGTTCTGCATCCCTTTTTTCCATCCTTCAAAGTCTTCTTGTGTTTATACATAACGCCCAGGATTTTTAGTTCTACTTAGTGGGAGGAAGAGGAAAAGGTAAGTCTACTCCATCCACCCAAAAGTAGAATTCTGCTCCTCTGAACAGTATTTTAAATTTCTGGTTACCATTGTCAAATCCATATTGCTCAACTAGATCTGTCCAAAGAGCTCTGGCAAGTGAGTTTGCCTTATCGAATGTTTTCACCTGGACAGACCATGAAACGCTCAAATTAAGCATAAATGTATGGGCTCACTCCTTGCTCCTTAGCACCTTAGCCCTCCTCCTCTTTTTACTCTATTCTGGTTATTATTACCACATGGCCATCCAAGCTGGAAACCAGGAGCTATTCCTGTCTGCCTTTCTTTACCTCACCTGCCATGTCTTAGCCAGCTAAGTACTAAGCTGTGCCCACCTTTTCTTTCTCACTCATTACCTCTGTGGGTTTCAGCATATTCCAGTTCCAGTAATTTGTATCATCTTCTGTTCTAAACATTCTCCTCTTGCATGTTTGAAACTTAATGTGACCTTCATTTTTATTTCTTTTTCTTTTCTTTTTTTTTTGAGAGAGAGTCTCATTCTGTCATCCAGACTGCCAGACTGGAGTGCAATGCTGCGATCTTGACTCACTGCAACCTTCACCTTTCAGGTTCAAGCGATTCTCCTGCCTCAGCCTCCCCAGTGAGTAGCTGGGATTACAGGCATTTGCCACCATGTCCAGCCAATGTTTTGTGTTTTTAGTAGAGGTGAGGTTTCACCATGTTGGCCAAGCTGGCCTCAAATTCCTGACTTCAGGTGATCACCCACCTCGGCCTCCCAAAGTCCTGGGATTACAGGAGTGAGCCACCGCACCCGGCCCATTTTTCTATCCACTATTGCTCCACTTTTTTTTCTGTCCTGTATGGTTACTCACCTTTGCCTATACCCAAAAGTTCCAAATGTCATCAACTCTATGATTGACATCTCTCCCATCAGGATCTTCCTATCTATTTCCACTCTCATCCTCTGGATCTTAAATACTAACAGAGCTGTGCTCATGTCCAGCTCTGCATCCCCTCTCATCTGTGTTATCACAGTTGCCTCCTAATTGATGCTTCCTCCTCCAGTCTGCAGCTATCTTTCATGTACACTGATTCATTTTCTTGAAGCAATGTTTTTCAATGAGGTTCTCCTGCTTCAAAACTTCCAGTGGCTCTTGATTACCGGTAGAATTATGTCCAGGGGTTTTAGTTTGATGCTGAAGACCCTCCATGATCACATCTTTTGTGCTGGGTTTCTTTTCTGAGTTTTGCTCGTTTCTCTCCCCCAGACCCTGTCAGCCCTTTGCAGTGACTCCAGGCAGGTTATGAATGATCAGCTAGTTCATCCTGAACCAATGCTTTAATTCAAGGGCAGCAGAGATTAGGTTGTCTGGTTTATTACTTCTGGCCTTGACTACAAGAGATGTAAGGTGAAGGAGGGAAAAAATATAACAAAGCAAAGATGAGTGATGTGAGAAGATGTAGATTTTTTAAAAAATCACTCCACGTTGAAGCTATCCTGATGTAAACAAGAGTGCTGGGGAAGTCTTTCTCCACAGGCCAGAGGAGGGAGGTGTGGGCTCCCAATGGGCCATGCCTGTGACTTCAAAGATACGAACGTACCAGTTGGCAATAAATATTTATAAAATGAGACATAGGTATTTAGACCATTAGCCTGCCACATCATCCTTCTGCACAATAAAACACAAAGTTTAAATCATGATAAAAACAGGCAGAACAAATAGTAGTGGACCTAAATTGAGGCTCGGGTAAATGTTCAGATTTATTTTAAAACACAGATCTCTGCATATGGGCATTATAGACAAAACCAGATTTTCAAATGGCCACAACTGTTTTGCATTCATCTCCCTTTGTTTCTTTTATATTTTTAATGAAAGGAAAAGGTTTTCTCTAAACTCATGGTCTCTTTTCTTTTGTCTTATAACACTTCATCATATCCAATAAGACTAGGGATATCTTTGCCTTGTCAAGTCATGTGATTCATTTGGTAAAATGAAAGAAAGAGGCACTTGACTCTCAGGAGGCACATTCATTTCATCCAAACCAAATTTTTAAACTTTCTTCAAAGTGTAAGCTAAGCAATTTCCAGCTATGTGTCTAATGCAGAACCTTTCTTCTCCACAGATCTTCCTTGAAATTTGCCTACCACAATCACAAACTAATAAGCTTCAGGAGTGAACACAGGCTGTTGAATTCACAGAAAGTTTTAAGGGAAGTTTAGGGCTTATCCCAAATTCTGGCCTTTCTGAAGTCCTTGCTGATTATAAACTAATGGTTACATTATCTTTCCTTTGAAACTGTGGGAAACAACTAGATAATGGGACAAACTCACTTAAGTGAAGCAGCTAGTGCCTGACAGAAGTTTAACGTGCTATACCTTCCAAATGAAAGAGACTGCCTTCCCAGGCACCCTCGACGTCTCTACCTCCGAGGCCTGGCTGCAGGTTGGGGGGTCTCCCAGTCTGGAGCACTGTCCAAATGCTGTCACTGAGACCACCTTTGTAAAAATTATGACAGTGAGAAAATTATGACCGTGAAAGAGATCTGCCATAACTAACTCTATCTTGCCTTTAACCTGCAAACTGCCCTTGGTCATTTCTGAGTGTGGGGCAAACTAACTTTGGGAGAAATTTAGTTTATAGTTTAAATGACAATTGTTCTTCCCCAAACTAAACTACTTTTATAAAACTAATAAAAGACCAAAAGTTGACGAGGATGAGAGGGGCCTGAATTCTGCTAAGATGTTGGTGGATTATCAGCCATTGTTATGGAGGTCATGAGATTTTTTAACTTCTTCAAGTACTCCTATAAATAACATCACTATTGTATTAGGTTGGTGCAAAAGTAATCATGACTTTTGCCATAATGGCTAAAACCCCGATTACTTTTGCACTAATCTAATAGAGCCTAAGATTGGCCTTTTCAGACTGTGGATTTCTGATGACTGGGTGGCGCCACTCAGACCCATGACTCATGACAACCAGTCCTGTACCCCCTACCTGGGAGCAGACTCAGCATACAGGAACCATTTTTCACACCCCTATGATTGCCTCCCCTACCAATCAGCAGCACCCATTCTCTAGCCCCCTGCCCACCAAACTATCTTTAAAAACCTCTAGCCTCCACATTTCTAGAGAGGCTGATCTGAGTAGTAATACAACTGCAGTCTCCTGTTTAGCCATCTCTACATATATTAAACTCTTTGTCCATTGCAATTACCGTGTCTTAATAAATCAGCTCTATCTGGGAAGTGGCGGAGACGAACCCATCAGGCAGTTGCATCATTTCAGCAGGGACTTTTATGGATAGATGTGTGGATTCTGGAGTATAAGCTCCAGAATCACAGGATATGGCATGGGAAAATGAACATACAGCCTAGAGTTTAGTGGTAAAAGATTGAGTTTCACTTAAATGAACTTGAACCAGTGATTTGGAATTTCTGACCTTTAGTTCTCTCACTTATAAAATGGGAACAATATTGAGTTCTCAGTGTTTTTGTGAGAATTCACTGTGGAAGGTCTATGCTCTCTTCTCCCTGCTGCTGTCATTGCAGGAAGGAACAGCTTCAGCCATAGGTGACAGTGGCACACAATTCACTGAAGACAGGGAAGGACAAGTTGAAAACATGGATTTTTGGGTTGTACCATGTCTTACAATGGTATCATTCAACAATTTTTAAAATTAGATTTTGGAAAACATTTTCTGATCTTCTACCTCATTGTATTCTTTCAACTGTCCAGTGAAGGCAGGTAAAAGAATTATGCTCACAGCAAAAAATGAGATATACATGCAAGAATTGTTCACAGCCACATTGCTATTTTGTTTAGAAGTCAGTCAAGAAACTTCTTCATGTACTTCTTTATGTAATTCAATAAAATTACAAATCCTACTGGCAAAGCCCTTTTCAATCAAATAAGAGGAATTAAGAAATTTCCAGGCAAGAAACCTCTGATGGATACCACCTTTGATGGTGGTATCCATCAAAGGTTTTAGGGATGCAAGAAGTTTTCCATAAAGAAACTTATTATTTTTAATTTTTAGTTGAGCCCAGCTTACAAAATCCTTGTAAGAGAATGTGAAAGAAGAACAAGTCTAATTTTGATACATTTTATGTTTGACCAGAAGGACTCCTCAGTTCAATTACTTGGTTTCCAGGTCAGAATTTCCAGGTCAGACTGATTGTGGCACCCATCAATCAGTATTTGTAGCCCTGATCCAAAGTTCACTGGATACTGTTTCCATACATTGACAATGGACAGTTGTAACATCTTGAAAATGTATATTTTAAAGATGAATATGATTAAAATCTCTTCCATTTGTATTTCTCCTTCCTGCAGTACTTCAAGCCTCACCGCCAATTTACAGAGCACAGAATAAAACAGAAGATAATAAAATGATATGGGTTGCAGTTTTCCAGTTGTAATGAACAAAAGGATAGGAGCCTCAGACCCCTAGTTCTGAACCCTGCCTGGGTTCCTCCCCAGCTCTGTGACATTGACCAAGTTATTTGATGTCATGAGCGTCAATTTCCTCATATAAAATATGTCCTCACTTAACATCATTGATAATTTCTCAGACACTGTGGCTTTAAGAGAATCAACTATGAGAAAACCAATTTTTCCCATAGGCAAATTGATATAAACAAAACTTAGGTTCTTATGGCATATTTCTGGTCACACAAACATCACCAAACTTCTAGATAAAGACCAAAACATTAAACATTGAAATAAATGTGAGCAATATATACATTTAGGAAAGATTAATTAAAACAAGTAAGATAATTATTATATTTACTCAGTTCTTTTAGTTCAGGGTCTTGGGTGGCCGGAGCGTACCTCAGCAGCTCAGGGCACAAGGTGGAACCAGCCCTGGACAAGACGTCCTCCGATCTCAGGGTACATTCACACCAGGACACTTTAGACATACAAGTTCACCCAACGTGCACATCTTTGGGATATGGGAGAAAACTGGAGGGCCTGGAGAAAACCTGCAACAGACATGGGGAGAATGTGCGAACCCCACGCAATCAGTGTTAGAACAAAAAAAAGTGTGGTGACCTTATAACAAGATCACGTTGAAAGAAGTGATACTATTTGAGGACCAGCTCTACAAAGATGGTGATGAGGTTGAGGAGGATGATAACTACCTCCTAGGATTATTATGAAAATTAAATGAAAAGTGTTTGAAAATTGCTAACACAAGATCAGGAACATGATAAACACTCAATAAACGTATGCATTTGTTTTCTTTCCTCCTACATATTGTCTTCAGAGTATCTTTTTGGGGGCTCATTATACCAAATTCCAGTTTGGATAGAAGCTTAGAAAGTTTCAACTTCCCTAATTAACTAGCCAGATCTTTAATTCTTTCATTCAATGAATCACAAGCAATTTAGCTGAGTAAAAAGTTTGATGTAACCGTTTCCTATAAGAACGTGTTTAAATTTTGTTTTTGAGGTTGCAAGAGCATTGATGAACTTTTGGAGAGGGGATTTTGTTTATTTGCTTGTTGCTTTATTTTTAAAAATACTTACTAATGAGATTGGTAAAGACAGTTGGTCTACCCCTGAGACAACCCAAGAACAGGAAAAAGAGATCCACTGAAATTCTGACCTGGAAACCAAGTAATTGAACTGCGAAGCCCTTGATACATTTGATACATAAAATGTATCAAAACTAGACTTGTTCTTCTTTCATGTTCTCTTACAAAGATTTTGTAAGCTGGGCTCAGCTAAAAATTAAAAATAATAAGTTTCTTTATGGAAAACTTCCTGTGTCCCTTAATGTCCACTGAAGTACATAAAAAGCTCATTTGTAATTAGGCCCCTTGGCCTTCTAGATCCCAAGATTTTTGAAAACGTGGGGAGGAAAACAAGCCAGCATTTTTTTTTTTTTTCCCCAGTATCAATAGTCTACCTATTGAATTTACCTTGGGGGCTTTCAAAAAAAAAAAAAAAAACAAAATACTATGGGTATGTTTATTATGTAATGTAATGTAAGAATCCACTTACTCACTTTGGGAGGCCGAGACGGGTGGATCATAAGGTCAGGAGATCGAGACCATCCTGGCTAACACGGTGAAATCCCATCTCTACTTAAAAAAAAAATACAAAAAACTAGCCAGGCGAGGTGACGGGTGCCTGTAGTCCCAGCTACTTGGGAGGCTGAGGCAGGAGAATGGTGTAAACCTGGGAGGTGGAGCTTGCAGTGAGCTGAGATCCGGCCACTGCACTCCAGCCTGGGCGACAGAGCAAGACTCCGTCTCAAAAAAAAAAAAGAGAATCCACTTACTGTTTTGGTGATTGACTGGAGCGTTGAAGAAAGCTAAAGGTATGCACTTAAGCATTCTACTTAAAACATAATGTGATGGCAAATTTCATATGACATATGTCCAAAGACTATGCTGTATTTTGGGATAACCATGTTTTCCTCTATGCAGATTTAGATGCCTTTATTTCTATCCAGCTACTGCACGTACTGGTGAAGTTTTTAATTCATTTATTCAACAAGAATTTACTAAATGCTTGTGACGTCCTAGCCAGTGTTCGAGACATGAGAGATATAGCAATTAAAGGAAGTTTAAAATTGTTTGCCTTTAAGGAACTTGCATTCTAATATAGGAAGTTAGCCATATTTTAATATGTAATATATACTAGTTAGTATATTAATATAGGATATGAGCATATAGTTATTGACAAAACTTAATGTGTCCAAGACGAGCCTGAGTAAAAGGAATCACCGGCTGTCTTCTCAGGGGAATGCCTCATCTACTCCAGAGTTTATTGGAATCTATAAGGTGTTCACCTTGAACTGTTTTTGATTGACTAGGCTATCTTACAACTCTGTAGGGACAGAATTTAAGTTGTAGAAACTGATAATAATGCATAGTTTCCTATCCATAGCAAAGCAAATGCTTCTTGGGCATAGCAACGAATATTAATTTTCTCAAGTAAAGAATATAAATCTCAAAGAACCAGCTTTAACATTTTACTGTTCACTCAGTTAATAAACAAAATAAAATCTTCGACTTATTTTTATTTTATATTTGTATGAGATACACATCAGCATTATGCTGTTTATGTATTTATTTATATACAATATTATATTAGTATATAATATGGCATATTACAAGATGATAATGTGCTAGGAAGCAAAACAATATTGGGAAAAGAGATGGAGGAAGAATTCCAGGCGGAGGGAATTGCTAGTGTGAAGGCCCAGAGATGCAAATCTGTCTAAGTATCCTGGGAACAGCAAGGAGGCTCAGAAGTTTGGAGCAGATGAGGTTGGAGAGATACGGGGGGTGGGACAAATATGATATAGCCTTGGAGGACTTCAAAAGCTATGACTTTTCTCTGGGTGACATGGGAAGCACAGATCGGTCTCTAACAGTTCTGGGGCCAGGGCAAGAGGGAAAATAGAGATCCACAGCCACACCCTTGACCTTGCCCCTTAGCCATTTATTAAGCTTAGAGGTGTGGACAGATCTTACGCAGATTGTCCTAGAGAGGACAGACAGAGAAGAGGCTCTCACAGAAGTGATCTGGGATCATTTGGTCAGAGAATTCCTGTCCAAGCTCCTCATATTGCAGCAGCAGGTGGAGAGAGAAGAGAAAGGGGCTCTGTATGATTGCTGTCTCTTGGCTCTTGAAGACAACTGTTAGTGAGAGGAGGGGCTGAGTCAGGCTTAAAAATGTGGGGCTCAAGCCAGGGCTGGTAATAGGGAAGGAGTGGAGGGTCCCAAGCAGAGCTGTAAAATAAGTGGACCTAAATAGTAAAAGTGTCTTTTTAACTCTTGGGTGGAGAACATAGCATTAGGGGTAGGGAAAGCAAGGTCTAGACAAGGTGGCAAATTAGGAGGCTACTTCATTAAGTCAGACAAAAGGTGATGGGTGCTTGGAATAAACGGTAACGGGAGAGTCTGAGAAGAGTTCAGGTTCTCGATATATACTGAAATTAGAAGTAACAAGATTTGACAGAGCCCACATCTAATATGAGAGAAAGGGAGAATTCAGAGATGTCTGTAGAAGTACTGGCTTGATTATCTGGAAAGAAGGAGGAGTCGCCCAGGATGAGATGAACTTTAGCTAAACGTTTTGCTTTCAACATGTTTTTTCTTTTGTTCAAAGGAGGTTAGGCTGGGATAGAGAGGAGTGTAAGGATTGATTAGGGTAGTCCGCTTTCTATTTTGAAGCCTGGTTTTTGAGGTTCAGGAGAAATTCTTTTTTGCTGTTTTTGAGATGGAATCTCACTCTGTCACCCTGGCTGGAGTCAGTGGTGTGATCCCGGCTCACTGCAACCTCTGCCTCCCGGGTTCAAGCGATTCTCCTGCCTCACCCTCCTGAGTAGCTGGGATTACAGGCACCCACCACCATGCCCAGCTCATTTTTGTATTTTTAATAGAGACAGGGTTTCACCATGTTGGCCATGCTAGTCTTGAACCCCTGACCTCAGGTGTTCCGCCTGCCTCAGCTTCCCAAAGTGCTGGGATTACAGGCGTAAGCCACTGTGCCCAGCCAGGAGAAATACTTATTTGGAGGAGGAGCCCATCAAAATGATAGAAATCTGGGAGTGAAGCTGTGGTGTCACCCTTCTTGGCTTGGAAGACCGGAAACACAACTAGTCATAGTCAAAGTTGCTTCTCTCTCTCAATTTTTTTACCCAAATTCAAGTAAAATCTCTTAAAGGTAGAACTCAGTCTTCACTATCACTCTGGGGAATTGGGACAAGGGCCTGTGTTCAAACTTGAGGTAAAGCATTGTAGAAAAAAATAATAATAATAACATCTTGAAAGACACCATGCCTAAAATGGCAAGGGGTGACCTGCCACAACCTTCTGATGAGAAGACCACAGAACCTATTCAAGGCAAGATGTCTCCTCAGATGAAAATGACAACAGAGTGAAACTGCAGCTCGTTTTTGGGGAGGGAAGTCCTAGCTCAATCCTGGATTTCCCACAGTCAAACAGCATGAATGCTGACACTCTTGTACCATGGGCAGTGAATCCTCATAGACAATACCATCAAGAAGACACTTGTGGCCAGGCGCAGTGGTTCATGCCTGTAATCCCAGCACTTTGGGAGGCCGAGGCGGGTGGATCACCTGATGCCAGGAGTTTGAGACCATCCTGGCCAACATGGTGAAACCCCATCTCTACTAAAAATACAAAAACTTAGCCGGGCCTGGTGGCGGCCACCTGTAATCCCAGCTACTCGGGAGGCTGAGGCAGAAGAATCGCTTGATCCTGGGAGGCGTAGGTTGCAATGAGCCGAGATTGTGCCACTGCACTCCAACCTGGGCAACAAGAGCAAAACACCTTCTCAAAAAAAAAAAAAAAAAGACACTTGCCTTAGTTCACAATTAATGAGAAACCATGGTGCAGAACCAAAAATAGAACTGTTTGAACTGAAAAATGTTATTTAAAAAAAACGAACGGGAACAATACAAACAATAAAATGCATGGTGAGTTTTGGAGTTTTGTACCTGTATCTGTAGAACGCCCAGAGTACAGTCTGTGAGCAGACGCACGCATTGGATTAGCCCATGAGGAGCCTGTGTATCCATTTCAGGAAACCCTATCAGAGGACGAAATCAAGACACACTGGGAACCCCCTCACTCCTTCTCACACGTTATTGGAAATGTGCTAATTTTTCCATCTTGTATATGAAGGTTTTATAAGATTTTTCTTTATGCAGTGTTTTTAGTTATAGCTCAATCAATCTATAAAAATATTTTGTCCTAATGATTCAGTATGTCTGACTTATGATGTTAAACTTTCTTCCAGGTCAGTTAATCTGCCTTTTGCTTTCTTCTTTGGTTGTCTATATGTCATTTCCTCCTAGCTTGAAATGGAACAGCCTACCCCACTGTCAATTCTGTACCATTCATAAAACATTTTCCATTTTCTAGGCTTTCACTATAGCTCAGGCTTGCTTTTCCTCTCTAAACTGAAAGGTAACATTTATTGACACACAATGATTCTATATTTTTATCTATTTCAGAAGGGTTTGCAATCATGATACATTAATTTCCTGCAGCTGCCATAACAATTTATCATGAATTTGGTAGCTTAAAACAAAACAAAACAAAATTCTCTCACAGTTCTAGAGGCCAGAAGTCCAAAATCAAGGTGTCTACAGGGTTATGCTGACTCCAAAGTCTCTAAGGGAGAATCTTTTCTTATCCCCTGCAGCTCCGGTGGCTACAAGCATTCCCTGATTTGTGGCCCATCACTCCAGTCTGCCTCAGTCTTCACAGGGACTTCTACTGTAGTCCACATCCTCTCTCTTCTGTCTGCCTTTAATCTCCCTTTGTCTTTTCCTGATATTTATCATTAGAGTAGGATTCAATTACATAATCTAAGATAAACCTACCTCAAGATTTTTAACTTACTTAGATTTTTTTAGATTATTTTTTCAAATGAGGTCACATTTATAGATTATAGGGTTTAGGGCATGGACATATCTTTTTAGAAGCCACAGTTCAACTCACAGCACTTACTGGGTGGATGATCTCTGCTCCCAGATCTTTGTTACTACAGCAGCTATTGGTTATCAAAAGTGATGTTGTCAATGTGGATTTCGGGAGGTAACAGGCATCACTGGGTTCCAGGATGAGCAGCTATTGGTATAAGTCTGCTCTTCATTAAGTATCTACTTTTAAACCATCCTTGGCTGAACATAAATGTCCCTTCTTTTTTGTAAAATTATAAACCAGGGGCATATAGTATGTTAAATAGAAACTGTTCACTTAAGAATCATACCCAGTCTTGATTAGATTTATATAGTTGTCTTTCTGCATTTCCTATTTTTTTCAGAGTAGAAAACACTTGAAATTTCAACAATGTACAGCAGGTTGTCAGATTTAGCAGGTATCCAAAGGAATTATGAAACTTCACTGAAGGTAAGTATTTTCTGGTATGATGTCTCTAATACTTCAAAGAAAGATTTCAGCTGGGCACATTATTACTACAACAGACAAGGGCATAGTGACCACAAGCTGTAATTGATTTGGACTGAAAAATTCCAAGAGATAGAAAGCCACAGCTTGAATTCAGGAATAATAAATGAGTCTATTAGTTAAGATGGCAACACTGTAAATAAATATAGCAATATGAGTCTTCCATTTTAAGCAAGCTTTATTAATTATGTGAATTAGGAGAGTCAGTCCTCATATGCACATCTATAACTTTCATTGGCCAGACGGGTTATAGTCCCAATAGCAGACTTTGACTCAAAGTATGTTCATGTGTATGTCTGTGTGCTAACATATGCTCATCATTTAGACATGTGCAATGCACTCCTTCTTCTGTAAGAAATAACTTGTGAGTGGCCGAAATTTGAAACACATGTTGTTGCCATAATAAGATAGGGTACCAAGGAAGAATTTACTAATGTGATTAGCAAAGATCTAGGGGTTTCTATGCAATTCTATTATATGTAGACGTTCTGGTGCAAGGATATGAAAATTGATGAATGGTTTTGATTTAGAAGTATAAAACTCTAATTACAGCACAGAAATGAGTTATAAATTTATTAAGAATTAGAAATGTCAGAATGCATAGGATTTTGAGACATCTCAATCACACTTAAATATAGTGGATTAGGAATGTTCTACAAGGGATAGCAAACTGTCTAGTTCAAAATAACAAGGAAATTTGGAGTATTCCCTTCTCCATCACATGAATTGATTATGGCCAATATTATCATTTACAAGTTCTCTAAGTCTTAAGGTTTTAAGTTTGAGTTTCAATGAAAAATGTTTCCATTTAAACTAGATTTAGCAACTGAATCCCTGTGGCAATGCCTGAAATTTACCATGAAAGTATAAAAGAAAGATACCTATGAGATTTCCTTTTTTTTTGTAATTTAGACAACAAGTAGCTGTTCTGTGGGGTTGGGCAAAAGAACTGCAAAGATGGGAAATTAGTGGTGGTGGCAGGGTTTCTTTAGGAAACTGGCATATGAAAAGAATCCACATATCATCTCTTGAGGAAGTAAGTTGAAGACTGAGACAAACGTAGAACTCCAAGGACTTAGATTCCCTTGTTTTTGTACTTTCCTCTGCAGAGCTGACGTAACTAAAATAATTTCCACTGACAGTTATGGCCCTCCAAGAGAAGCAAAGAAATTGACACTATGCCGGTTGCCTAGGTTAATATACTCTTGCAATGGGGTATAACGGGCGATAAAAGAGACAGGTTGATTGAGGCATTAAGCCTTCTAATTTTTTTCACTTGACTTGAAGGAATGCCAAGGAGGCCCCATCATGAATATCATCTGAAAAATCATGCTAAATAGCACCATAAGGTATGATAACTTAGAAGGTGGTTTTCAAACTGTCTTATGCCCCAGACGCCAAATAATTTTCTGGGAACCAGTTACATCTACAGTAGAAATTGTTATTTGAGAAGCAGTGGAGCCTGGACCTGGAAACTCATTTCATTTCTCCCTCACCTCAGCTCCACCTCCCCTGGGGTCCCCAGAGGCAGAATTGTAACTCCCCATGAAACATTGTTTGGATTTGAAAAATTGCTCATCTATCAGGAAGATCAAGGGAAATACTGCCTTCGGCTTAGGAAATGATTTTATCTCCTATTTTTCTCTTTCATTCTCCTGTCATGTCGTCGTCCTTTTTCTTTTTGTCTCTCTTTCTTACACTTTTGTTTTAAAAATTTGGTGTGTCATTTTTCCCAAAATTACGTAATCATAATAACTCGACTTTTAAAGTTAGCTAAGTCTTATCCTTGGGAGAAGGAGTTTCATATTGTGTTGTATACCACAATCATGTCATCAGAGCTTGGCCCATAGTCCATTATCACCTCTTTAGTCTCGTTTTTCCTCTGGAAAACTAGATTTCTGTGGTCTTGACTGTGAAGGCTTTCTTTTTTTTTTTTTTTTTTTGAGACGGAGTCTCGCTCTGTTGCCCAGGCTGGAGTGCAGTGGCCGGATCTCAGCTCACTGCAAGCTCCGCCTCCCGGGTTTACGCCATTCTCCTGCCGGGCGCGGTGGCTCAAGCCTGTAATCCCAGCACTTTGGGAGGCCGAGACGGGCGGATCACAAGGTCAGGAGATCGAGACCATCCTGGCTAACATGGTGAAACCCCGTCTCTACTAAAAATACAAAAAACTAGCCGGGCGAGGTGGCGGGTGCCTGTAGTCCCAGCTACTCGGGAGGCTGAGGCAGGAGAATGGTGTGAAGGCTTTCTAATCCACTTCCGTAAGGTAGTTTTTCCTCTCCCTCTAAATTCATTGTTTTCCTGCTCACACCCTTGGTCATTCTCTTTCTCTCTTCCTAATAGCTGGTATAGAATCTGATGCAGAAAACCCAGTGGGTGTTACTACTTTGAAGTAATACACAGTCTTTTCAAAATCAGAATCCTTATAAAATGAAAGTAAGTAATAGTGTGAATTCTAAACCCAAATAGGTGCAAGTCATAATGGGTATATGCATGTTCAATGTTCCCCTTCATCTACCTCTTTTGCTTCCAGTCACTATTTACAACAGCAAAACAAATTAAAAATAGTAAATCATAGAAGAGAAGTGTGCCCACTATGTCCCTACGGAAAGCGTGTTTCTCGAGGGCAGCGAGCCTGGGAATGTTTCATTAGTATACTCTGCTGTGTGCACCTAAGCTCTTTATGCTCAGCACAATTGAATGCTGATGTGCGTTGAGCCAGATCACTATCAAAGTCTTATTGGGAACTGAGCCCTGGGTTATTAAGGTGCTGTCTCTCATTATTGCTGCAGCCTCTGCGGATGGAGAAAACACACCCTTTACACTTGTAGACAATCCCTGTATTGTTTTCCTTCTGGGTAGCCTTGCCTTCATTATACATGGACATACCCGTGGAATTTATACTACCATAGCGCTTCTTTTTCCTCATCATACAACATGATTTGG
Source organism: Papio anubis (assembly GCF_008728515.1). Lineage (NCBI taxonomy): Eukaryota > Metazoa > Chordata > Mammalia > Primates > Cercopithecidae > Papio > Papio anubis. The sequence goes on along the minus strand of NC_044979.1, from coordinate 111,414,965 downwards.
CGATCTGCTGAGTAAGTACCAGGAGTAGGGAAATTAGTCACCCCTAGGATTTTAGCGGGAAAGGCAGAGTGCTTTGCCAAGCCTCCCTTGGGCAGGACTGTCTCCGTATTCACGGCTCTGTCTTCCCAACCTATGTTCCCCAGTAGGAAAGAATGTGCAACACTGATGCTCTACTGTGGCCTGACATGCATTCTTCTGACTGAATGAGGAACCATCTCATCTATCCACATTTAAGCCTGGAAGAAAAAATACTAAAATAGATCCAAGAAAAATTCTTCTCCAAACTCCTTAGATTTGTGGCTAGTGCTCTCCTGAAAGAATAATGAAGTTGTTCATTAAGTGCCTGGTATGCTCCTAGGAGCTGGCTTTGGTTCCACAGAATGGGGATGGGGGTAGAGAAAAAGCCACAGTCCTCTCTGCCAGAGAACAGACACGGCTGACCTTTCCAGTGGACAGATGTGCCTGTTCTCTGGCAGAGAAGACTGTGGCTTTTTCTCTACCCCCATCTCCTCCCAACTGCCTGCCCCAGTTTCAGGAATGGCACCATTAGAGATTAATTCCTTTGGGTCTGGAAGGCCTTTTGGTCTAAACACAGTCCATATTATCCCCTCCCCACAATAAAATGTAGATATGTAGGTACCCTTGGGATTGTTCAGTTCAGTAAGACCGAAGAACAATGGAAATATTTATGTGTCCTAAATTATAAATGTGGAGAATGCTTATTATCTTTTTCTAGTAAGAGTTCTGAGTTTATCAATTTGAGTAAAAAATTTAAAATACCATCTCTTACAAGGTAGGGCATTAGTTCATTTCTTTTCTTTGTACAGAGGCCATCATAAGAATGTTCATGAGATTCTGTATAAGTGGCTCTCAGAAATCTGGGGTTGAAAAGCAAAGCCCTTAAATGCCTTCTAATAATTATCCACAAGTGGAATACACTGACATCCATTAAAAATTACAGAGGTGATTCCAATATGAAAAATCAGTTTTGCAATTCTGTTTCATATGGTGAGTTTCATTTTAAATTGAAATTAAAATATGTTAATTCCCATTGATACAGTCTCAAGTATTGTCAAACCCCACAAACATGTTAGAAAACTATCTAAGACAAAGCTGACACAGAAAGAGACAAACACAAATACTGAGAGGTTGAAGCATAATGGAGCTCTCTTTTTGTTGAATCTATGATACAGTGGTAAAAACTAGCTTTGCACAATTATGACGTGAGAGTGTATTTCTTATTCTTTGGTTTGATTTCTGTAAGGTGTTTGAAGCATATTACATTCTTTCTGAGTGTTCACACTGTCAATATTTGCAATGGGAAGATCAATGTTAGACATTGGGAGAGGGACTCTGGATATAGGAAATGAAGAAACACCTATAAGTTGTCTTCCCTCCCAACTTTTCTCCCCTCAGCGAATGCTCTGTTCTTTTATCTATGAGGGGCCATTTCTGGTGACCTACATATACATTTGGGATGTGTTATAGAATGAATGCCAACTGACCTGCCGACCAAGCTGGAAGATACACACACCCAGAGGATTCTATGGCAGCACTAGGCATAAAAAACATGCCTCCTGGAAGTGTGTCTGCCAGCATTCTCTGGTTATTATATAAGACATGGCCTTTCTTGAATGTATCTATAGTTCAGACAAAATTCAGCCTGCAACTGGAACCCTGAATTCACTCAGGAAATGTGGCAGTAATATGTGAGACATATTTCTGGTTCTGAGCCAGCATCGTAGGCACAGTAACACTAGGGACTTAAGGTTGAAAATGTGGTTTCAATAAGAATGTTCTCAAGGAAATGTGTGTATTGGAGATAATTTAGATCTACGTGGAGACTTGCACAGACCTCTACAAAACCCTAGGAAGAATATCCGAGATCTGTATAACGTAAAAACAGTGAATCCAGTAAAAAGCTCAGATTCCTTATTAGAGCCTTTCCTTCTTTGCTCGGTATTACAGGCTGCCAGATAGTGTGGTTTCTCTGGAAAATATTGATTTTTATTGAGGGCTTATCTAGAACAAATTATATGACAGACATAAGAAAATCAAATCATGAAATTTTTAACTACTAGGTAGCTTTAGAGTATATGTAAATCATAAATTATTTTATACACACATACACACACGCTTTTCACTTATAAAACACAAATCAATAAATAATCTTCTCCCTTATAAAGAATACTAAAAATTAGTCTATAACTTCCGGGCAAAGTAGAAATTTTTACATTTAAAAGGTTTGTGTTAGCTCCCATAGCTTTAAAAACACAAAAACAGACAAACAGAACACTCCGGATGGTTTGGGGAGTGTACACTACAAGGCTGAGACAGTAATAAGAATCTTTATCCAGGTGAGCTACAGCACATATTCTATCAACGTTTTTGCCATTTTCTGTGAGTTTAGGTTTGGCACATGCGATCAGAGCTCAATGCCTTTTCGTGTTGCTGTTTTTGGGAAAGAGAAGGATCTGATTGTAGCTGGAAGTTTGGCTTCAGAGCAATGAGATGTGTTGAACCTCAGAAAATCTCAGACAGGAAGATTAGTTCCTCTATAAGTATTCAAAGGTTTATGGACACAAAGCTCATCTGAACTCTCTAAACCTATGGAGTCTGCCAAGTTGGCTAGAATAACTGACACGATTGGGCTTTTTCCCAAGCCTTCCATCACTTTCACTCTGATCCCTGCCAGAAATCAAACAAGAAAAAGCCTTTCTTGTCGTGTTTTGACACCCCCTGCTTTAGTCCCTGCTATAAACTCGGCATCCAAATATTTCAGCATATCAACTGAAGGTTGATAATATACATGGGCAAAGGTTCAAAGGGTGGCTAAGAGCCTGAAAAAGGGTCACTCAACCTTACATAAATAACATACTCTGAGAATACATTACAAAGTGACTGATTCCAGGTCCAGCCATGTTAACAGTCTTTTCCTTATAGCCTGGATGTCTCCAGTAGCACTATGCTGGGTGTAGTGTCCAGTTTAATAGGCATACTCTATGGCTGCAAAAAATACTATCTGTAATTGAAAATTTTCCTTCTATGTGAAAGAAAACGTTTTAGAAAACAAAAACCAGCATTCAGTAAATCGGTTAGGTATGAATATATCCCTAGTCATGGTATATATTGGTCATAGAATAAACTAACATTTCTTTCTTTCTTTTTTATCAAGTTGGGTCTACTAAGTTGCCTAAGCTGGTCTTTAACTCCTGGGGCTCAATTGATCTTCCTGTGTATCTGGGATTACAGGTGCACACCACTGCACCCTGCTTTAACATTTCATTCTTCAATTCAACTTTTAACACATTTTATACACACTGATTTCTAACATGCACTACAATTCTATTTTATCTCCTTCCCACTTAATATTTGGCCTTAGTTTACTTACTCTGATAGCTTAATCCATAGTTTAAGGAGCTATATCTCTGATTTGCCTGAAGGTAAATATTGTTATCAGCTTCTACCACAATAATATATCAGACTTAATATTATTTCCATTATGTTACAAACTAAAGGATCTCAGCCTTATCTAGGGTATTCAGTACCAAGACAGCTATGGACCACCATATACACATGATGCAGCATTATGGCCAAAGATCCCTTTTAAAATGTTTTCAAAACTGCAGATTATAACTGATATACTCATAAAGTCAATTTATTGGGTGACAAACAGACATTTTGGAAGTGGAATAGGATAGAAAACATCAGAGTTCATCCTATGTAGCATGAGTAACCAAGCAACTGGTGTCATTACAGAATTCTGTAGTCGTTATATATGTGTGTGCACATATCCTAGTCATCATGTAGAATGTGTTCTTTCCCATGAATCACAATCTGAAAGTTTGAGAGTCATTGATTTAGTGAGGCATCTAGATACTGTTGGTTTAAATTTTTATTTATGTCTATTCTCACCACAAAGGACAGAGGGGAACCTTTTCAAACCTAAGTCGGTCCAGGTTTACTAATTTGCTCAGAACCCACCAATGGCTTCCCCCTTGAAATCCCAGGCACTTCTGACCCAGAAGCTCTCCACTCTCCCCTTCATGCACTCTGTCCCAGACATGAACGACTCCACTCTGGTCCTCAAATGCATCGGGTGTGAGCCTGCCTCGGGCCTAGCCCAGGTTGTTCTCTTGGCTGGAATTATCTTTTCCAAGATCTGGTTCTTTGTCTCACATCTTTAAATCTTGCTCCAATATCTCTTTGTGGGTGAGGCCTCCCCTGACCATCCTATTTGAAATTGTGACCACTGCTCCTGTCTAGCCCTATGCACCCCCTTCCTCTGCCCTATTATTTTCAGTGACACCACCATCCTGTATGATTGACTTGTTGTGACATTTAGTCTCTGTGTCTCTCAACTAAGATGTGAACTCCAGGAAGACAAGAATTTCTTCTGTTCATGACTGTAGACCTTTGATACTTAAAGCTGTGCATGCTACAAAGTAAGCACTTAATTTCTATTTGTGGAATTCACTGCATTTAGGGGAGAACTGCATTAAAATCCATGAACTGGAGCACTTTTCTTTGCCTCCAGGCAATTGGAGGTGTTAGAGATCTTCAAACTGTGCCTAATTCCCATTAATTCCAGCTCATCCCTCTATTCTGCTATGGAGTGGAATTCATGAGTGTCCGCCCATGGCTCATGCTAAGCCGAGAGGCTGACGAGATGAAAGGCACATATCATAGCAAATAAACTCACACTTTCTGATCACCGACAGTGTCCTTTTGTGCTTTAGTCCCCACTGACTTTTCTAGTCTCATTCCTCATTTCCCCTGGCTCTTCACAGACTCCACCTGCGTATCCAGAGCCTATTTTCTAGACCCAATGCAGCAACTGTAGTTGTCTGTCTACATTGTCTTCATGATTTCATACTTTTAAACATACTATTCCCATTGCCTGGTGGGAATGGGGTTTTCTTACCCTTTGCCATTTGCAGAACTTTTATTTATTTATCAAGAATAGAAACTTTCGCTCATTTGTGGACCATTTTCTGACCTGCCATCCAGGCGTTCTTGGCGCTCAGAAGACAGCCTGTTTGAGTAGAGAGAGGATAAGGCAAGACAAACCAAACTTTGCCATATACTAGCTTTGTGAATTTAGCAAAGTACTTTTGCCTCAGTTTTCTCACCTGTTAAGTGGGAAAATAGGGCTATTTTATGGGACTGTCTTAAACTTATTGAGATGGCATTGTCAAGCCTGACACCAATGTGTGGCAATGGTGGGGAGGGGGGGTGTAAGTGTCTCTTTCCTCTCCCCTCTTCTGAAACACTGTGTGCACATCCCTGTCAGCACTCATCCACTCTGGGCAATTTGTAGTTTATTTCTCAGTCTCCTATAATTGACTGATGTTCCTGAAAACCATGACCTGGTTCTACTCATGTTTGCATTGCAGGACCCAGCAAAGCTCCAGGCAGAGCACAGGTGCTCAGTCGTTGTTTGTGTAATAGAAAGGTGATGACAATGAAATTAATAATTATAAATGGCTAGCATTTATTAAGGGCTATTGAGTCAGTATGTCACATGGATCACCTCTTGTATTCCTCAAAACAATTCTGCAAGCCTGTGTTCCTTCTTATTCCCCCCATCTTACAGATGAAGTAACTAATTCTCAGAGAATTTAAATAACTTGCCCAAGCACAGAGCTCTGATGGAATGGAGCTGGAGTTTAAAGCCAGTCAGTACACTGAATGAGCTTCAAGCTATAGACCACACCTCTGACTGGAATTTTCTTATTTCAGGGGTAAGCCCTTGGTCAATCCTGATGCTATTTCCATGGTTCCCCACTCTACATACAAAACAATCCTGCTGGACAGGCCCAGACATCTGGCCAATGGGAACTGGACAAAGCTCCATCTGGAAGCCATCAGCACCTCTCATGGGTCAGCTGCGAGAGATTTTATTTCAAATGACCCAATACATTTCCTCTGCTTCCCCCTCACAGACAAATTTGTTGGCTGCACTGTTCTGATAGTTTAGGGGTAAAGGCCCCACTTAAATGGCAACTTAATCTCAAATCAGTGAGTCCCCAAATGCTATTTGCTATTGTCGAGGCGTATGTTTCCATTTTCCAACCAAATCTACTTCAGAGGTACTCAGATGGCTTCCTTGGTTTCCAGGTACTATAGATCTGAGAGCTGAGAGCTCAGACTGGTCCTAATTATGCATTTTTTTTTAACTATTCATCGAAACAGTCTTAAGGTGGATTGCCTTATTGCATACCAATTTTCTGCTTTCAAGATTAAGAATTTGATGGTACATATTCCCTCTGCTTCCTAAAACTGACCACGGGTCTGAAAGTCAGAGAGTCAGAGATGACCATGAATCTCTTGTAGACAATATTAATCACATCCTTATGCTTCACACCTCATTGGAGAGCAAAATGAAGGTGGTGGGGCAAGTGGAGCCATAATGAAGTATTTGATTCCTATTCCATTGTCATAACTCATAGTTATCAACCCAGCCAGAAAATCACAACTGAATACTTAATAAAACACATTCGGATTCTTTACGCTCAAGATTCAGAGACTTAAAAATCATCAAAGTACACAAATTCCTTATTCTACTCTTAACAGTAACACTTGTGTTGATTCTTATATTTTAATATTCAAAAATACTTTTTTCAGGAAACAAAACATCAGAATCAAAGATGAATTTTCTAAGCACCCAGGGAAGCATCTCCCAAAATTTCAAAAATCTTGCTGATATAATCAGAAAGAAAAGTTTTGAGACCAAACACTCTGTCTGTGCAACAACATACAGTTATAATTGAAAATTCATGCTTATTTTTCACGTGACTTCTTTTGTTAATGAAGGCAGGCATTTCCTAAAGTCCTCTTACTCAAAGAATGTTGTGGCTGCAGATTTCTTAGTAAAATGTAATATGATTTTTTAATTAAAAATTTTTAAATTTTACATACACACATACAAACACACACCTTGGTTTATCTCTCCAAAATCACATCCTAGAAGTGGATTTGTGAATCAAGACATATGCACACTTAAGAAAGTATATCTTTAATCAAATGGCCCTCCAGGAAAATGATACCAATTTATACAACCAGTAGGAAGTTAACTCCAATATTTGAAAAGAGAGAAATAGAAACATGGATAAATTATATTTACATCAAACAATATTTAACACATATCTACCATGTACAACTCCAACCTGTAAGACAATAGGGTCTAGTTATCTTGGTTTGCCACTTTAGAGCTTAATGGTGTGGGGTGGTTTATATTCTCTTGCTTCCCAGAAAAAGGCACAAGTGTGATAGGGTCAATGGTTGCGATTGCAGGGGTAAGCTGGGACTAAACCTTTCATCCTCTGTGATACCCTCCTTATGCATCCTGATTTTCTAAGCCAATGTATTTGATGATTTCTGGATAAAACAAAATCATTGAGCAAGTTTAATGGAAAAATATCATGACTGGTGAATTTCAAATAAAGATAAAGATGTGTGATTCATACATAAAATACCTTGGTATGTCAGCTTTGTAGGCTTATAGAAAATAGTGACTCTCATTTTACTCCTTCAATAGGTATTTATTGAGTGCCTACTAGGTATCAAACACTGTGCTACAGGCTTGAGATTCAGTGATGAGCTACCTTACTATTGTTCATTGAATCCACATCCAGGTAACTATGGAATCACAAATTTACCAATTGCTGTGAAGTACTGTGTGTTATGACAGGGGAAAATAGGGGAATTAGAGCAGATAAAGAGTAGGGGCGTTTCTGGATAAGTGTCTTTTGAAGGAAGAGGAATTAACCAGATCAAAGATGGGAGCTCTGGCAGTTCCTTTAAAGTTTAACTTTGAGTTACAATATGACCTGGCAATTCCACTCCTATGTATGTACCCAAGAAAAATAAAAACACACACCTGCATAAAATCTTGTATCTGAAAGTTCATAGCAGTATTATTCATAATAGCTAAAAAGTAGATACAGTTAATGAAGGGATAAATACAATATGGTATTTCTAGACAATAGAATATTATTTGGCAATAAAAAGAAATATACTATTGATACATGCTACAATGCAGATAAACCTCAAAAACACTACGCTAAATGAAAGAAGCCAGACACAAAGACCATGTATTATATAGTCCCTTTTATATTAATTGTCTATAATAGACAAATCTATAAAGACAAAGTATAGTAGTAGTTGCCTGAGTTTGAGATAAGGAGGCTGGGGAAAAATGGGGAGTGACTGCTAATGGACACAGAATTTCTTTTGGGGATGATGAAAATGTTTCAGCATGGACTATAATGATGGCTTGTACAACTCTGTGAATACACTAAAAACCATTGGATTTTACATTTTGAGTGGATGAATTGTATGAGATGTGAATTATATCTCAATAAAGTTGTAACATTAAAAAAAGGAGAGAAAAAAAAGGAGCTACTTTGAGAGATTCATTAATCACGTATAAGTCCATTAGTTGAAGCCTGTGAAGAAAGGAGTGGGGGTTGGTTTCCTCTGCCTTGGGCTCCCTGGAAACTCATTTTCCCATGGAAAAAATGAGAATAAAACTCATCAAATTTTACATCAGTCAAGCCACTTTATTATGTGTCATTTTAGCTGCCAAAAACACAGGTCAGACTAACATGTAATCATTGATCAGTGGGCCCTATTTCTTATATGCCTCTCCCTCGTTGTCTGTTTATATTAGATCATAGCCACAGTGGAGGTTAAGGTGGAGTTAGAGGACTTTAAAATGTACTAAAGTTGTCAGTGAACCTTCTAGCATACAGTAAAGGCCTGAGTTTTCCTTTGAGTTTTTGTTAAGTTAGTTACTGCCATGTAAGTCACGATCAGCAAGGAATAGTGGCTAAATATTGAACCAGGTTTTTTCTAAAGTGATAAAAGATCCTCAAGCCATTGTTGAGCTTTTAATTTTTTTTTTTTTTTTTTTTGGATAGTTTATCCTTTTAACAACCAAGTACAACGCTGGGAGGTACAATTGTACTAAGAAATTTGGTCTCAGGAGGGGAGATCCTGGGAAAGATCCTGGGGACATCCTCCAAAATACAAAGCAATGGACTATGGATATGAAATTGCTACAGTCCAAGAACTTTGGAGCAAAACAGAAGGTCCTTCTCACAGTAGCCAAACTTTTTGGATTCTTTTAAATTTATATGCACTGACATAGGTCATGGATCTTGAATGACTTGTTCAATCATGGGCATGAAATAGGACTGTTCTAAGGAGCTGGAGGTTATCCTTGCCAAGATCTCAGTGGGATATGGCTCTGTATTTGAGGTTGAAGTAGATTCCCTTTGAACTGTCCTAGGATTTTTCTTTTTTCTTTATGCTGTTTTTTTTTTTTTTTAAGAAGAGAAATGTAAATTGCTTTTCCTTATGCCTTGAAAAATTTATTCAAATAAACTGGAAGGAAATATACCATAATTTAAATAATGGTTATTTATAGTTTACAATAACTTGTTTTGAAATTTTCTGCAATGAAGTTTTATTACATCTGGGTCAGAGAAAAAAAGTATGTGCCCTTGAATTTCTCTAGTAAAGTCAATTGCTTACTTGCTTCTTAATTCAAGATAGCATCTGGAATTCTAGTTGCTCTAATGCCCTCAGTTTTCTCCTTATTTATTACATCATACAGCATGGGTTTTGGAGTCAAAAAACTAAGGTTTAAATCTCTCCTTTGGCTGACAGAAGAGAACTAATATAAGATGCTGCCTCTTGATGCCAAAACCAACTCTAGAGATGAAACAAAAGCAGGACAGGAGTTGATTGCTCTCAGATCTTTAAAACTGAAAATTCATGGAGAGACAAATATGGAAAGGAAAAGAAACAGCAGGCAGTAGAAGAAGTGGATCAAGTACCTGAGGGAAGGAAAATTGGTGGGAATTCCACCTCTAGGGGTGCAAAACAGAAGCTGTGGCAACTGGGGTGAGCAGACAACATTAAGGTCAGTCTTGCCTTCCTTCCACCCCAGGTGCTTACTGCAGAGAAAGGCTGATCTTTCTCAAGCAAATGTGAGGGCAAGTTCCCTTAGGGATAAGGGAAATGGAGGGAGGTGGACCTAGGCTGTAACTTTCTAGGTTTCTCACTTGAAATACACCCCCACAGTGAAACTACTCTGTATGGCATTGCAGTAATGAATGCATGTCGTTACGCATTTGTCCAAACCCACAGAATACACAGCACCAATGGTGAACCCTGATATAAACTCTGAAGGGTGAGCGATAATGATGTGTCAGTGTAGGTCCATCAACTGCAAATGGACCACTGTGTGCCTGATAGCAGGGAATGCTCTGTACCTGTGGGAACAGGCAGGCTATGGAAACTCTCTATACTTTCTGCTCAATTTTGTTTGAACCTCAAACTACTCTAAAAAGTAAAGTTTACTAATTTTAAAAGACCGAAGGGTTTATTCAAGAATTTAAATATTGTTTAATGTAAAATTTATCAATTTACCCTCCAGGGTGGAAAAATAGGTTAATGGAAAAATATCTTATTTTTATCTCAATCATTATTAAAAACACTTAAAATTCAATGTTTATGAATGACATAAATGTTTTTAGAAAGACTAGAAAGTTATTTTCCTAACTTTATTCAATCATTACTTTTAATGGTAAAAACTGCAATTACTTTTGCACCAACCTAATATTTATTTTAAAAAGCTACAGTGAACACCAGTTTTAATAATGAATATTATATACATTCTTTTTAGACAAGGAGTAAGACAAGGAGGGCCGCCCTGGTGTTCTTAGCATAAACCCTGAAGGTCCTGGCTAAAATGATAACCCATGAAAAAGAGGAGTTTTATGAACTGAGAAGCAAAAGACAGAAGTATTTTATCTGCAGATAACATAATCATCTATATGGCAACCCCAGCAGAATTAACAAATTTATTGGCTATTAGTAAAAAATAAATTAAGTTGCAAATAAGATCAACTTATAAGAATCAATAGCCTCTTTTCACACTGACAATAATTGAGCAGAAAAATTTACTGGAAAGTAAGACCTAGCCGGGTGCGGTGGCTCACGCCTGTAATCCCAGCAATTTGAGAGGCTGAGGCGGGCGGATTACCTGGTCAGGAGATGGAGACCATCCTGGCCAACACTGTGAAACCCCGTCTCTACTGAAAAAAAATAAAATAAAATAAAAAATAGGGGGGCGCGGTGGCGGGTGCCTGTAGTCCCAGCTGCTCTGGAGGCTGAGGCAGGAGAATGGCGTGAATCCGGGAGGCGGAGCTTGCAGTGAGCCGACATCGCGACACTGCACTCCAGCCTGGGCGACAGAGTGAGACTACGTCTCAAACACACACACACACACACACACACACACACACACACACACACACACAGAGAGAGAAAGAGAAAGAGAGAGAGACAGAGAGAGAGAGAGAGAAAGAGAGAGAGAGAGAGAGAGAGAGCTGGGGATGGTGGCGGGTGCCTGAAATCCCAGCTACTCGGGAGACTACGGCAGGAGAATCGCTTGAACCCGGGAGGCGGAGGTTTCAGTGATCTGAGATCGCGCTACTGCACTCTAGCTTGGGTGACAGAGGAGATTCTGTCTCAAAAAAAAAAAAAGGAAGTAAGATCCACTTCCTAAAACAGCAGCAACTATAAAGTAGGTAGAAACCTATTTAAAAAGCACAGGAGAACTTTCTAAGAATAAACGAAAATATGAAACTCTATTAAAAGACCCAAAAGAAGACCGGAATAAATAGAAAGTATAGAGCATGTACATGGATGAGGCAACTTAACTTTGTTTTTATATCAATTCCTGCCAAATTAATCTACACATTAAATGCAATTTCAGGCAAAATTCAAGGAGAGATTTTTTTTGAAACTTCCAAAAGTGATTCCAAGTGGATATGAAAAGATAAATGTGCCCCTTATGTTAAGCAAAGTTTGAAAGGAAAATAAAAAATATAAAATGACCCCAGGATTTGAAGACGGGGTAAGCAGCACACTTGTTCTACAAGTTATTTAGAAAAACTACCAAATTTTTTTTTTTTTTTTTTTTTTTTTTGAGACGGAGTTCTTCTGTCGCCCAGGCTGGAGTGCAGTGGTCGGATCTCAGCTCACTGCAAGCCCGGGCCCCGGCCCACGCATTCTTCCTGCCTCAGCGCCTCCCAAGTAGCTGGGACTACAGGCTCACCACCCTCGCCTGGCTAGTTTTTTGTATTTTTAGTAGAGACGGGTTTCACCTGTTAGCCAGGCTGGTCTCAAACTCCTGACCTGGTGATCCCACCCGCCTCGGCCTCCCCAGTGCTGGGATTACAGGCTTGAGCCACCGCGCCTGGCCCCAAATTATTTTTAAAAGTAATGTGCTATTGGTATACTAATAAACAGAACCCATGCAATAGACTAGAGATTCTGGCATGTATGGGAACTGGTATAAAAGTAATACCACAACTCAGTGAATAAAAAATGACTTGCTTAGTAGAAACTCTTACGAAAATTGGCTCACTATGTGGAGAAAAATAAAACTCATCATATATAGAAGTGAATTAAATCCTAAATGTGAAAGGCAAAATATAAAATTTAGTAGAAGAAAATGCAAAAGAATATCTTTGTGACTTTTGGACGAAAATTTGTAACTCAGATTCAAAAATCATAAACCATAAAAAGGAAAAATTGATGCATTTCTCTACATTTGAAGTAATGATTATTCTTAGCTGGGCATGGTGGCATGTGCCTGTAGTCCCAGCTACTTGAGAGGCTAACATGGGAGGACTGCTTGAGCTCAGGAATTTGAGTCCAACCTGGGCAACTCAACTTTGTAAGACCCCCATCTCCAAAAAAACAAAAATAAAAAAAGGTGAAGATTATTCTTCAAGGAAGGAATTTGACACAAAAATAACCAATGGATAACAGACTAAGAGAAGACGTTTAATACAAATAAAAAGTTAAGAGCTGGGCACGGCCTCACACATGAAGCCAAGGGGGTAGGATGGCTTGAGGCTAGGAGTTCAAGACCAGCCTGGCCAACATAGCAGGACTCCGTTTCTACAAAAATAAAAACAATTAGCTGGGCATGGTAGGGTGCGCCTGTCGCCCCAGCTACTTAGGAGACTGAGGGAGGAGGATTTGCTTGAGCCCAGGAAGTGGAGGCTGCAGTGAGCCATGATCATGCCATAGCGCTCCAGCCTGGGCAACAGAGCAAGAGCCTGTCTCTAAATAAATAAATATATAAAACAAAAGATATAAAAATAAAAACCTTTGGTCCATTAAGGGTTATATTTGAGGTTGTTTATTGCTTCCTGGAGGCAGCAGTGATTTGGATAAACATAATAATATTTAGTAAAGAGGAGTGGACCTGCATGGTGGAATACTACACAGCTATCAGGAGCCACAAATCAGCTGCAGCCTTGTAGATCGATCACAAAAACAGTGTGGGGTTAAAAAACAGAGTTGTATTTATAATATAATATCATTTAGAAGAATTGAGAAAACATTTTAAAAAATTTCAAAGAAACATAGCTGAAGAGCTATTTGAATTACACTAGAATAGTAGCTTTATGGGAGTGATGAATGGCAGTGTGGATGGGGAAATGCTGAGTAAAAAATGAATTTAAACACAGGAGGGATCTTGCTGCAATGATAATTAGTGTACCACAAAATGGTAAGAAGAGCTCAAATCTCTGTACTACAGGGACACACACAAAAATCCCACAAAAAATTCCAAATCGTTGCTTCATGCACTACAGCTGTGGTACTCATGGGTAAGTCACCTCACCTCTCAGAACGTTAGTTTTCTGGACCATAAAAGGTGATGCAAAATAATCGCCTTATTCTTTAGAATTAGGATTAAATGAGATAAAGTATAGCAAGCTCTTAGAACACAACCAGAACATGGGATGGGGTTACATGTCAGCCACTGGGAAGCTGTGTGACTTACTGGTTTAGGACAGCATCCTTGATGCCAGACAGGCTTGCTGCTTTCAAAACTTGCTCTGCCCATGACCAGCTATGAGCTTGGTCAGTTGTTCATACTCCTTAAGCCACAGGTCTATTTTCTGTAAAATGGGCTTAGAATAACATATTCTCAGCTATGCCATGAGGATCACCTACAGTCAGCGTAAACAAAGTTGTTAGCTAAGAGCAGGTGCAAAATAAAGGCTCAATGAATTATTTTAATTTGTTATTTATTAAAATGTTTAAAATTGAAAATTAGGTTCACTTACACACTTTATTCAGGTAATGGCTGATGTAAAAATTTTAGTGAATCAAGTTTCAGTTGTCATCTTTTATTCATCCAATCCAATGGTTCCAAAAATTTTGGTCTCAGGACCCTTTACACTTTTAAAAATTACTGAGACCTCTGAAGAATATTTGTTTATATAAGCACTATCTATCAATATGTACCACATTTCAAATTAAAATTGAGACATTTGAAAATATGTATTAGTTTAGCTAATATTACAATGACAAACCCATTACATGCAAACAAAAATAATGCATTTTTATGAAAAATAAATTCTACAAAACAAAAGGAAGAGTGAGAAGAGTGACGTTGTTATACATTTTTGCAAAACTCTTAATAGAAAACAGTTGGAAGCTCATCTCTGCTTTGGCATTTAGTCTGTTGTGATATGTTGTTTTGGTTGAAGTATATGAAGAAAATCCAGACATAGATATGTAGTTGGCAAAGATAGGAGTTTTAAAATAGCCTTTTCAGATCACTGTGGATATTCTTCTTTCATGTTGTACCAAAATAAGTGATAGTTTTCTGAAGGTTAGTTGCAAAACCTACAAATCAGGTGGTATCTGAAATTATATCAACACAATTTTATTTTCTATTAGATTAAAACCCATTGATCTAACTTATACTTTAAATGAATTTTCATATTGCCATGTGATTTTGTATTGCTATGCACTGGTCTTTTGGAAAATATTGGTTCACTGAGTTTATATTGACACATTTCATTAAATGATATCAAAAAATCGTATTTGTTAACGTAATCACCAAATCTCATCTGGAAACCCTTCAAGTAAAAGGAAGCTGTCTAGCTCGTTGTGGCAGATACACATTTTCCAAAATTCTAATTTTTGCTTGAAAGCTCCAATTTTATCATTAACAAATATTGTCAGTTGTTTTCCTTGAAGTGACAGGTTCCTCTTTGAGAACATGTCTGCCACATATTAAAGACTGAAGAGCCATGTGCTTTTTTTCAGGTGTTCTTTCAAATAAAAATGGTGTTCCCTGAAGAAAAGCAGCTGCTTCAGCTAGACACCCACTCACACAAGTCCTTTTCTGGAGACAACCATGATACTTCAATATACAGCAAAGGATTTTATGCATACTTTCCATCTCATTATCCAGGATATACAAATTGTATTCAAATGTTAAGATGTAATATAATTAATACTTTTTGTTGCTTCATCAAAGACATTTTACATTTTTTGGTATTATGTATTGTGGTAAAAAGTAGAATGACTGCTAGTTCAGTTTGGTGTTACTATTTAATTCATACTGAAGTGCCAACAGTCTTCTTACTCACACTTATTCTGCAAATAAGACTTTACAGGTATTCTTAAAATAGTTGTGACCTCATGAACTCCTGGACCCCCATCAAGAGTGCTGTGCATCTTATCTGTTGAAAGAAGGATTTCCTTCTCATTTCTAAGGTGGTGTCTTCCATCTTTGACATCCCATTTCTACCCATGGTGCAATATGAAGGGAATCTAGGGAAGTAAATTATTTAATGCAGACAGGTGAGAGAAGAACAAGAAGAAGAAAGATGCCAAGTGTGTAGGGAAATAAGTTTAGTAGGGCTCTATCACCCTCCCACATAAGAAAAACTGAAGCCTCAAATTCATGAATTATGAGCTTTGGTAAAGGAAAGGAAAACAGAACATATGCTACTTGACTTATGGTGGGAATTTTTTTTTTTTTTTTTTTTTTGAGATAGAGTCTCACTCTGTCACCCAGGCTAGAGTTCAGTGGTGTGAACTCGGCTCACTACAACCTCCACCTCCCGGGTTCAAGTAATTCTCCTGTCTCAGCCTCCCAAGTAGCTGGGATTACAGGCACCCACTACTATGCCCGGCTAATTTTTGTATCTTTAGTAGAGACAGGGTTTCACCATCTTGGCCAGGCTGGTATCAAACACCTGACTTCAGGTGATCCACCCATCTTGGCTTCCCAAAGTGCTGGGATTACAGGCGTGAGCCACTGCACCCAGCCGGGTTACATCTTGATAAACTCATCGTTAAGGTGAAAATATCATTAAGTCAAAAATACATTTAAACCTATCGAACATCATGGCTCAGCCCAGCCTACTTTTAACATGCTGGATACACTTACATTAGCCTACGGTTGGGCAAAATCATCTAACACAAAGCCTAGTTTATAACAAAGTGTTGAATAGCTCATGTAATTTACTGAATATTGTACTGAAAGCATAAAACAGAATGGTGGTGTCGGTACTCGAAGTATGGTTTCTACTGAATATGTATTGTTTCACATCATTGTAAAGTCAAAAAATGTAAGTTGAACCATCCTGAGTTAGGGACCATCTGTATAACCTGTCTACAATTCTTGCTGATTTTACGTACAGTGAGTAATAGGGCCCAGAGCAATTGGCCTCTCTGTTTAAAGCAGCCTCATCATTGTCATCTGAGCGGCAGAAGGATTGAGCAATAAACCTCGAATCCTTCCCCACTGGCAGACCATCCTTCTTCTGTCATTTACAGCAAAGACTGTTGGGTAGGAAGGAATGGAGATGCATGCACATCCATTAGGACTTTTTAAATGCCTCTTGATACCTCCCTTAAGACTAAGTGCCATTTAGGAGATTCCGATTGCCCACAACTATCATCATCAATTATCTCCTTTATGAATAGATGCCCACTGTCAGGTTCAACATTCCACACACAGTCCTTATATTACAGGAATATATACGTTGTCCCCCACATTTATCTTATTTTCGCTCTGCTTTTCCACCATCCCTCCCAGTCTTCCCATTCAACCCTGTAATTATTAGCTGCTTGGTAATGAGGAATAAATCACTTTTTTATGGCTTCTTCACTGTACTTCTGCTAACAGATACCATATCACATTAACATTACGTTACACACCCTCAAGGAAAGGGTATGACCCCCCCATCATTCACATTGTAAAAGATTTATTGCATGGTCAGACCACTAGGCCATGAACCTATTTATCTTGCAGCACCAGGAGCTTAATATATATCCTTCTCTCCCAAACCAGAAGCACTTCAAGAAAAATCAATGTAGAAAATCCCGATAGTGTGCAATACATTGGAATATTTGACATTTTAACAAAGGCGATAATACATCCCCAGCCTTGTTTAATCCTCAGACATATTAAAATTATTTTAAAAACATAATAAAATAAATCATTTTATTTTAAAACATATTAAAATATAATTTACTGTTTTATTAAATATTAAGTATTAATGTATATTTAATGCTTTAAATAGTAAATAATAATGCATTATTATCACCATTGTCTAATCCTCAGACAAATTAATATTATTTTAAAACCATATTAAAATAAATCCTTTCCTTTACCCCCCAATTCCACTTTCACGTACATACACAATAACAAAGTGTCAGGCAAATGCTGAGTTCTAATTGTTTCTCTGACCAGAGACTCCGGATTTGAGACTTCATTGCATTTTCAAACCTGGCCCTGATTTGCATCAAGGAGACACATTCATAGTGCAGAAGCACCTGCTGGGAAGACAGGCATGGGAATGAGGCAGAGCCATCCCCACTGCGAGGGTGGAAACTGGAGCCTCTTCCGAGGGAGCGTTCACCACAGAGAATGCTTGGAAATTTGATCCCAGAGCAAATTTATCTGAGAATACTGAAAAAGGAAGCAGTTGTTCTTAGACTCAAGATCCATCCAAGAAAGGCAATTCGGCAGTAGGACAGAGGAAACTCTTGTAGCACCCTGTGCTGTTTTAACTTCATAGCTTCATTTATGCTACCCCATTTATGGGCAGTGAACTTCTGCACCCTGGAACACCGACTGGGAATGTAGTCCAGAGGCTAGTTGAGAAGGGGTTAGAGAACGGACAGAGTGTGAGAGATCTAGGGTTGGGCCCCTTCCTGCCACTCCCCATGCCGTGACTTTGGGAGATTGCAGTACACACTAGCTATTGGCATCCTCGTTGTAGAGGAGGCATTAGACCAGACATTTGGCCTGGGTCTGGCACTTGGGTTGAGTAACTTGGATGAAGTCACCAATGAGGTCATTCTTGAGCTGAGATGAGAATGGTGGACTGGTTTTCTGTCCTGTACGGTTGCTATGACACTGTGCGGTGGGGAGCGGAGGTGGAAGAACATCAAAGTAGTGAAGGGAATGTGCTCTGGCCATGGCCTGGTCCTGCCACTTAACTGACCACATGTGTGGGCTACTCACTTAACGTCCTTCTGTATAAACTTGGATGAACCTTGGCTGAGCGCGGTGGCTCACGCCTGTAATCCCAGCACTTTGGGAGGCCGAGGTGGGCGGATCACAAGGTCAGGAGATCGAGACCATCCTGGCTAACACGGTGAAACCCCGTCTCTACTAAAAATACAAAAAAGTAGCCGGGCGTGGTGACCGGCGCCTGTAGTCCCAGCTACTTGGGAGGCTGAGGCAGGAGAATGGCGTGAACCCGGGAGGCAGAGCTTGCAGTGAGCAGGGATCGTACCACTGCATTCCAGCCTGGGCAACAGAGCAAGACTCTGTCTCAAAAAAAACAAAAACAAAAAGAAAAAAAAGGATGAACCTCATGGGCCTACCTCCAAAGTCAAAGGAACACAGTGCACCACACATAATAAACGGTCAAACTGTTATCATTATTATTATTGCTACACAAAACCATCTCCATCATCACTGTTGAATTTGATGATCTCTCAAAGTATCTTACAGTAATTTTCATATTTCTGCTCTTTTATGAATGCTATTCTTTAATAAAATAGTTAATTGATAAATATTATTAAATATATTATTCTTACATTAGAAGTCATGCTTTTAAAACAAGAAAGCTAAAAAAAAAACCAAAAGTGCTGGGCGCGGTGGCTCACGCCTGTAATCCCAGCACTTTGGGAGGCCGAGGCGGGTGGATTACCTGAGGTCAGGAGTTTGAGACCAGCTTGGCCAACATGGTGAAAACCCGTCTCTACTAAAAATACAAAAATTTGCTGGGGGTGGTAGCACACACCTGTAGTCTCAGCTATTCCAGAGGCTGAGGCAGGAGAATTGCTTGAACTCGGGAAGTGGAGGTTGCAGTGAACCAAGAAAACGCTAGTGCACTCCATCCTGGGTGAAGAGCCAAACTCCATCTCAAAAAAAATGAAAGAGCAACTAAAAAAAAAAAACCCTTAATAACTCTACTCAAATGATGATTAATGTCATTTTGATGTATTTCTTTCTAATCTGTTTTCTTCACACACACACTTCTTTAGTGCAATTGTAATTATAGCATCTGTATAGTTCGTGTTTAAAAAAAAAAGTAACATGAGTAGAGAGCATGTTAGGCTTTAAAAATACTATTTAATGGCTCATAAAAATATGAGTTATTTAGTTTCTAAATGGCTGCATAACATGTCACATAGACATGGGTTAATGATGGATTAATCTATTTAATAGTGGATTCTATAGAATATTCCTTTTTCATTGGACATTTAAGCTACTTGTAGTTTTTTTCTTTTATAAATATTATTCAATAGCATCCTCATAAACAGATTGTTCATATACTTGATTATTTTCTTAAGATAATTTTGGTGTAGAATTACTGAATCAAAGTATATGATATCTTTGAATGCTCTTGATAAATATTAACAAATTAATTTTCTGACTGGTTATATCAGGTTACTCCCACTAACTGGTCACAAGAGCAGTTATCTTTGTACACTGTTGATAGCATTTATTATTTTTCTTCTTCTCAATTTAATTGGCAAAATATTATTATGTTACTTTTATTTGAGTATGTACTATTACAATTAATTAAATATTTTTCTATAGATTTGTTGTTTTTTTGTTTTCTTTTTATTTAAATAGTTTTTCATGTCCATTGTTCATTTTTATACCAAGAAGTAAGTACTTACATTATGACCTGTAAGAGCTATTTAATATTAAAGGCATTATTTATTTGCCTGTCCATTTGTTAATTTTCCACCTGACTTGTCTTTTCTTAATTTAATTTTGTTTATTGAGTCTTGTTAGACATTTGAAATTCTAATAATTTTTCCTCCTGTGCTTTTATTTGAAGAGACTTTGCCCACTTCAATACCTTTTTGGCATCTAAGTCCAATTTTCATTTTTATAATTTAAATTTTACGTTTATTTTGTTAAATTGGGAATTGAGTTTTGTAGAAAGTCTAAAATGAGATTTTACTTGATTTTTGTCAAATAGCTATATTCTTCTCAACAATTTAGTGAATTATTTATCCTTTCCTCATTATTTTGTGATGTTTAGTTTATTTTATAAAAAATATGTGTTTGAGAGAGAGAAACCCTCTTATCCAATTCTATTGATACCACTAGTTAGTTGGTAAAGCAAGAAAGCTGATTCTAAAATAAAATATGATAAGAAATGGTTTGTATTTTCCTTACATATTTTCATATGCAGCATTTTGTCAATATTTTAATGTGGTTCCAAGGCCTTTTTGAGTGTAAGTCATTGATTGAAATTCTCAATCCCTTTTTTTGTGTAAATTACATATGTTGCATCATTTATATTTTCTGGATTTAGTTACTTTAAAGTAGAATGAGGATGTACAAAAGCAAACCAAGATACGAATCTTTGCATTTTTAGTGGCTCAGTTTTGACTAGTTTTTTGTTTGTTTGTTTGTTTGTTTGTTTTTTATGAAAGACAAGGCCTTGCTGTGTTGCCCAGGCTAGAGTGCAGAGTGCAGTGGCTATTCACAAGAGTGGTCACAGTGCACTGTAACTTCGAACTCCTGGTTATATACTTCAAGCAAACCTCTCGCCTCAGCCACCCAAGGAGTTGGGACTACGGGTGTGAACACTGCACCTGGATCGTTTGGCCTAGTCTTTCCAGAGCATGCAACGTAATTTTCAGTTCATCAACAATTCCCCCTTAAACACTCACGTTTCAGTGGTTTCAAATAATAATAAAATAAAGTAATTATAATATTAAAAGTCAGCTACATAAACAGGTTGTAGAAAGACATCACTGACTTGGGAAGTAAATAACTCTGTGGGTGGCAAAATAATTTACACACACACAAACACACACATGCATTTATTTAGTTTAATCCCTGAGTGTTCTAGGTTCTGGGCATTGGTCATTTTGCTTTATAGAGAGAATGGAGAGTGCTGAATTGCACAAGTTGGTTAAAAGAGCTTTTCACAATATGCACATACATATGTGTGCGAATATGTTTTTGTGTTTATGTAGCTCGTTTGGGGCTAGCAGTCCTATTTCAATGGTTTTTCAGCTTTCACACCAGTAAGCAGTGCTTTCATTGTATCTTTAAAATATGTTTTATAGCTTTGAGAACTCCTATGCTATTTATTTTTTTTAAATGTTCTTAGTGAGACTCCCCTGTGAAATCTTCCAGATGAATTTTAGAATAATTTAGAATGTAGAATAGTTTTCCAAACTTCCATGAAAAAAAATCCCAATGGGATCTTGATTGTGATTATATCAAGCCTATATAATAGCTGGAAGGATTTTTTTTTTTTTTCCCCCTTAGGCATACGAGTGAGTGACTCAATGAATCTTTCAGTGATTCAGATCTTGTCAGGAAGATATTCTCACCTGTTTACCATGTTTAGCCTATTCCTAGGATCTGAGGATACTTTGGTGTGATGGTTAATACTGAGTGTCGACTTGATTGGATTGAAGGATACAAAGTATTGTCCCTGGGTGTGTCTGTGCGGGTGTTGCCAAAGGAGATTAACATTTGTGTCTGTAGACTGGGAAAGGCAGACCCACCCTCAATCTGGATGGGCACCATCTAATCACCTGCCAGCCAGGCTAGGATAAAAGCAGGCAGAAGAAGACGAAAAGACTGGACTGATTTAGCCTCCCGGCCTCCATCTTTCTCCTGTGCTGGATGCTTCCTGCCCTCGAACACCAGACTCCAAGTACTTAGCTGTGAGACTCTTGGGTCTTCAACCACAGACTGAAGGCTGCACTGTTGGGTTCCCTACTTTTGAAGTTTGGGGACCTGGACTGGCTTCCTTGCTCCTCAGCTTGCAGATGGCTTTTTGTGGGACCTCACCTTGTGACCATGTGACTCAATACGCCTTATAAACTCCCCTTTATATATACATCTATCCTATTAGTTCTGTTCCTCTAGAGAACCCTGACTAATAAACTTGGTCAACCAGGGAACATGTTGCTGCCTCTGTGGATGGAACAGGCTGTCTGCAATCCCCTCTTGTCCTGTATTTCTCAGCAAAGTCTCCATTTACTCTTCCTTCTGCAACCAGCTCCCTTCTCTAGACAGCACCCTTCATGCAGAAAGCTCTCCATGAGCACCTTATTGTTAGGTTTCTTTTCAACTGAACTGAGTTAAAGGGTTCTGTAATAATGCTTCAGCTCCAACTCCTCTCTGGGATATTCTCATTGTGATCAGATTATTAGACACTAAAAAGTGTTCAGAATTACAATAGCATAATTAGATGCTAGGATTTGAAATTAAGATGTCAAGAAGACTGGGTCAGAGGAAAAGGCTTTGGCCTGAGTTAATACACAGAGCCATGCTGCTATCTTGGGGAAATAGCTTTTGTCTCCTGATTTCCAGTTTCCTTGTGTGTAAAATGAGGTGACTACAATTACTTAACGTTTCCTTTTGGTTCTAGTATTTGTAGTGAACAGAAATCTTAGGCCATAAATCCGTAAGTTTAAGTACTATATCTTTACATTTCTATAGCTTAACTCAATTTCTATTTTCTGCTCCCAATCTGCTGGTGGACACACAATTCATCGGACGTGTCCTCATTCTCTTTTTCTGGGCCTGTCCTTATGGTACTGGGTTTTTGGAGACATTGTATGGATAGTGGGAGAGATACCCCCAAACTTTGTACAGATTGGAAAAACAACTCCTAGCCAGGTGCAGTGGCCCAGGCCTGTACTCCCAGCACTTTGGGAGGCTGAGGTAGGTGGATCACTTGAGGTCAGGAGTTTAAGACCAGCCTGTCCAACATGGGGAAACCCCATCTCTACTGAAAATACAAAAAATTAACCGGGCATGGTGGCAGGTGCCTGTAATCCCAGCTACTCAGGAGGCTGAGGCAGGAGAATTGCTTGAACCCAGGATGAGGAGGTAGCAGTGAGCTGAGATCATGCTGCTGCACTCCAGCCTGAGCAACAGAGCAAGACTCCTTCTCAAAAAAAAACCCCAAAGTACTCTTTATGGAAGTATATATATATTTTTTTCCAAGGACCCTTTTCCCCCACTGGTGCAATTCATGTCCACAGCCACAGAGTAGGAATCAGGTCAGGGGCTCAATTCTATTCCCCACTGGCCTCTGAAGCTAGATCCCCTGGGAAGGCACACAGCAGGCACTGAACTGGGCCAGTACCCCACACACTGCTTCCTGGACATACGCCTGGAGTCAGTGGGTGGCAAGGCCATGGAGAGGTGAAATGGGTCTTTGAGAAAGGGCCCTGGTGCTCTGCTTCCCTAGCCGAGTCCATGGGAGCTGGCCAGACTGCAGAGACAAGATGGCCTATTGCAGGCACTACACTGAGGCAGAGGACATGGGCCACCTTACACAGTTCTCAGTGTCACAGCTTGGCACAGTTCAGAATGTAAGTCCAGTAAGCACTAGTACAACGAAAGGAGACTTCTCTGCAGTCTCACCATCCACCTACTCCAAGGCTATGTACAGGAAGTGGCCATTGAGTTACGACCTCCTGCCCCCACCAGTATGCCTGCTGCCCACACTGGTCACACAGGGCCCAGCTTAACAAAAGTGGGGAGAGGTATATTGGCCTTTCCAAATATTGTTGAACTTAGCTGAATTGTAATGATTATTGCATTCTTGTAATTTATCATCTCTAAGGACTATGTTTTGCATGATTATCTCTTATATTACATTTTCTGTTCCCACTTGACTGCAGCACCCAGGGCTAGCTTATGAAGAAGGCAGAACAGACACTTGTCTATAATTGTGTGCACTTAGCAAATCAGTTTAGACTAATGAAATTGGCATTTTTGTGGGGCAAAATGGTTCAATGTTGGTGATTTTATGATTCAACTAAAATAGAATTGTGAAATTAGTGGCACAATAAAAAACATTAGAAGTATAAATTTGTAATTCTCTCTTCTGTCTACATAGTCCCTTTCACCTCCTTTATTTGATAAAGCTGTTTGGTCCTATCCTCATTGCTTCAGGGGATAGATGTGACAGGACAGAGGTCCCTTGGGTTTTGGTGTCTGTCTCCAAAGCCCAGGCCCTTAAGGAAGTGGTTTTCAACTGGGTGGAAGTCAGTGGAGTAGGGTCAGGCATTGAGTGTCGCAACTAGAAAGGAGGGGTGCTACTGGCATCTCATGGGTAGAGGCCAGAAATACTGCAAGACAGCCTAGATGCACAAACAACTCCCTTCACAATGAAGAAGTATCTGGCCCAAAAGGTCAACTTGTTGAGGTTGAGAACCCCAGTCTTAGGGGAACTTAGGGAACTCAGGAATAAACAAAATATTTTGGAGACGCATCAAAGAAAGACAGTTTCCCTCCTCCCCACGCAGGCTCCTTGTCCCACCAACACTAGAAAAAATATGTCAAATTGGGGGTAAGAGAGAGATGGGCTGGGCATCTTCTCTGTCCTCTAGAAAGTTATTCCAAATTTGAGTGCAGTAAGTATTAGTGGAACTACACAAGTCTGCTGGATGCATTTGTGAAACATTTCAGAATAAAGTGTGACATTAATATTTCAGTTTGATTCATTCTTAGTGATTACTTGTAGTCGCTGACGACAAGTGATTTCTGGATGCCACTCTCTCTGGGGTTTGGATGCTGCTGCATTCAGGAACTGAGTGTCTAGGAGACTGAGAACCTCTAGAAGAACTTCCAGGCTGCTAGCAGGATCTTGGAGAGTTCACCTCTGATTTTAACCAGCACGGGTTTCTCAACTGCTCATATTTTGACACATGTTTATCTGAAGTAGAATTAACAAACAGTCCTGTTCAATCATTAATCCAGCACCTCACACTTAGAGTATGTACACAGCTTTTCATTAATCCTCTCTATCTTTTCATGGCAGCAGGTGAAAAATATCATTGCAGGAAAGTATAATTGCCTTTAAATTTTTATCACACATCAGAAAAGGATCTAGAAGATTTGGGGTAAGAAATTACAAATGCAAGAATGATGTGCATATTTAATTTTAAATATTCAAATTAACTTGTTTTGTATGTGTTTGCATAAAGAGTCTCTAATTTTTAACTTTAAAATATCTGAACATTTTTCTAATATTAACAAAAAATGTTTTCCTAAGTGCCCTTAAACTAAAATGAGCTTTTTTTTTTTTTTTTTTAAGAATGCTTTTGAGTGTACTGGCTAGGAGAGGAAGAAATAGAAATGGGCAAAGCTTTCCATAAAGAAAGCCAGTTTTTTTTTTTTTCCTGAGAATATAAAATTCTTCCCATTCATGACTTTATGTAAAAAATTAAATTGGAAGAGACCAATGTTACAGACACTTCTATTTCAGCGAAAGGATTCTAACATTAACTGTGATGATTATCCAAGGGTGCACTGGGCTGGACTCACTAAACAGTAAGGAATTTTGCAAGTCAGTTGTTAAATGCAGCCATTATTAAAAATTAAACTATGTAAATTTAGAATTAAATAAATTATTTTAGAGACAAAGCTAATAAATACTCCAAACATATAACTATTTTATTATATTTCACCATTATCTTTTTTTGATCTCTGTGGTGGATATATGATCTAATGGTGTGCTATTATGCATCTCTTCCTAACTCCATGTTCAGTGCTCACAAGTTGGGAGCTTAAAATAAGCCCTAGTGGAAGTATTTACACCATGGAAATGAGCAAATACTACTACTAATCAAGCCTTCCTTTCTTGCCTGCAACCCCCTCCCCACCATACACACACAGCTCCCCACTGACTGGTAAACATTTACTGGCACATCAGTGACAAAACTATACTAACATAACTCAAATCAGGCCCTGGGAAGCCTCTACCATGCTATTATCACACAAAGTGGAAAATCAAAACATGCTGATTTCAATGGTGGTAAATGAGACATCAAGATCTTCCTTCTCAAGCAAACATACACAGATTAAACAGATGAAGGTGGTTCTGTCTAGGTACTCCAGCCTTCTCAAAGATAGGAACTCTTCCTATGATGGGGGAAAAAGGCTTTAAAAGTAGAATATAACAGACTAAGGGTGGGCATTTGGGATGGGGAGATAGGTGAAGAATAAAAAGCTCAGAGTTTTTTATTCAGAGTTTTGTCATGTGACTCTGGGCAAATCATCTCACCATTCTAAATGGAAATTCAAAGGATTTTAAGTCAGAAGTGAAACAATAAGATTTGCCTTTTAGAAAGACCCTTCTCTGGTGTCTTTGAAAGGTAGGATTTGGAAGTCAGGGATAGCCTAGAAAAAGAAAGACCAATTAGAATGTTGAAGCTTCTCATTCCAATGGGAAATTGAGCACAGAAAGCCATGGGCAGGGGCTGGCAGGATTAGTTTATTAATCTCAGGTGTCTTTGGCTCAAAGCATATGGCCAATTACAGAGTGGGGACTCAGTAATTACCTGATCAATAAAAGAAAAGATGTCAACCATCTTTTCTACACTCTACAGTCCTTCCTCAGGCTTAGGACTGGTTTTGCCTGAAGGTAGTACAACAGACTCAATGACATATGTATGGTATGATCTCCTAGCTCATCTTTCAATTTGGTTGTGGTTAGTTTTCTTTTTTTTTTTTTTTTTTTTTTTGAGACGGAGTCTCGCTCTGTCGCCTGGGCTGGAGTGCAGTGGCCGGATCTCAGCTCACTGCAAGCTCCGCCTCCCGGGTTCACGCCATTCTCCTGCCTCAGCCTCCCGAGTAGCTGGGACTACAGGCGCCCGCCACCTCGCCCGGCTAGTTTTTGTATTTTTTAGTAGAGAAGGGGTTTCACCGTGTTAGCCAGGATGGTCTCGATCTCTTGACCTCGTGATCCGCCCGTCTCGGCCTCCCAAAGTGCTAGGATTACAGGCTTGAGCCACCGCGCCCGGCCCTGGTTGTGGTTAGTTTTCTACGAAGTATATTCATACATACATTGAAATAAATTTTCTCATAGTAAATGAAGAAAAAAATGAAGAGTTACAGTTTAGAGTAGTGGCTTTTGAACTTTTGATCAAGACCCAACATAAAAAATATATTTTTTAGCATAGTTCACTGTGTGTGTATGTATGTGTGTATATATATATATGCATATACAAATGTGTGTATTAGAAAAAAAGTGCATAACATATTACTTATCTTTATTATGTGCATTGTACATGGATTTTAAAATTCTATTTTATTTCATTATAAAATGTTGGAGGCTCTCTAAGTTGATTTCACGACCTACCAATGAGTTAAAACCTACAGGTTGAAAATCATTCTTCTGGTTGATGAGAAAATGTCATTTATGTCTTTTTTTTCAGACGTACCACGTTAATCTAAATAGTAAATAGGCAGTTTACGGATGCAATTAAATGCATAAACACATGTATTTATGAAACAAACAATAAAACACTGACAATATTTAGTAAAGTCATAGAAAACATTAGCTTGCCACCTATAGCTATGCAATTTTTCATCTTTGCCAATATATTACAGTAATTTTTGATAATAAGTCTCTGTCCTGCTCACGGATGTTGCACAGCTGGCAATTTTTGTTAGTGGCAGCATTATATGTATGTGTTATGGATTGAATGTTTTTATCTCTCCCAAATTTATATACTGAGACCCTATCTCCCAATGTAACGGTATTTGAAGGTGATGCCTTGGGTAGGTGATGAGGTTTAGATAAGGTCTTGAGGGTGGGGTCCCTATGATGAGATTAATGTCCTTATAAGAAGAGGAAGAAAGGCCAGAGATCTCTCTCCATCTTACTAGGACACAGAGAGAAGGCAGCTGTCTACAAACCATGAAGAGAGCCCTCACAGGGGAAGGGGATCAGCTGGTCCCTTGATCTTGGACTTAGCAGCCTCAAGATCTGTTCAGAATTACAACTACAAGTCTATTGTTTCAGCCACCCAGTCTATGATATTTTGTTACAGCAGTCCGAGCTGACTAAGACAATGTGTAATCCACCTGCTTTTACAGTAAACGCCAACAGTGATTCTCCATCTGGGGGATTCCCCAAGATGGCAACCAACTTTCCCCATCATGTTCTCATTTACAAGTAAAAACCTAAACCTAAACCAAAACCAAAATAACTTCGGAAACTCATTAGTATAAGAACACAGGAACAATACAGCATCCTGTGCTTTGCATCCTACTGTCAATACAAAGCACTGATTGCTTCTTGGCTACCCTGCAACCCTCTTAAACAACATTGCCTTTGAAAAATCCGACAGAATTTAGGGCAAATTTTACCTTATGGAAATATACAGTATGAAAAGAAAAATATTAATTTCTTCATTGGTTTAGGTCACATATGTATAAATTAATGACACTATTTTAAAAGGTAGGTATATAGCCACACACAAGGTGAGTTATCTAGTTTGATCATATACTGTATTGAAGATCAATTCATTATAGTAATTGTTCAAACTCTGTACCTTTGACTCCTCATGTCTTTCTTCCTCAAGTGGTACAGTTCTCCCTATTGATCTCGTGGCCTGGTTTCAAGATCTGCTTTGAATAAACCCATGATCCACAGAGAAAGATGTCATAGATTCTGGCCTATGATTGACAGCCGTAGTGTGGAACTTCAGATTCAGATCCCTTAATTAAAGTGAATCAAAGTGATTCTGTCAGTAGCCACTTCTCTTGGGGATCAGTAGAACTCCAGAGCCCTTCTCATTGAAATCAATGATGGCAAAGCCATTGCTTTGTTGTTAAAGAGAGCATACCAAATGATTGCTATGCCAGAGGTTTTGTGGTTCCTATTCCTAATGAGATAAAAAATGCTTAAACTAATTATATTATATTATATAGGTAAGAACTTGGGATATTCTTCAATGTCAAGAGAGCAGGCCTGGAACTTTAAGTAACAAATGCTTGGATGAACTCAAGCATTCTGAGTTTTCCTGTGCTTAATATGTTACATTGCTATGTTGATATGTAATGTCACAGATGGTAATATTAGTCATGAAAGAACAAAGAAGCCAAGTTCATAGCCAAATGAGTTAAAAGGAGGGGACACAAAGTGAGCTTATCCCACAGACAGGTTTTTCTTATTGAAAACATCTTAAACACCATGGAACACCTTCCCAAGATCCATGTGTTGGCACAAGCAGATGGGGAAGACTGTAAATCTCAAAACTGGCTTAGTTCCCACTCAAGAACTAAAGCAAGGAGTGTGGTGAAATCAAATTCAGCAATGAATGGATGATCCTAATTTAACAATGGGCAGCCTTCCCACAAATTCTCATGCAAACCAGTGGTGGCTTCCTCTTTTTTTAATTAACTACACAGCCTTTTCCAACCAGGAGATTTAAATGTTTACTTCTGTTTGCTTTGCGTCATTTGCATTTCTTTCGATTCTAAAAGGAAATTAACCCCTTCGACCTAGGAGGGCATCCTCTTGAAGAAACAGACAAAATTGCAAAAACAAACCAAAAAAAATAAAATAAAATAAAACAAAAAAATTACAAAATAAAACTCCAAGAAATAAGCATTTAAACACTCACTACACACATTCATGTCCAACCAAATAAGATGGCCAGTATTTTGAATGATAACAACAGTAAAGCAATCAATATGCAATAGGCAGAGAAAAAAATCTAGATTTAAACAATGCTGCTTTTACCAAAAGAAAATTCTTTAAATCCCTAAGAAGGAAGAGCAGATTAGATATTGAGTCACTGTAGAGCAATGTAAAAGGTAAATTCCTTTTCTACTTGAGAAATTACACAGATTTCTTCTCCCCCTCAACTTTCAGATGAAATGTAGGAGGTAAAGAGAAAAGAGGAGTATTTCACCTACTCAGTATTTCTATTGTTGATTCATTTTGACAGATGCATTCTACTCGTCTTGGGCACCTGGGCTATGACTAAGAGAGACTGTGATAGCTGACTCTGACTACAAGAGCTATATTTGGAGGGTGTAGCAACAGAGAAGGAGAAGGGCTGGCTTGGGTACTCTAAATGGTTGTAGTACAAGATAATTAGATGGAATTGTACACGGAAAAAATTTGTTAGAGTTACCAAAAATATTTCCTAACGAGAAGCCTGTTGTGCTCTGAAGTAGTCAAAGGGATGCAATGAATATTTCATCTCCTGAAACATTTAACAGAGAAAGGAATGCAGGAATAGAAAGTATATCTTGAAGCTATTTTCTGTTGGGTGAAGAGTAGGAATCATCCATCTTTCTGGCCTTTGTTTCTGCTTCAACTAATAGGGTGGAGAGAGTGATAGCACAGAGAAGATACTTCTCAACACAGACATAGCCACACCATCATAAGAGATAAGATCTCTGGATGTAAAGTGGTGGAGATAAATCTTTCTACGCTTAAGCAGTGAAAAAACAAAACAAATGTTTTTTGCTTTTTCTGCTACTTAGTTCTCTTTAGCAGATCCTTTAGTATTTCCAGATCTAGAAAAAGAAGCAACACATTTTTAGTTTATTGATATTGAGTAGGGATAGTTTATGGAAATAAAGGAATAGCACTCCTAATATTTTGAGGATGAAAGTGATTAAGGAGACCTTTAGTCAGGAGAGAAGTGTAATCTAAAGAGAAGTGTACCATTCCAGAGAAAGAAAGAAAGGAAAAGAAGAAAGAAGGAAGGAAAGAAAGAAAGGAAGGGAGGGAGGGAGGGAGGGAGGGAGGGAGGGAGGGAGGAAGGAAGGAAGGAAGGAAGGAAGGAAGGAAGGAAGGAAGGAAGGAAGGAAGGAAGGAAGAAAGGAAAGGAGCACCAGCTCGAGGTTGGGTTCTGTACATCAGAACACTTAGGTAATTAAATGAGACTCTATACAGCATGGTTTATTTGACTAACTGTTTCTTACCTTTTAACTGGTTGTTCGGCTTTCACTTTAACTCAGTGATGTGACTACTTAAAGACATAATCAGCTCAGCTGTCGCTGGGTGTATTATGTAGTACTTTTCAAACGTGAATGTGGATAGCATTGCTTGTAGGGATTTTGCTAAATCACAGATTCTGATTGGGGAGGTCTGGGTGGGGGCACAGATTCTGCATTTCTAACAAGCTCTGGAGTGATGCTGATGCTGCTGGTCTGGGGACAACACTTTGAGCAGCAAGCGTGCGCAGCGTGACATCACTGCCTGCATTCTTCCGTGGATACAGACTAATGAAAGATATTCCCCTCGTTTAATATTGGTGAAGGTATAAATTAAGTGATACTGTGTTTTGTATTCCTCTTATACTTCCTAGAGCCATCTCAAAACTCTGATGGCAAATTACAAAATCATTTAAATCTGATGGTCCCCAACCCTCACTGCACATAAGCATCCCCTGGGGACCTTTTGAAAATTACAAAAGTCCAGGCCCTAACCAAAGTAGATTAAGAATCTCTGGGAGTGAGGCCAAAACATAATTTTTTCTCCTCCTCATATTATTAGAAAGCCATTTTACATTTACAGTGTGTTGATTACCCATATGCCCACTGCATAGTTGAAAGAATAGCTTAATGATTATCCATACCCCCATGTACCTAGATCCATCAACTGTTGCCATTCTGCTGTATTTAAATTATTTAAGGATATATTTTTGCTTTATCTAAGGTAGTTCTCAAGTGGGGGCAATTTCATCCTTCAGGGACATTTAGCAATATTTGAAGACATTTTTGGTTGTGACAACTAGGGGGAGGGGGACAGTTTGTGATGCTAATAAGAGTAGAGAACAGGGAACTTATTCAACAACCTATAATGCACAGGCCAGTCTCCCATGACAAAGAATCATCCAGTCCAAAATGTCAACAAGAATATAATATAATATAATATTAATATAATATAATATAATATATTAATATTGAATCACTTGGAATTAGCTTCAAGATGTTTTTATTTATCACTCCTGAATAGTTTAACATCTCCAAAGATCCTTCCACATAACCACAACATCAATATCATACATAAGAGGATGAACAATTATTGCTTAATATCTTCTAACAGTGAGTTCATATTCAAATTTTCTCTACTGGACTCTACATTTTTTTTTTATATTTTTTAACCAGAATTCAATTAAGTTTTGTGCATTGCATTTGTTTCATTTCTTTAGTCTTAAAATTTAGATCAGTCCTCCAGCCATTTTTTTTTAAATTACTTTTTTTGAAGAGACTAATCTTGTCCCACATTTGGGGCTTGATTTGATTAATTCCTGTTGTTTCACTGTTTGACTTATTTCTCTATTTCTTGTATTTCCTATGAAGTAGATGTGAGATGTTTATAAAGGCTTGATTAAATTCAAATTAAACATTTATAGCAAGAATATTTAGGGTGGGGCCATGTACCTTACATTGCATGAGTGTAGGAGCTACATAATTTCTGGTTTCTCCTCTTAACAGTGTTGCTAAATTTGATCACTTGATTCAGGTAGTGATCTCTCCCCATTGTAAGGTTCATTTTTCACTTTGTGATGAGCAAGTCCTTCTTGGGATGGGTTTTTGACACCTGCACGTCTCCTAGCTTCCAACTAATTTCACTTTATAGTGTTAGCATCCACTGATGCTCTTTGCCAGAGTCATAGGAGGTCAAAAAATCGTATTTCTTCATTTATTAATAACTTTTAAATTCTATAATCTCCATTTTTAGCTAGAATTCTTCTATTTAAAAAGCTCCTTCTACTACAATTTCTTCCAAAAAAGGCAGAATAAATGATTAATTCCTTCCTTTAACCTCTGCTTTTCAGAATAGACTTCAGAATAAGAAGCTGATGTTGTACTTACTTGTCAACTAGTTACTCCTAACCTGGACTTTTATGCCATACAGGAAAAATGGATAAATACAGCAGGAGATGTTACAAACTTTCTACAATCAAAAAAATAAATAAATAAAGCTACAAGGTTTTATTTTTGTTAGAGTATTTATAGTATATAAAAACCATGTATATTAATTAATTTCAAGTTAAAAGAGGTAAACTTCTAAAGTTTCAGAAAGGCATTTAGCTTTATAAAGATATTTGTCAAATATCAACTGTTAGAGGGAAGACGGGTTGAAAGTCATCAAGTTGAAATCGATTTCTTCATAACTTGGAATATATTTAAATAGGCTGTTTAGTCTCTCCTGAATCCATGGGTGTAAGCGATGTGTGAAAGCCAAACCCTTTACACACAGCAGCTAAACAAATATTCATTCAAGTTCTTGGATTTAAAAGACGGTGGTGTGTGGAAATCATTATTTTCCACAAGGGAAAGAAGACATGTTACAGGAAGCAACTGGAACCAGTTCTACCCCTTTGTTTCAAAGCCTCCAGTTCTTCATTTCTGAGCATAGAATCTCATCTTGGTTACTTTTTTTTACGAAGAGCAACTTTTAGCTGGCTGGCAGATTTTAATTCACCTTGGTGTGGCACACCAGTTTCCTAGGCCAGGTTTCAAATCTATACCTGGGAAAGTAAAAGTTAATTCTTTGAATTAATTGTCTTAGATACGGCCATAAGGGAGAGCCCTGCCTTCGGTTTATAACATGGTAAATTTGATTTTATGATGAATAAATGGGCACTTAGCACCAAAACCTTGCAGGCGTCATCCAGATGTCTCAGAGCTTGAGTGAGCACATGGATCTGGTCACACGGACACTTGTGTTCACTGGATGGATGCACAGTCTGGAAAGAAGTTGCATTTTTTCAAGGTCTGGAAATTTTAACAGTATTTGGCAGCTACTTGGTTTTCAAGATAATCCTGTCACTGTTTCTGGTTATGAATAGGGGTGGGGGTGGGGGCTCCAGAAGCGATGGTTTGGTGGCTTACTGAAATTGGGTAGAGATATTGGCATGTGGGAGCCTGGAGCGTGAGCATAAGCAAGCTTTTTGGGAAGAGACCTGTGATCGTGTTACTCTTGGTCACTTAAGGACCTAAGTGGTGTGGGTATGATGGGTGGAGGTGGGGGTCAGGGGAGAGAAAAAAGAGAATCAGAACATGAGTTTCATGGACACAAAAGCAATTGGTTAATTTACCCAGACTTTCACTTTTCAAATAGTTGTTTGGCTGGTCCTTAATCCTTAGCCAAGTGATTCCCTAAGGATGTGTTAATTCATTATTTTATCTATTAAAGATGTGCCATCAAAACAATCCTTTCTCAAGTTACAAAAGCATCTTCTCAGTTAGCCTTTGCTTGTCTGGCAAGGTTTGATAAACAGGCTAGTCTGTTGTCCTAATGACTCAGCCAGGGCTCTGCTCTGCCTCTCACTCTCATCCCTTGCTACTGGTGGCAGAGGAGTAGACTGTCACTAATGAGTACATGTGCATGCGATTAAAAACAAACAAACAAACAAAAACAACCACTGAGCAAGTGCTTCCTCAATTTTCTTTTCACTGAATCAAGAGACTCTCTTTATTACTCTTTATTGAACAGTCAGAAACAGAAATAAGAAGGCCACTTCCAGATAGACGGAACACCATGATCATTTTGACCTCTTGATTATTCAGTTGAGTCAAAATGATAATTTCACTAATTTCACCCTGAAATTAAAGAGCTCTGTGACAGAATCAACCAGAAAGATTGGTAATTTAAATAGGTATTAACATATTTAAAACAGGAGAGAAGTCTTTTGGTAAATGACAGGATTGCAGCTTTGAAACACTTCTGTCTCCCTGGAGAGTAATGTACTCTCCTTGGAGAAGCTCACATATTTTAGAAATATCAAGGAGTTAAGGCTACTAGCTAGGAGGACCTAACACTATCTCCTTTTCCTTTAAAAATTATATTTAATTATTCACATAATATAAACCTATGTACATAGTTATATTGTGTATCATACACATAATATAAACACTTAAGCTTCAACTTTATAATGCACAAATAGAGATAGTTATGATCCAAAGAGGAGACATGAAAAAGAAAGTAGAAAACAACAGTGACTCATACAAATTGCACATTGATCAATGTAAGTTTCACGGAGTTCTGCAATAGGAACCGTAAGACCAGCATGAAGGTTTTTCAATTGTAGACCATCATAAAGTTTCTCAAGACAGAGCCTCCATTTTTGTCTACTGGCTCTAATACTTTTTACTTACTTGACTACGTTACTCATTAATTCAACATATATTTATTGGATGCCTACTGTATGCAGGCATTATGCCAGATTTTTAGGTTACAAAAATAACTAAAAGGCAACCTTCTGGGGAATCGCTATTCCATAGAAAAAAAAAATGGTAAATTTAAGCATGAGTAGGTGCTACAATATTAGGTTGGTGCAAACGTAATTGCGGTTTTTAGCATTAAAAGTAATCTCAAAAACAGCAATTACGTTCGCACCAGCCTAATAGAAATAAATGCATGGATAGTGGAGGCTCAGACAAAGGAGAAGTAAATTCTATTTCTTGATGAAGCTATTTTGGGGAATCATGGACATTTGAAACTGCCAATTAGAGCTGCTACTATCTCAAAACAGTCGCCACTTCTTAATAGAGTGGCAACAGCTTTTTGATCATAGCCTCTTGCAGAGTCAGAAATGAACAATGCCCCCTTTTTTTTTTTTTGAGATGGAGTCTTTCTCTGTCTCCCAGGCTGGGGTGCAGTGCCATGATCTTGGATCTTGGCTCACTGTAGCCTCCGCCTCTCAGATTCAAGTGATTCTCTGTCTCGGCCTCCTGAGTAGCTGGGATTACAGATGTGCACCATGAATACCTGTTAATTTTTGTATTTTTGTAGAGACAGGGTTTCACCATGTTGGCCAGGCTGATCTTGAACTCCTGACCTCAGGTGATCCACCTGTCTCGGCCTCTCGAAGTGCTGGGATTACAGGCATGAGCCACCGTAATCAAAAATGAATGATGCACATGTTTTTTTGTTTTGTTTTGTTTCGTGTGTTTTTGTTTTTGTTTTTCCCCTGAGCAAATGTCTGCTTTCACATTTACCTTCATATACTCCTAGAATAATAAACAGAGGTGTGAAGGCTCTGGGTGTAAAGTGAGGGCTTTACTTGACGCAGAAGGGAAATGAAAAGCAATGTAGAAGTGACAGGTGCCAGCAGGGAGGGCAAGAAGAGGACACAAGGGCCACAGACGAAGACAGGCAAAATGGAAAGAACTTCAAACGAGAAATGGGGGGAAAAAGTAAATATTATTTGAAGGTGATTTAAACTATAGGAATTAAAATTATGGTGAAGGGAAGTGCTGTTTGGACATTAAAGAAGAAACGATCACCTAAGCCCCAAAGGGCAGGCATGATGAGAGCACTTTCTATTGTTGTGGGCGAGGAAGTTTGGTGCCAAGTCAGTTGTGTGATGAAATCTGTTATGAATTTTCTCCATCTCAACATTAGATTAACACACGGGGCTTCATTTTCAAAGGGGTCCGAGGAAAGCAAGACAGACTACTCACACAAATAAACGGGAGTTGTGTGTTTGAAATTCCCTCAAAATGCTGAAAAACAGCCCCCCTTAAATGTCATTATGTATTTTAACCATTTGAAACCAATTTATAACAGACATGAAAGTATTCTTGTCTACAGTAGAGTTGGCACATGGCACTTCCGATGTTAAACATTTCCAACAAGCATCCATTCACACAGCTCCCTGTGCTGGTGATGTTCCCAAGCTTCTCTTAAGTGGTTCACTTACACGGAGGCATTTCTGAGACAGGGAGCACAATTACAACTCCCCTGGACTGCCCAAACCGTAAGGCGTCTCTGAAATTCAATCTGTGTGCCTCAGGAGGTTACACTTTAAAAACAGCGAGGAAATTCTCAGTTCAGGCTATAATAGACAACAGTTAGCTTCCATTTTAGAGGTAGATATCTTGAATTTTTAACTGATCATTTGTCTGGAATGCCACTGAGGACATGGTGAACCTGTGACCTGAGTGATTCCCTCTCTTGGAGCTCGACTTTTCACAACTCAGGAGAACTCAGGAACATGTTTTTCTAGTTCTGCTTCCTTACTCCTCTTTCTTGTCCTTTCTTCCCTCCTGCGTTCCTTTTCTTTCTTTCTTCTTTCCTCTTTTCCTTCCTCTCTCTTTCTTTTCTTTCTCTCTTTCTTTCTTCTTTCTTTTTCTTTCTTTCTCTTTCTTTCTTTCCTCATTTTCTCCTTCCTTCCTTTCTCACTCTCCTTCTTTCTCCTCTCTCCCTCCCTCCCTTCTCTCCATTTCCTTTCCTTTTCTTTCCTTTCCTTCCTTCCTTCTTTTTCCTTCCCTTCATACCTCTCTCCCTCTCTTCCTCCATCTTTCTCTCTCTCTCTTTCTTTCTGACATCCTTTATCCTTTCCCATTGTACCACACAGACTCATATATTCATCACCCAACGAGAACAAAGATCAATACGGTTAATTAAATGAACATTTAAAGAAGCAAACTGAGAACTACTCAAATGGACATAGGTCAAATCCTCCCCAAACCTTCTTCCAGTTGTAGAATTTTCATATAAAGTGAAATCACTTTTTAAAGCAACACAGCTGCAGAATCTAGTTATGCTTAGACTAGAAATGCTGCTTTGAGGTTAGAAGTCCTCTCTCCTACTCATAGCTTGGATCAATCCACCCATTTCCAGCTTTCCTTACTATGGTTAGCAACAGGCCACAAGGAAGTTACCTGGCCCCTTTTCTTAAAGGATGAAAACTCAGTTTTTCATTTTATCACCTACTGCCCTGAGAAGTCTCACTTCTTGAGGAGAAACCTTGATCCAGTGACTTCCACTGGTTTATTGTTTATCCATGTTCTCCTCTGATCCATTTCCTGTGCCCTTCCTCCGTGGACATGGTGGCTGCCATCCCTTCACTGTATATGACTGATCCAAGCCCACTGGGGTCACGTCATCCCCTAGGTGATTCCTCTACAAATAGCTGGTATCCCTGTACTAGGTATTGTTATAGGAATAAGTAAGCCTAAGACTGTGGGAGAGCGAGATGTAGGAAGAGGTTTACTCTGGGTTGGTAGGAAAGTAATTCCACTTACCGCCTCTCCTGCCATCCTGTGAACAGGAAATCTCACTGGCTCCATTGCTACTTGCAGTGCTCTTAGGACCAAGAGGGAGCCCATGATGAAATGAGGCAGATGCCCCAGTAAGCAGAGGAAGGAATCAGAAAGAATGTGCAGTGTCCAGGCACTGATTCAACCTATCCTGAAATTACCCTTGCCTCTGACCTTGCTGCTATATGAAATAATAAATTTCCTCATTCCAGTTAATTTAATTTAAGGCAGAAGTGTCCTCATTATACACTTTTTTTTTTTTTTTTTTGAGACACAGTCTCATTCCCATTGCCCAGACTGGAGGACAGTGGCACCGTCAAGGCTCACAACAACTTCAGCTTCCCAGGCTCAGGTGATCCTCCCACCTCTGCCTCCTGAGTAGTGGGGACTACAGGTGTACACCACCACACCCAGCTGAGTTTTTTTTATTTTTAGTAGAGACATGGTCTCGCATGTTGCCTAAGCCAGTCCTGAATTCCTGGGCTCAAGTTATCCTTCTGCCTCAGCTCCCCGAAGTGCTGGGATTACAGGCACCAGCCTTCGTGTCCAGCTATCACATTCTAGAGTGAAAAAATCTTTATTCCAACACCCCTTTCCTCTCTTTTTTTTCATTTTTTAAAAATTATTTTATATGTTGACTAGTGACAGCTAGCGTGACCTATTCTCTTTATTTTCTTGGGACTAAGGAGTTTTGGGGGATGTGGGACTTTCAGTGCTAAAAATGGGCTGACCCAGGGCAAATGGGATGGTTGATTCCCTATAAGGTTAATAAATCATTTGTATAATTATACTGAAGACCGCCAATCCCTGGAGTTTGGCTGTTACTTTCCATAAGGACTAGCTTTCTATCAAAATCTGCAAAAGGGCTGGGTGTGGTAGCTCATGACTGTAACCCCAGCACTTTGGGAGGTGGAGGCTGGCAGATCACTTGAGGTCAGGAGTTTGAGACCAGCTTGGCCAATGTGGTGAAACCCCACTTCTACTAAAAATATAAAAATTAGCTAGGTGTGGTGGTACATACCTCTAGTCCCAGCTTGGGAGGCTGAGGCAGGAGAATCACATGAACCCAAGAGGTAGAGGTTGCAGCGGGCCAAGATTGCGCCACTGCACTCCAGTCTGGGCGACAGAGCAAGACTCAGTCTCAAATGAAAAAAAAAAAAAAAAATCTGCAAAAGCTCTTTCTTTTTACTATTGAGACGCAATACTAGAACAGATCTGGGCCTGAGAAAGAAAACAAACACACAAACAAATGCTTGGATTCTCATTCCTAGCCTTCCTGGTTCTCTGAGCTGGCCACCACTGAAGTGGGACCACCAGGAATGTCAGAGGTGTCTGGCATAAGTCTCTCATATCATTAGAAAGGGAGAGAGAGAAGAAAAGAAACAAGGAAGGAGGTACAGGAATGAAGATTCACCAAAGATCTCAGAGCAACTAAATGGCTGAGCTGAGGCAAAAATGGAGTCTCTTACCTGATACTTGTTCTTTGCACATTTTCAGACATACGTATCAGTTCTCTACATACAATGCTTCCATTCCTCTCATTTTCCTCTATTCAAGAAGAATACGGTCTAGATTAGAAGAGGCCAGGAAAGCTACGTGATTCTGTATCTAAATGATCTTAGGAAAAACTCTCAGTTTCTCAACAGTGAAAACAGGTCACTCGTGTTTGGTTTTCCATTCACACTCAAAACTCATACTCCGTTGCTTGCTTTCCTGCTTTTACCTCTGAAGATGTTTAAGGAGGTACTTCAAAAGTAACATTTTGGAAGCCATTATGCTCAGCAAATAATGCGGGAAAAGAAAAACAAATACCACATGTTCATTCTCACTTATAAGTAGGAGCTGAATGACTAGAACAAATGGACACATTGCGGGGATAACACACACTGGGGCCTATTGGTGGAGCAGGGGGAGGGAGAGCATCAGGAAGAACAGCAAATGGATGCTGGGCTTAATACCTAGGTGATGGGGTGATCTGTGCAGCAAACCACCATGGAACACATTTACCTGTATAACAAACCTGCACATCCTGCACTTAAAATAAAGTTGAAACAATAAATAAATAAAATGAAAAAAAATTTAAAGTAACTTGTTCAAACGTTCTATTGACTACACCTGAGAAACATACAAACCTCCCACTTTCACCTCTATGACCCCACTTCAGGAAAGCATCTCCTCTTGCCTGAATATTGCAATAGTTCTCTGTGGTCCCCACTTCCACCCTTGTCCACCACGCCCAGAGGACTCTCCACATGCAGGCAGTGACCTCCAGACACTTGGGCCAAACCATGACTTCTCTTCTCTGTGAAGTCTTCCCTGGACAGTCTCTATCCCAGCTGGCTTTATTTTCTCTGTAGTACTTATTATCATCCAATTGCCTATAGATTTTACTTCTTTATTTGTTGAATACATGACTTCCCTTACTAGAATGCAAACCCCATGAGGTTAGGGATTTATCTCTTGCGGGATCACCAGCACTCAGAACAGTACTCACTACACAAAGACATCTTCAATAAATATTTCTTGAATAAATGAAAATAATTTATCCATTCAAAACCCCTCAGAGGCTTCCCACTTTATTCAAAATAAACACCAAGGTAATGGCCTACAAAGCCTTCCATCACCATGTATTAGTTCGTTTTCACTCTGCTAATAAAGACATACCCAAGGCTGGGTAATTTATAAAGGAAAGAGGTTTAAATGACTTACAGTTTCACGTGGCTGGGGAGGCCTTACAATCATAGCAGAAGGCAAAGGTGAAGCAAGACACATCTTACATGGTGGCAGGCAAGACAGACCATGTGCAGGGGACAGGGGAACTCCCCTTTATAAAACCATCAGATCTCATGAGACTTATTTGCTATCATAACAGCAAGGGAAAGAGTTACTCCTATGATTCAATTACCTCCCATGGGGTCCCTCCCATGACACATAGGAATTATGGGAGCTACAGTTCAAGATGAGATTTGGGTGGAGATACAGCCAAAACATATCAACCCACCTCCCACTCCAATCCCCTAGCCACTCACACTTCTGTCTTCTCTGCTTCCCCATCTCTGAAACTGGACTCCTCACAAGTCTGGAGCATGCTTTTGACAGGTCTTTCCTGATTTCTTTTGCTATTGGAAAGCTCCTTTTGCAGATATCTGCCCACCTTTTCTCCTTTACATACATCAGGTTTCTGCTCATATGACATGCATCAGAGCCTTCCCTGAACTCTTAGCACAAAATAACCTCACCCCTCCCTGTATTCCCCACTCCCCTTGGCATTATCTTTCTTTACAGTAGTACCATGACTTTTTTTTTTTTTTTTTTTTTTTTTTGAGACAGAGTCTAGCTCTAGCTCTGTCGCCCGGGCTGGAGTGCCAGTGGCACAGCCTCCACTCACTGGAACCTCTGCCTCCTGGGTTCAAGCGGTTTTCCTGCCTTAGCTTCCTAAGTAGCTGGGATTACAGGTGAATGCCACCATGCCCAGCTAAGTTTTGTATTTTTATTAGAGACAGGGTTTCACCATGTTGGCCAGGCTGGTCTCAAACTCCTGGCCTCAAGTGATCCACCCATCTCAGTCTCCCAAAGTGCTGGGATTACAGGTGTGAGCCACTGTGCCTGGCCTCCCTTATCTCTTCAATTATTATTATTTTTTTGTTATGCCCCACCTTCAGTCTGCCCCACTGAAATGTAAGCTTCATGTAGAAATAAAATTTGTTCTATTGGCTACTGTATTCTCACTTGGCAAAGAGTAGTTGCTCAATAAATATTTGTTGAATGGATGAATGGATGAATTTTTGGCTTTTTATGGGCCTTTTAGTCATTACTATTTGTCATTACATTTATTGCAAACATTTTCTCTAGTCTCACATTTAACCTCTAAGTCTTTATGGTATTTTTACACAGAACAGTAATTTAATTTTTACGCAGTTGATTCTTTCTGTCTTTTCCTTTGTAAATGCATTTGCCTGAAAAGCTCTTTCTGACCTAAAAATCAGTTAAAGACACACCTATGTTTTCTTCAAGTATTTTATAGTTTTACTTTTTGCTTTTTATCTTTTAATATACTTGGAAATGATTGCCTATGTGAGTTAATCTAAACTAATTATTTTCTACAAAACAATTTTCTGTATGTTACAATGTATTGATTATTATATTGTATTGATCATTATGATGTATAGTTTATTGACTAATTCATTCAATACTTAACTATTTCTGTCTTTCTATTTATAAATGATTCTAGGTTATTTATTCTTTCCATGTACTTTAGGATACTGTTCTAATCATTATAGTTTTACAATGTGGTTTAACGTTTTATATTTAAAAATTGCTTTTTTAAATTCAAATTTTACTTATATTTCCTCTCAATTTTTAGGCTAACTAGAATTATGTTAGCAAAGTTCTCAAACAATATTATTGAGACATTGACTTAAACTGTGTTGAACATCATTACCTACTGGAGAAACAGTGAACTCACCACAATACCCTTAACAGGTGTTGTGATTCTAATGGCTGTTCTAATAGGAGATGATTGCTTAGTAAAAGTGTATTTGGTCAGGTTTCTCCTCTGTGAAGTTACTATTTTTTTCCTTTTGTAATTAGTAAATATTTGGTGAGTAACACACTGTCACTATGAGACTACTCTGTTTCTTCTCCAACTTTTACTCAATGTTGTTTTTGTTCATTGGTGGGTCTTACCAGCAGCAATTAGAACCATTAAGTCACCATTAGAACATCTTAGGGTGTTCTAATGGTGATTTATCTTATTCTCTCTGCATTGATTGATTAGAATTCTTCAGTCAGGAGGTTATCCTTCCCCCTTATTTAGTTATTCAATTATTTATTTATGACAGTAAGGACTCATAGATATTTACTTTAGTCTACAGACTACAATCTAATACTATTATTTGTTTTGTTATTCAAATTGTTCATGCTCTGCCCATCGGAGTGCTTTCAGGTTGGCTCCTTTGCCCTTGGCCTAAAAAACCCCATCCTTTTTAGCACTTGCTTACTCTCTGATATCACGTTTCTTACAATTTAGCATACTTTCTGATATCACAAGGTTCCTTAAGATTTCTCCAAAGAAAGATGTGGCTAATTCTTAATTACTCAGCATTTGTTAAATAGTTTGAAGATTTTGGATACTTTTTTTCTCCATCTGCAACCATTTATAGACTATAGAAATGTTGATTATCCTACCGTGACAAAGATAAATAGCTTAGGAATCAGGGAGAAAGACAATTTTTATATTGCCTATCTTTGGTTATTTATTTATTTATTTATTTATTTATTTATTTATTTATTGAGACAGAGTCTCACTCTCTTGCCCAGGCTGGAGTGCAGTGGCGTGATCTCTGCTCACTACAATCTCTGCTTCCTGAGTTCAAGCGATTCTCCTGCCCCAGCCTCCCGAGTAGCTGGGATTACAGGCATGCGCCACCATTCTCAGCTAAGTTTTTTTATTTTTGAGTAGCGACAGGGTTTCACCATGTTGTTCAGGCTGGTCTCAAACTCCTCACCTCAGGTCATCCGCACACCTCAGCCTCCCAAAGTGCTTGGATTACAGGCGTGAGCCACCACACCTGGCCCTCTTTGGCTTTTTAAATGAATAACTCTGGTAAAATCTAATATGATGCTTAGAGATTCCTTATACATACAAATGGTCTAAGCTTCTAATTTCTTTAAGTAATCAGACTTCTGCTTTCTATACCACAGAATGAACTTTGAGGACCCCCATTTTCTCCATCTGTGTCCCTCAGCCACTCTGCTACACCCTAGCAGTTCTGGAGGCATCCCACGAACCCAAGGCTCCCCAAACACCATTTGTAAACAACTTACACTGAATAGTCCAACCCCCTCATTTTACAAATAAGCAAACTGGGGCTGAGGATATAATGAGTTATCCAAACTACAGAGTTAGTCAGTGGCTAAGTTAGGAACAGAACTCTGTGTTTGGGATCTATGTAAGTATTCTTTCAGCTTACCATACACTGCTGAAGGAGGTAGGATTATTTCAGTTCCTAAATGTCTAGATCGACAGTAAGCTAATAAATGTAAGCTAAAATGGACAGAATCCAAATTAGAAAATAAACAAAGAAAACTACATTTACAATAAAATAAATGGCTTTTGGAAATTTGTTTAAATAAAAGTTGAACTTAAAACTCACAAATGATGCAAGATTACAATTCTATCACATACTCCATGTGGGTCCCTCAAACCTTTCAAGTACTGTGTTACATTTGGTAAACTTTATGTCTCCAAAGGCAGGCTCATTTGTCCTGGTGGCTTTTAAGGTGAAGTAGTATCATTAAGATCCCTACAGAAAAAAAATATATGTATGTATGTATGTACCTAGACATAGTCATAATG
Source organism: Papio anubis (assembly GCF_008728515.1). Classification (NCBI taxonomy): domain Eukaryota; kingdom Metazoa; phylum Chordata; class Mammalia; order Primates; family Cercopithecidae; genus Papio; species Papio anubis. The sequence continues at coordinate 111,370,443 of NC_044979.1, read as the reverse complement.
TGGAATACTTTTCCCACCATTATACTGAGGTTCTTGTACTCAATTTTACTCAATAGTCTCATCTTTCAGGTAATCATACCAAATCCAAACTAGAAGTTTTATCTCAGTAGCAAGCAAGACCTAGATTTCCTATCCTCTCATTTAAAAAAAATTTACCCTCTCATCTTCACAAGCTTCCAGGACCATACCATTAGACAAATGTCTTATATTTTGCTATAATGTCCCTTTCATGTGTATGACATTTTATTTTAAATATCTTACTAATTTTATCCACATAATAAACTCTAACAATCTGTTATGAATTGGTAAAAGTGTGATAAGACCAGCATGGGCTGGGAAATGGTGAAAGAGTGTTTCTCCAGGGTAAATGATATACTACTTAAGAAAATGTGTATCTTCAGAAACATTCTCAACCTTCAATTAGAAGTTCATATTTATGTGGCTTAAAGGAGAGAAGAAAAATAAGTGGTATTATTCTAAGAATGCACTTCAGGCCATTGAGCCCAATAAGGAAAATCTAATCCTAAAATGAAGTAAAATCGTGGCTAGTGACTTTGACTATTTGCATATATGCTTAATAATTTATTTGGTGCAAAATAAAGTATTTTAAAAGTTATGGCTTGTATTTTTGCAGTAGGCAGAATAATGATACCCAAAATGTTCCCACCCTAATTTCTAGAACCTGTGAATATGTTCTGTTACATGAACAAGGGGAATTAAGAGAACAAGTGGAATTGAAGTTGTTAATAAACTTACTTTAAAATAGGGAGATTTCCCTAGATTATCCAGGTAGGCCCAATGTAACCGCAAGAGTTCATTAGAATGGAAGAGAGAAGTAGAAGAGAAGGTCAGTGTCAGAAAGAGATTAGAAGATGCTATGCTGCTGACTTTAAAGAGGGAGAAAAGGACCACAAGCCAAGTAATGGAGGCAGTTCTAGAATTTGGAAAAGACTGGAAAATAGATTCTCCCTGGAGCCTTCAAAAGGAATGCAGCCCTACCAACACCTTGATTTTAACCCAGTGAGACCCATTTTGACTCGGAACTTCTAGATATGTAAAACAATAAGTGTATGCTACTTTAAACCATTACGTTTACGGTAATTTGTTATAGCAGCAATGACTAATGAATATAATTTGAACAAATTCTTACCAACAAGAGAAATGAATCTATGCATAAATAATAATTACCAAAAAGATTTAAGAACTCATAAAATGATGATATTTGAGAATGTGAAAGACTATCATCTGATAACGTGTGGTATCCAGAGAAGGGAAGAATATACTCCAAAGTTTAGAAAGTAGAACTTGTAAAAGTTGAGTGAAAAGTTTGCATTACTCCATAACATGAAGTTTTGAAAGGAAATATAACTTTAGAAGGTTGGAAAGTTCTCAAAAGATGTAATTATGACTGTATAATCCTATAGATTGAATTGTATGAAGCTACAGAAGGCATGCTTATCAAATATGTAGATGGCATGAAGCCTGGCAAGAGAATGAACACATTGTATGTCAGAACCAGAATTGAAATAACAAAAAAAATCTTGTCAGTCTGTAGCAATGGGATGAATCTCTAAAAAGATAGAAGTTAACAGGGATTAACATAAGATCCTACACTTGGGTCCAAAAACCCAACTGCCCAAATGCAGTTGGAAGTGATATAGTGTAGCAGCCTGCGATAAAATGACGGTTGAGTTTTAATAAACCAAAAAGTTAAAGAGATATGATATGATAATGGAATAATAGAAGTGTTAACCATTTCAGAAAAGTTGTTGCTACCACTGTCTGCTGGTCAGATCATGTGAAGCAATTGACTAGTTTTGGATTTGGTACGGGAAACAAATCAATAAAGCAAACATGCATGACACTTAGAAATAAAATATAATTGAATATATTGGTGGTGTTTACACTGAAGAAGACACAACTCTAAATTCAGAGTGAGGAAGGGACTGCTAGTTCTCTTCAAATATTTTAAGAACTTACAAGTCAAAGGTGTGAGACTTATTGTGATTGGATCTAAAGATTAGAACTAGGATAGTGAGTAGAAGCCACAAGAAGATAGAGCCTAATTCAATTAAAGGAGAAGTTACAAGGTTGTCTAAAATTCAGATGGGCTGTTTACAGAGTGGGTTCACCATCCATGGAGACATTCAAACAAATTAAACCACAACTTGATAGAAAATGTGTTGAAAGTCATTCAAACAGTGAAAGAAAATGTAGATCAGATTACCTTAGTTTCCGATGCTATGACCAAGGATCATTTAGAGAAATAATTCCTATGTAAGATTTGTTTTAATTCACTTTTTACAGTGACGAGCTTAATATTTTGGGTAGTATGTCCATATCTTGGCAATAACAAACTACATGGTCTCATGCTCCTTTTTGATGCAATGTAAAAAGCCTTACTGGAAAAGAAGAGAAAACTGTAAGTTTCAGGTAACTTTGAAAGATTTATTGTTTTGTTGTGGCTCTTAATGATACTGCAAAAATGGAGATGTTGAATTCATAGGGAGCTAAGTACTCAGAAAAGCTGACTAAAATCTCACTGTTCAATTATAGAGGAAAAGAGATTAATTAAATGGTAAATACTATCTGTTCATGTGGTAACAGTAAGTGATTCTCTCAGACATGCCACATTCTCAGTTAAGAAACTGCTCCTTTTACCAAACTCTCAAAGGTGAAATTACAGTGGTAAAGACCTGTGTACTTCTCCATGGCCAGTGCTCACTGAGGCACCACAAGCTTCTGAAACATTTCCAAATTAATGCAGCTCAGCAAAGACTTTGTTGACATTCTTAAGTCTAGAAATCTTCTTTCACCTTTCAAGTGTCCTCAGAGTTACCACTTTTCATCTCTTTCTACTCTACCTGTTTCATTCTGTTCTTTACTTAAATTGCTAAAAAAAAAAAAGTCTCTTATTTTCCAAGATAATCTGTAAAATTATCTTTTTCCAAAATCAAAAGAAAAACAAAAGAAAGAAAGAAGTTGAAGAAAGGCAAAAAGGGAGGCTTTGGGTTTTGATTCAAAATCTCCTTGGAAAAGCCTAAGCTAGGCTCTCTCTGAGTTGGGAAAGAACTTTTCAAGTCCAGTTAGTAGAACTGCATTGAGGAAAAGTACAATTCGAGAAAGTACATAATCGGATGAAAAAAGGGAAAAACGATGTAAAAGATTGAGTTCATGAATGGGTAAATCTCCCATTTGCCATTGTAATGATTAATTTTATGTGTCAACTTAGCCAGGTCATGAAACTGGTCGAATACTCATCTAGGCATTGCTGTTAATTACTTTTTAGATATAATTAACATTTAAATCAGTAGACTTTGAGTGAAACACATTATCTTCCATAATGTGAATGGACCTCATCCAAGCACTTGAAGACCTTAAGAGGTCCCATGAGAAAAACATAATTCTGCTTCCAGAGTGCCTTTGGTCTTGAGACTACACCCTCAACTCTTCCCTGCTGGCTGGGTCTCCAGCCTGCTGGCCTGCCCTGCAGATTTTGGACTTGCCAGCCCAATAACTGCATGAGTTAACTTCTTTAAATAAATTATTATCTCTATATATCTAGGTCTATATTTATATCTGTATCCTACTTGTTCCATTTCTCTGGAGAACCCTAATCCAACCATGAATTTCTTCAGCCTCTTGCCCTACTCACTCCATGTTCCCCCTTTTATTTTTATCCATGAAATTTATTTTCCTCTGGGGTAAGACCTACTATCTGCTACCTCAACACTTTCTGTGTCAAGCCACTTCTATCTCTCTTCTCATTTTATAATCATACTTTAGGTAATGATATCAGAAAATTTACACTTGGGCACATTTTGAAAAAAACCTGAACTTATGGATATCTTCCTATTAAGCAAATGAAAACTATGATAACCTTCATAAAAACCTCACCCAGGATTAGTGATAAAGACTAGTTGAAATAATATATGTGAAAAAGCTTTTCAGACAAAACCCTAACACATTTTTTTTCTTCTTTCTTCATTCTCAAACTTACATATATACCACCTACCTCAGTGAAGAACTGGTCTAAAGTACAGGGTACAAATCAGTTTAGGGAAATGTAACACGTATCACTGAGAATCTATTATGAGAAAAGTGTTTAGCTCTCTTGTGGGAATCTTTGTACCACAGAAGCTCACAAAGGGGTAGAGGACACCTATAAATACTTATATAACTCGGGGACAGACAGATCTGGGGGAAAATGTATTAAGAAATTCATAGTAATGGATGTGCTAAGGGAGTATAAGGTAAAATAATTTAATACTGACTAAAGATATCAAAAAGAATTTTTTAAAAAGGTAGAAAATGTGGTGGTCTTTAAATGGAGGACAGGAATTTAATAAATATCCAAAGAGAGGACATTCTAGGCAATTATAATTGTAAATAACATTACTTTATTCCTGATTATGCTTTATTCCAGAGTACCTACACAATGTGTTCAAGATCATGTCAATAGTTTTTCAGTATGATCTCACTTAACTCTGTAAGAGGTGCACCACTGATAACCCCATTTTATAGAGGCAGAAAGCGAAGCCTTGAAAGATAGTTAATGGCCCAAGTTCAAGAGTGACAACAAATACTTGGATTTGGAACATCTAACTCCAAAGGCCAACCTCTTAACTGTCAAATGGCAATGACTCTCAAATCAAGAGGAATTAGTAGGATCATTGCCTGGAAGTGTGAAAACTTGGGAAGAGTTTTTAATGTGCCTGCATCATATCATGGTTAGACATTTACATGAGGCAACATGGCAGACTAGATCTTCAGAAATATACCTCATGGTATAATATACCAAAAATTCTGGATTAAATGTTAAATAGAATTCAAATAAGTTATTGAGATGGTAAAAAATAATCGATAGTCCTTCAGAGGATAGTGATCATTAAGCTAGAAAGGTACACAAACTCTGCGGATGGCTGGTATGGGCCCTCGGGATGTCTGCCTAGCTGAGTGGTCTAAAGCCTATGTAGTATTGGTCTGTATACATTGGGAACAGGAAACAAAGCATTAGACTGGAGTAGCACAGAAGATAGCTAGCTAGAGACTTCTGCATGAAGGTCAAACATCTGAAGGGTGAGGCTCCCAGTGACTGACAGTAAAAAAAAGAAAGTTCATAGTAGGGATGTACACGTTTCAGTCTTAGGACTAGACGGAATAGGAAAAAAAAGTGGAAAAGTGTCTCCTGAAAACTCTTAATTGTAAGCATAAACTCACTGGATAGGAAATAGAATTCAAACATCTATGGAGGCTAAGAAACCCCAAAACGTAGTGGAGAAAACAGTGGCTATGAGGCTGAGAAGCTGAGCAGAGCTTTCAGTCATTTTAGGGGACTAACAAAAAAGATGGAAACCCCAGCAAAAATCCAAGTTTCTGAATTAAGAAATTTAAAGGAGTAAACTTTAGGAGCAAAGACTAACTGGAATAAGATTATCTATCACAATGAATACAGTGTATTTCAAATTAGCTCAATACCAGACTACATGGGGTGATCTGTGTTTATCCTGACACCTGCAATTAAAAAAAAAAAAATCTATGGAGGGAAGTCATATTTTCGAGACTTTCAATTTATATCTTCAATTTTTTATCACAGTGTTTGACTTTCCACACACAAAAAAAGTGACCATGCATTTCATGAGACAAAATAATTGACCAAAAACTATGAGACTAAGTCGGGAAGAGAATAAAATCTAAGGTCAACTGACACGCAGAAATCAATAAAGACTTTAATGTAATGATTATTACATGTTCAAGAAATTGGTGAAAAATTTAGTAGACAATTAATTCTAATGAACAATTAAAATAGAAATTCTAGAAGAGAAAAATACAATGATTACAAACAGGAACTCAGTAGTCAAATTAAGAGTAGAACAGTTTTAGCTAAATAGAAGACTAGGTAACTAGGAGACAGTAGAAAATATATAGACTGAAGAAGAGAGGAACAAGTGGATAGGAAAAGCAAGCTAAATAAAAACAGTCAAACAAACAAACAAACAAACAAAAAGCCAAAGCTATCACAAGAGACATGTGATGCATGGTGGAAATGTTTTTCTTAGATGCATTTGAAGTCCCATAAGCAGAGTAGGAGAATGTTGCCATTTTTGAAGTGACCAAGAATTTTCCAAAATTGATGAAATACATCAAGCTGCAGAATCAAATAGTATTATGCAGTCCAAAATGTAATAAAAACAAAACAACAAAAATAGGAACAAAGCATACTGTGGCATATCATTGTATAATTAATTGAAATCAAAGAAAAAGAAAAAAAATCTCAAAGGCAGCCAGATGGGAAAAAAGACGTATTACCCTCAGTAATAAAATACTTTCAGTAACTTTAAGGCTGTAAAAATGAAACTGGTCCCTTAATAAAATGCTTGAAGCCAAAAGACAGTGGAATGGCACCCTCAAGGTGCTTCCAGAAAATAACCGCCAAGTTTGAATTCTATACTGAGTAAAATGTTCTTCAAATGACCTAGAATTCTATAGCAGCAAAAACATTCTTTGAAATGAAGGCAAATAAACACATTTCAGACAAAAAATTATCATCAGCAGACATATGCTAAAAAACAGAAAACAAACACAAAGAGAGTTCCTCAGGCAGAAAAAAAGTGGTCCCAGATGGAAGAAAAGAAAATGAAGAAGAAATGAAGAGCAACGAAAAGAATAAATGTGTACACAAATCTAAATGACTATTGATTATACTCAACAATAACAATTACATCATGTTGGGATTTAAGTATACATGGAATTAAAACATACAATAGTAGTGAAAAAGAGTGGAAAGAAGATATACGGTTTAACATTTTTGCATTGTACTGAAAATGGTAGAAGTATTCATTAAAATCAAACTCTAATGAGTCAAAGATGCATATTGTAAAGTCTCAGCTATCAAATGAAAAGTAAAAGAATGTACAATTAATAAGCTAGTAGGAGGTGGAATTGGGTTATTTTAAAACTTACTTGATTAATACAAAATAAGGCAATAAGAGAGGACAAATGTCACATACCGCAGGTGAAATTATTAAAAATTAAGCAATATAATGGTAGATAAATCCAAATGCGCCAGTAATTTAAGAAATATATATAGGTTAAACATATTGATTCAAACACCAGGTAGATAGAAAAGGAAAACCAAACTGTATGCTGCCTACATGGAATATTTAAAGAGTGAAAGTAAACGGATATAAAGGAACTTACCTTGCGTATCCTGAAAACCTACTTAAGCTACTAACATCAAAGTAGACTTTAAGACAAGAAGCATCACTAGACAGAAAGAGGGATATTCATAAGGATATAAAGGTCAGTCTATACGAATGATAAAATAATTCTAAATGTATATGGACATAATAACATAGCTTCAATATATTTGATGCAAAAACTTACAGAATTGAATGACAACTAACATTTACTTTATAAAACAGTAACAATAACCAGAACAGCTGGCCGCCCTAGCTGCTTCATGGGGCCATAAGATAGTGCAAGAAAGATAACACAATGACTCTTATGACTTAGTCTCAGAGGTTACACACCATCACTTTGTCATAATCTATTCATTGGAGGCAATCATTTTTTTAAGGGAAAGTATTGACGAGTTTTTTTTTTTTTTTTTTTTTTTTTTTTTTTACGGAGTTTTGCTCTTGTTGCCCAGGCTGGAGTGCAGTGGTGCAATCTCTGCTCACCACAACCTCCGCCTCCCAGGTTCAAGCGATTCTCCTGCCTCAGCCCCCCGAGTAGCTGGGATTACAGTCATGCACCACCACGCCTGGCTAGTTTTGTATTTTTAGTAGAGATGGGGTTTCTCCATGTTGGTCAAGCTGGTCTGAAACTCCCCACCTCAGGTGATCCACCAACCTCAGCCTCCCAAAGTGCTGGGATTACAGGCATGAGCCACCACATCCAGCCAATGAAGTTTTAACATGTGAAAATTGCTATACTATATGTCTAACTGAAGAAGTTAGAAAAATTCAACCCCTCATATCTTATACAAAAATCAACTCAGAATGAAATATAAATCTAAGTATAAAACAAAACTATACTACTCAATTGAAATAATTGCTATAAATGTATATAAAGAACTCTCAAAGCTTAAGAGTAAGAAAGTAACCCCAATTGAAAACTGAGCAAAGTACTTGAAGAGACACCTCACGAATGGGAATACAAGAATGATACTAAGCACATGCACCACTAGGGAAATTCAAATCAAAACCACTGTGCAATACCACTACACATCTATTAGAATGTCTAACATAAAAACATCTGACAATGCCAAGTGCTGATAAGTATGTGAGGCAACTGGAACTCTCAATTGTTGGTGGGCATGCTAATGATATGGACACTCTGGAAGAACGTTTAACAGTTTCTTACAAAGTTAAACTTATATTTGCCACATGATGCAGCTATTCCACTTCTGGGTATTTAACCTAGAGGAATGAATGCTCATGTTCACATGAAAACCTATATATTAATGTTGGCTGGGCACGGTGGCTCATGCCTGTAATCCCAGCACTTTGGGAGGTTGAGGCGGGCAGATCGCGAGGTCAGGAGATCGAGACCATCCTGGCCAACACGGTGAAACCCCGTCTCTACTAAAAATACAAAAATTAGCTGGGCGTTGTGGCGTACACCTGTAGTCCCAGCTACTCGGGAGCCTGAGGCAGGAGAATTGCTTGAATCCAGGAGACAGCGGTTGCAGTGAGCCAAGGTCGCACCACTGCCCTCCAGCCTGCCAATAGAGTGAGATTCTGTCTCAAAAAAAAAAAAAAAAGTTTATAGCAACTCCATCTACAATTACCAAAAACTGAAAAATAAAACCCCAAATGTTCTTGAATCAATGAAAAGTTATAGTATATCCATACCATAAGATACTATTTGTAACAATAAAAAGAATCATTCATACACACAATAATGTGGATAAGTCTCAAATGCATTATGCTGAGTGCAAGAAGCTAGCCTCAAAATATTACATACTGCTTCATTCCATTTGCCTTTCTTAAGAGAGAGAACTATAGTGATAGAGAACAGATCAGTAGTTGCTTTGGGATTGGGTGGTGGCAGAAAGTGCCTACAAAGGTATAACAAAAGAAAGATTTGGTGGATTATGAAACTGTTCTGTATCTTGACTGTGGTGGTTGCACAAATATATACAACCTAAAGTGACTAAAAGGTTTTTTTGGAAAAATATCTAAAAGAAGTGAAGCAGGCCAGGTGTGGTGGCTCACACCTGTAATCTTAGCACTTTGGGAGGCCAAGGTGGGCTGATCACCTGAGGTTAGGGGTATCTATTCATGTGTTAAAATTCTACTCCATGTTAATTTTTTATTTTATTTTATTTTAGTTTTTTGAGACAGAGTCCTCTATCACCCAGGCCAGAGTGCAGTGAGGAGATCTCGGTTCACTGCAACTTCTGCCTCTTAGGTTGATGCAAGTCTCGTGCCTCAGCCTCCCAAGCAGCTGGGGATTACAGGCATGCACCACCATGCCCAGGTAATTTTTGTATATTTAGTAGAGATGGGGTTTCATCATGTTGGCCAATCTGCTTGCCTCAGCCTCCCAAAGTGCTGGGATTATAGGCGTGAGCCACCACACCTGGCCAACTGTATGTTAATTTTCAAAAATAATGTTGAAAATAAAACAAGGTAAGAATTGCTTCTTTAATGAGGAAATTTGAAACAAAATGATGAAGAGGTAAGAAAGTATGTACAAAAAAACAATGCTGAAAGAAAACACAATTCGAGCTGTTGCAAAGACTTATACTCTAGTAAGAGAACATTCTAAATATCTTTATATCAATGCTTTTGAGAACTTCAGTGAAATGGACACTTTTGAAGAAAAATATATACAACCTAAAGTGACTAAAAGGTTTTTTAAGAAAAATATCTAGAAGAAGTGAAGCAGGCCAGGCATGGTGGCTCACACCTGTAATCTCAGCACTTTGGGAGGCCGAGGTGGGCTGATCACCTGAGGTTAGAAGTTCAAGACCAGCCTGATCAACATGGTGAAACCCTGTCTCTACTAAAAATAGAAAAATTAGTCAGACATGGTGGGGCACACCTGTAATCCCAGCTACTCAGGAGGCTGAGGCAGGCGGATCTTTTGAACCCAGGAGGTGGAGATTGCAGTGATCTGGGATTGCACCACTGCACTCAAGCTCTGGTGACAGAGCAGACAGAGCAAGACTCTGTCTCAAAAACAAACAAACAAACAAAAGGAGTAATTTACAATAATCCTGCAAAGAAAGCAACAGGCCCAGAGTTATAGGTAAATTTTCTCAAATAACATAGACAATAAGTAATTCCAATCTTATTGAAATTATTTCAGTGATAATAAAATGGGGAAAAACTCCTAAGTACTTTTGTACATTTGCCCTAAACTTGATACCAAAGCTGAGAAGGACACATGAGGAAGGAAAGTTGAAGATTAATGTCCAGCCTGGGCAAGACAGTTAGACTCCATCTCTATAAAAATAAAAAATAAAAAAAACAGACATTGTGGCACATGCCTGTGGTCCAAGCTGCTTGGGAGGCTGATGCAGGAGGATGGCTTGAGCCCTGGAGTTTGAGTCTGCAGTGAGCTGTGATTGCACCACTGCACTCCAGGCTGGGCAACAGAGTGAGACCCTTTCTCCATAATGTATAGATATGTGTAATATGCGTTATAATTAAGCTGGGTTTATTTTAGAGATGCAACATTGGCTCAACATTTAAGGTAATAATGTGATTTATCATATTAACAAATTAAAGAAGGAAAAACACATAATTATCACATTAGATAACCAAAAAATTGATAATTTAAGCATCTATTCATGAGAAAAATCTGTTGACTACCTGGGAAAATAGAAGTGAATATACTTAAGATAAAAGACATATACAAAAATACCTATAATAAACATCATATTTAGTGGAAAAGGTTCAAATAATTTTTAAAAGTTAATTTTTTAACTAAAAACTTTTAAAATTCACAAATGTCCAATATCATGTCTTCTATTCATTATCACAATGAAAATCCTAGCCATGTCAAAAAGACAAGCCAAAAAAGTTAGAAAAATTGACAAAAGTGAATTTTTGTCTGCCTGTATACCAGTCATGATCACAAAAAAGTGTAATGTCAAAAGATAACACTTAAAAATAGTAATAATAATGTTGAGTACATGGGCATGAAGTTCCCATATAACCTAATCATTGATACAACACAAAAATTTACATTCACACCATACATGAAAGAGGAGCCCAAGAAATGGGGAGAGGCACCGTGTCTATAATGGTAGACACAGTATCATGAAGAGGGTCATCTTTTCCCAAAATTGGTCTGTGAATTCAATACAAGGGCAATTTTAAATTACTTATAAGGTCCTAATTTTTATTTTGATTGTTTAAATCTGTTAGTTTGATTCTGAAATGTATGTAGAAAAGTAAAGGGCAAAAATAACCATACAATTTCTAGAGAGAAGGATAGGCTGTGAAGACTTGCCTTCTGAAGTAGCAAGAGTTATTTTTCGTGTGTAGTAAGTAAAAGGGTGAAATTAGTGCAAAGATAAATAAATGGACTAATTAATAAAACAGAAGCTGAAAAGCAGAGTCACACAAGTATAGCAGGAGAAGAATGAGCTAATCAATAAATGAAGCTGAGACCTCCTCAAGACGTGATTGTGCTCTATTGTGGAGAAATAAGCATCATGGCAGGTGAAATAAAATGGATATTTACCTGACACTGTACAACAAAAGCCAATTTCAGGTTCATTAAACACTTGCATGTAAAAGTCAGTTTTAAGTCTTTGCTATTGTGAATAGTGCTGCAATAAACATACATGTGCATGTGTCTTTATAGCAGCATGATTTCTAATCCTTTGGGTATATACCCAGTAATGAGTTGGCTGGGTCAAATGGTATTTCTAGTTCTAAATCCTTGAGGAATCGCCACACTGTTTTCCACAATGGTTGCACTAGTTTACAGTCCCACTAACAGTGTAAAAGTGTTCCTATTTCTCCACATCCTCTCCAGCACCTGTTGTTTCCTAAGTTTTTGATGATTGCCATTCTAACTGGTGTGAGATGGTATCTCATTGTGGTTTTGATTTGCATTTCTCTGATGGCGAGTGATGATGAGAATTTTTTCATGTGTCTGTTGGCTGTATGAATGTTTTCTTTTGAGAAGTGTCTGTTCATATCCTTTGCCCACTTTTTGATGGGGTTGTTTGTTTTTTTCTTGTAAATTAAGAAAATGTGGCACATATACACCATGGAATACTATGCAGCCATAAAAAAGGATGAGTTCGTGTCCTTTGTAGGGACATGGTTGCAGCTGGAAACCGTCATTCTCAGCAAACTATCACAAGAACAGAAAACCAAACACTGCATGTTCTTACTCATAGGTGGGAATTGAACAATGAGATCACTTGGACACAGGAAGGGGAATGTCACACACCGGGGCCTATTGTGGGAGGGGGGAAGGGGGAGGGGGGAGGGATAGCATTAGGAGATATACCTAGTGTAAATGACGAGTTAATGGGTGCAGCACACCAACATGGCACATGTATACATATGTAACAAACCTGCACGCTGTGCACATGTACCTAGAACTTAAAGTATAATAATAATTTTTTTAAAAAGTCAGTTTTAAAACTTTTAAGAAAAACCATGGAATTTCTTAAAAGCCTTTATCATATAGAAAAAATTTTCTTACAGAAGAGACTAGATTTTAAACCACAAAATATAAAGATTGATACATTTTACAAGACTAAGTTTTAAACCATAAAATATAAAGATTGATACATTTTCCTGCAATAAATAACTGATTTTTATTAAAAGAGCTAATAATGAAATGACATAGGGCAAACAGAAATTTTTTAACAGATCATTGATGTATTTTATGTAACCAGAGATAAAACGTATTTACAGAAATACTATAAATCAAATGTAAAAAAATCTCAACACCTCACTAAAGCATCTCTGTTTGACTCAATGGCACAGAGGTTTACCAGAATACCTAGAGACCATGTTCATAGATTCTAGATAATGATTTAATAGTTCACTTAAAAAATAAAAAGTTGTGAAATGCTGACTTAGAAGGATAAAATCTTATAGATCTCAGTTTTTTTAAAGTATGTTATTTACAACCCCTTCCTTTGTCTTTTGAAGGAACAATATCGTTTCACTGAAAAGCAGCATCATTAATCTCCTTTTTCTGAACTAACAGCTTTAAATAGGAATATATGAATATCCTCTATCCTCTTTTACAATAATTTTATTTTGGTTATTTACTTATTTATTCATCTATGTAAGAAATTCATCATTAACAGCAAAAGCCAAGAGGAAAGGGTAATAAAATCAATGTCCTTATAAGAAACAATGAAAACTATAAAATACTAATAGTAAATACGAAAATGTTCAAAACTTAAAACTATAAGGTCATGTAGAACAGTTTTTAAAAATTAAAACGTCATCCATGCTTTGGAATAGTTTTGAAAGTAGGGACATTAAACCTTCCTATAATCTACATACTTATTAAAATGCAAATAAAAATCTTCCAACAGGATTTTAAAATAAAATGTGATAGCTTATGCTAATATCATCTAGCAAGATACTACCTGTGAATACATAGGACAAGTTTAAAAATTAGGCACTATTTTACCTATTTGGGGGCATTGTTTTACCTATTTTTAGTGTACAAAGATCTGTTTTGTCTAATTCAACCTTGCTAATTATATCTATTTTTTTTTTTTTGAGACAGAATCTTGCTCTGTCACCCAGGCTGGAGTGCAGCAGGGCGATCTCGGCTCACTACAACCTCCACCTCACGGGTTCAAGGGCTTCTCCTGCCTCAGCCTCCTGAGGAGCTGGGATTACAGGCACGGGCCACAAAGCCTGGCTAATTTTTGTATTTTTACTAGAGAGGGGATTTCGCCATGTTGGCCAGGCTGGTCTCAAACTCCTGACGTCAGGTGATCCACCTGCGTCGGCCCCCCAAAGTGTTGGGATTACAGGTTTGAGCCACCACAGCCAGCCTATATCAGTTCTTTACATCCTGATTTATTTTTGATAACTTAATATCCCAAAAACTGAGACAGGAGCACACCCTAAAAAATCTTTGTCAATGTTTAGGTTTCTATAAATTCTTCCTTGTATATCTCACAGATTTTGCCTTATAGTCTTTGATTCTTTGTTACTAAAGGCAAAGTTTCAGGAGTTAACTGCATCTTTTTACCAATTACATTTTGTGTGTGTCCTATTTAACGCTCCCTTATGTTGTTTGATAAAATTTTGTAGTGCATATCTCCATTATAATTTATAGATATTTTTAAAGATTTTGCAAACCAGATTTATTAGTCAACTCCCTCTCTCCTTTTCAAATGTTTCTATTTTAGGTTTGAACAGACTGGAACATGTTTATTATTTAACTTTTTTAAATACAGTTCTCCAATTCTTCATCAGTATGTTTCTTCAGTTTTGGACCACTATTTGTAAATCCTGGCTTTACTGTTTTTATTGTGACTTATACTTATTTGAAGGAAGACATTTATTTAAAGTTTTCAAGTATATTAGACAAAAGTAATGGAATTTTCTTTTTAATATGGGTTGCTTTATTTACTTTCTCATTTCTACTTTACTGATAAACAGTTTATTCACAAGCAAGTTGTTTTTCCATTAGTGTTTACAAATAATGAATTCTTAAATATATTCATTAATTTTATTGTCCTGATGTCTTTTATTTATTTGTTCTGGCCTTTATCCTTTATTAAATCTTTCCTTCTATTTAGCTTTGGGGTTTTTTCTATTTTTTTTTTTTTCCTTAGGATTTTATTGTCCTCCTTCAGAGGGGAGAAGCTAATATTTCGTACATGCTTCTCTTCCCTCACAGATGGAACAAATCATTTTGTGTATTTTTGTGTTTCACAGCTAGAGAGAAAATGCTCCCAGTCAGCCATGGCCCTCCCATGTCCTGGGGGTTGGAGGATTTTGCAGAGATTTCTGTGGGTTAACTGTGGAGTCTGTACATTTCTCCCTGTGGCTTTGGAAGCTTCCACAAAAGGTTTCTATGCTGGAACTCAGCACAGAGGGAAGGAGCCACGAGCACACTTCATCCCTGTCTCAGTAACAGCGCCCCCAGAAGACCTGCCTGCATGCTGCACCCTGTGGGTTGACTTGTCAGAAGTCTTTTTTGAGCCACTGAGATGATCACGTGATTTCATTTTTTATTCTACGAATATAATGTGTTACATTAATTGATGTTTAGATGTTAAGTGAACCTTGCACTCCCAGGATAAATCTTACTTGGTCATGGTGTATAATTCTTTTTGTATGTTGCTAGATTCAACTTGGTAGCATTTTTTTAAAGGATTTTTGAATTCATATTAATACAATATGTTAGTCTGTAGTATTTTTTTCTTTTCATATCTTTATCTGGTTTCAGTATCAAGGCAATAATGCTGTCATCATGAAATGAGTTGGGAAGTGTTCTCTCTTGTATTTTTTTGGAAGAGTTTGTGAAGAATTGGTATTAATTTTTCCTGAAGTGTTTGGTTGAATTCAAAAGAGAAGTCATCTGGGCCTGTGTTTTTCTTTGTGGGGAGTTATTTGACTATGAAATTAGTCCCTACACAAGTTTGGGTCTATTCCAATTGTCTATTTATTCTTGAATCAGTTTCAATGGTTTATATTTTTCTAGGAATTTGTCCATTTGAGCCAAATGATCTATTTTTTTCTTTTTCTTTTTGAGACAGGGTCTCGTTCTGTTGCCCAGGCCGAATTGCAGTGGCTCAATCATAGTTCACTGCAGCCTCAATCTCCCAGGCTCAAGCAATTCTTCTGCCTCAGTCTCCCAAGTAGCTGGGACTACAGATGCACACTACTATACCCAGCTAAGTTTGTATTTTTTCTTTTTGTACAGATGGGATCTGGCTATGTTTCCCAGGCTGGTCTCAAACTCCTAAGCTCGAGTGATCCTCCTGCCTTGGCCTCCCAAAGTGTTGGGATTTCCGATGTAAGCCATTACACTCAGCCCCAAATGATCTAATTTTTTGTTGTACGATTTTTCATAGTATTTATTTATAATCCTTTTTGTTTCTATAAGGTTGATAGTGGTGTCACTTCTTTCATTTTTGATTCTAGTAATTTTAGTGTCTTTTTTTTCTTTGTTAATCTAATGAAAAGGTTAATCTAGCCTCTTTTTTCTTAATATAGGCATTTGCAGCCATAAATTTTCCTCTAAATAATTTAGCTGTATCTCATAAGTTTTTATATGTTATGCCTTCATTTTCATTCATCTCTAAATATTTTCTGATTTTCTTAGTGTTTTCTTCTTTTATCCACTGAGCATGTTGCTTCATTTCTACATATTTGCAAGTTTTCTTAAGGTTTTTCCTGCTATTGATTTTAATGTCATTCCATTATGGTTGGAGAACATACTTTATTTCTATTCTTTTAAATTTATTCAGGGCTGTTTATGTTCTAGCATATAGTCTATTCTGGAGATTGTTCTATGTATACTTGAGAAAAACATGTATTCTTCTGTTCTTTATGGAATATTCTGTCTGTTGGGTATAGTTTATAGAGTTGTTTGTCATCTGTTGCCTTGTAAATCTTATGTCTATTTGTTCTGTTCCTTAGTGAAAGTGATCCTTTAGTGAATGCTCCAAATATTATTGACAAATTATATATTTCTTCCTGTATTTCTGTCAGTTTTTGCTTCCTATATTTTGATGCTCTGTTATTAGGTGCACACATGTTTATAACTGTTATATCTTCTTGATGAATTGGCCCTTTTATCAAATGCTCCTCTTTATCTCCATTAACTTTTTTTAAAGTCTATTTTATCTGATATTGGTGTAACTTTTTTTTTGATTACTGTTGGTCTGTATATCTTCTTCATCCTCTTACTTTCAATCTATTTGTGTCTTTGCACCTATTGTGTTTCTGCACATATTGTGTCTCCTGTGGACAGCATACGGTTGGACTATGTGCAACAATATCTGCCTTTTTGATTGTATTAATTCATTCACATTTAATGTTACTATTAACATAGTAACATCATGCTAACATTAACTAGCTGATCTATGTCTGCTGTTTTACTTTTGGCTTTTCATGTCTCATAACTTTTTTGTTCCTGTATTTCTTTTTTGCTGCTTTCTTTTTTAAGTGAATATTTCTAAAGTAACATTTCAATTTCTTTAATGATTTTTTTCATGATATACTCTACTTTTGAGTTATATGTTAGTGATGCTCTAAGATTTACTGTATACATCCTAACTTTGTAACATCAACTTCAGGTTTATACTAGCTTAATTCCAGCAATATGTAAAAAACATTACTCCCATATAGCTCCTTTTCCTGTTGTGGTGGTGTTTTATTATATCTATTAATATTACAAATGCAACAATACATTATTATAATTGTTACTTTACTATCTGCAGTCATTTTCTTAGCCCAGTGGAGCTTTACTCTCACCCATGTCCTTTGCGATATTATTGGCAAATATACTACACATATATTACATTTTTCTATGTCATATCTTAACATTATATCACATACATATTATTTTATGTAATTGTTTTTAAATTGATATAAAAAGAAAACATGAATTTATAATACTTTTTTACAATTATACAATTATTTTTGCAAGTATATGTGTTTATTTTTTTAATATAGATTCTAATTACCATCTGGGGTCACTTGCTTTCAACTTGAAAACCTTGCTTGAGTATTTCTTCTAAGGCAAGTCTGTTAGTAACAAATTCTCTCAGGTCTTTTTTTTTTTTTTTTAAATTGAGGAAAGTCTTTTGCCTTCATTTTTGAAAGATAATTTTGTTGGATATAGGATTATTGGTTGACAGTTTTTTCTTTGAGTCTTTTAAATATGTTATCCCACTGTCTGCCAGACTTTGCTGTTTCTACTTGAGGTTCCCTTGTAAATGACTGGTTGTATCTCTTTCAGTGTTTTAAAGTTTCTCTTTGTGTTCTACTTTCAGCACTTCTACTATGATGTTTTGAAATCTCAAATTTATGCTACGTAGACTTCCTTGAGCTTTCTCAATGTGTAGGCTATTATTTTTCAATAAATTTGATACATTTTCTGATATTATTTCTTTAAATATTTTTTCTGTCCCTTTTGCTTTCTCTTCTCCTTGTGATATAACATTACGTGTTGGTGTCCTTAATAATGTTCTACATTTGTCTGAAGCTCTGTTCACTTTTCTTCATTCTTTTTTCTCTTTGTTCTTTGGCTTGCTTACTCTATCAATTTATCTTTCAGCTCTATAAATCTTTCTTCTGCTAGTTCAAATCTACTGTTGAGTGTCTATAGGGAATTTATTCTTACTTCGGTAATTTTCAGCTAAATAATTCCCACATGGTTCTTTTTTATAATTTCTATATATTTAGTAATATGCTCTATTATGCTCTATGATGTGACATTGCTATCATATATTTCTTTTACTTGTTTAATCATGCTTTCCTTTCATTCTATGAACATATTTATAATGACTATCTTGATGTATTTTTCTGTCAACTATGACATTCTTTGCCTCTGACAGGCAGTTTTTGTGACTACTTTTTTCTCTGGTGTATTTTTTTTCTGGTGCATTTTTCTATTTCTTTGAACACATTGTAATTTTTTGTTGGAAACTGAATATTTTAAGTAATATATTGTGCCAATACTTAAGTTTCATTCCCAGCCCCCTGTGAGACTTGTTATTGTTAACTATTTTATGTTTTAGTAACTAGCTGGATTATTTTAGTGAAGTCTATTTTCCCCACACAGTGTTCAGCATGTGATGTTCTTCCTCAGGTAGACTCAGCTTTTTAGATCACTACAGTTTTGGGAGGGCCCTCTTTCTTTCTTTCCCTGATCACACCCAGCCGTTTAACTCAAGTAATTGCCCTCTGATTGCTCTAGTTCCTTCAACAATATTCTGGGGTATATATTGCTATATAAACATATCCAATCAAATTCTTGATCCTTGGAAGGAATAGTTTCAGAGGTTCATGCTTGCTATTTGTTGTGACCCCAAAGATCCTCTCAGCTGTCTTATTTTCCAGTTCTCTCCTGCAAACTACCTGGCCTACTGTCTGGGTGTGTCTTCATTAAATCTACAAATTTCCTCTCAGTTGCTTTTCAACACCTCTACTGTTCTTGCTCCTGAAAGCATCCTTAAGTTTGAACTTCTTCATACTCTCTTGAAAATGAGAACTTTTCTTTTGGATGAGATTAAGAGCTATATGTTTTGTTGCCTGTTCTACCCTCAGGGAAATCTTGGAGCCACAGAACTGGAGCTGGCGATAGGACAATGGCAAGCTTTTCTCTGAACAACGCCCCCACTTTAGGATCTAAGCAGTTGGTGGGAGGTAGCAACAGCCTGAGGTCCTCTCAGCTTGCTTTTTCTGTCACAGGACCATCACCCCATGAGCTGGGGCAAGGGTGATTGAAATACTGGTACTCTCAGTGTGCCATGTTTAAGGTAGAGCCTCCATTACATGAGTGGAGGTTGATCCGAACAAAGAAACCACCGCCTCTCAGTTGTACTCACCCAGGACTTAACCTCAGCAATGGGTAGCTGGGGACAGAATTACAAATGCTGAAGTCTTGCTCCTTCTTGGAGAAAAGCCTTCTGACTGGGAGCTTGGGGTAGTGGTAGTCTGTGTTCTTGACTGCAGCGGTCTGTGGTGGTATCTCTACCTCACAGAGTTTGGATAGGGATTTTCAAGGAGTGACAAGTCTTGGTTCAAATACCACAGATTCTTGCTTTTCTTACCAAGTTTTAATATATTTTTAAAGAGAGGTGTTTCTTGATTTGCTATTTTCCCTTGAGACCATTTCCGGAGGCATTAAATGGTTGGTCTTTAAAAATAATTTTCACCAGTCTCACTGGGGCCAGTAGAGCTCCTTACACTGTCATTCTGGAAGTTGATCCCCTTTTCTATTTCTTAATGTAGTTTAAAAGCCTCTTATCATCAGACCTTCCCTCCCCAGCCTTATTCCTCATCTTAAACTCTGTACCTCAGTCATAGCTTCCTTTCATTTCCTGAACATGCCACAGTCTCTTTCACCTCTATATTTTGTTCATGCTATCCATTCAGCCTGGGTGTGACTTTCCTTTCTTCACGTGGCTAACATCTACTCCAATGTGAAAAAAATTTTGCCAAATCTCCAAATCTGGGATAGATACCTCTTTATGTATTTCCACACCACCCTAATCTTCCTGCCCATATCATTTATTGCACAATAATTCCCCATTTAGGTATACATATTTCTCACTAGATGCTGAAGTCTCTTAAAATGGTGTATTAGTTAGGGATTGAGTTTGGCTGCATGTAACAAGAAACATAACCAACAGTGGCTAAAACCAAAGAGAAGTTTGTTTTTCTCAAGTAATGAGAAATCCAAAGGTGTATTGATACTGGTTCAGCTGTTCAGGAATACCAGGTCTGAGGATCCTGCAATCTTCTTGCCCTTTTCCTTTTGGATACATGATATGTTTCCAGCTCTAACCGTTACTACATTCTAAGGAGGAGGAAGAGAACAGAAGAAAGAAGACCCCAAAATTTGTTGAAATAGGAATCAAAATCAGCGGACTTCTGTTTATGTCTCCTTCTCCTGAATAAGTTATAAGACCAACTCTGCCAGCTGCAAGAAAGCAGGAAAATGCAAGCTTTTGCTCTGGTTCATACCAGAACTAGAGTTTTGTTATAAAGAAGAAAAGATAATGGATGTCAAGTGGGCAAAAGTAGTCTTTGAAATAAGCAGGGACTATATCCTTTTTGTAAAACCACATTGTAAACCACAGTGTTTAGGAGAGAACCTGTCATAAAATAAGCACTAAATCAACAATAAATAAATAAATACCATAGGAGAAACAGTGTGATAGACTCATAATGAGGCACCTTCATATAACATGGAAATATTCACATAGCAGATAGTAGCAGATTGCAAGGGACCTTGTTCATCCCATGCAATAATTCTTAACCAGGGTTGAATTGTGGCTGGGGTGAAGGAGGCACACCAGAGTCTTGAGAAAGAGAGCTTTAAAGTGTATCCATTCCCTCTGCATGTGCTGATATACTTCCTCCCTGAGACTCGCTGACCTGGTACAAGCTACTTGGGCTGTAGATACAAAAACTAAGGCAGTTAAATGACTTCCTTAAACTAAGATTATTGTTGCCTAATGAATGTTGAATATTTTCCAATACTGTGAAAAGAATTTAAAACAAAACCAGAAGAATACAAATTAATAAATTATAGATTTTAAATTGAGTTTTTTAAAGAGGTAAATTGAAAATCGTCAAATATCACTGGGATATAGATGAAGTTTGCTTTGCATATGTATTTCCTGACATCTTACTTATGAAATGTGACCTTGAGAATCACAGTCTTCCTTTTCATTTATAAAAGAAGAGAAAATTACAGAAGAACATCTGCATTAAGCCCTACCAAAACTTCAACTGAAGGACGGCAGAAGAGCAGAGCATAATTCAAGGCACATGCCTTCATGGTGCAATGATCTTTCATGTCATTTGAACTAACATCTTTTCTAGTCGAAGTTTACAAATAAATTTTAAATTTAAGAAGTCCTTCCAGAAATGACTTCATAATATTCTGTGGATAAGGAAGTTTTCACATCATCTTTCCATCTTTGCTTACTCAATGAATTATTCTTTATAAGGGTTACATTTTCCGTGTTTAGCTTTGCCTCTGTATCTTTTGAAGTCCATGGACTATTGTCATCTTGGAGTTGAGTACTGGATGTTTTCAGATAAATTCAGGATTGGCAATCTGTTTTGCTTCATTTTTAACCGGAAGCATGCCATCACAATTTGCAAATGAATGTCATTCTTCTAAGGTGAAAAACCAGGCAAATGAATGGTTTAGTAACCTTGACAGAGGCTCAAAAATGGATAAAAAAATCTCTAATGGTGGTCTTCTCCCATAGTGAATTCCATTCCTGGTCCTCACCCACATAAACAAGATTTAAATGACAAATCTTTAAATATTTTATCTTGTCTTTTAAAATAGTATGAGTAAGGATAATATATTAGAGTGTAACACCTTAGACTTCCTTGAGGGCAGTCTGAAACTTAAGCATTCCATTTGACTATGTGAGACTAATGCAGAAAGCCACTCAAAGTCATGGGATTCAATCAGTTGGTGCCAGGGACTTAAACTCTAATCTCCTTATGATGCCCCTTGCAATGCTTTGCCAACTCGGGTAGGTCAATAACATACAAGAATGTGTCAAAGACTGCTAGCTTCCTCTCAATGGATTTTTATGCTCTTCTTCCACAGTAGTAGAATGCATTTTCCAGCCTCCCTGGTAGCTGGCTATCTATGGCTGTGTAACTAAGTTCTCGCCAATGGAATTAAGAAAAATAGTTGCAAGGCAGTTTTGGGAAACCTCCTGAAGAAACATCAAGCACATAACTGTTAAGCTGCCAGGTCAAGATGTTCAAGTCATACTGAAAATAATAATCAAAGCTCCATTCTCTTACTGCTGCAGTGCAAGCAAGTACAAGCAAAGGGCCCCAGTTCCCTAGCATTCCATTTTTTTCTGTGGAATGGTAGCAAGAGAGGGCAGATGACATGCAGTGCACATGGGAAGAATTGTCTCACTGAGAAGAGCCACTAATAAATGGCTTCTGCATTTTATGAACCTAGGAGACCAGAGGAAGGAAAGGGGGTAGAACTGGGAGTTGAGAAGTACTGAGTCATTGTGGGCAAAAGTGCCTCAGCCAA
Organism: Papio anubis; assembly: GCF_008728515.1. Classification (NCBI taxonomy): domain Eukaryota; kingdom Metazoa; phylum Chordata; class Mammalia; order Primates; family Cercopithecidae; genus Papio; species Papio anubis. The sequence continues at coordinate 111,347,724 of NC_044979.1, read as the reverse complement.
ACCAGCTGAAAAGGAGGTCTTGGCACAACATCTGAGGACCCCAATAAAGAGGCCTCTGAATGGAGGCACCTAGGCCAGGACTATGAACATATGAGCTTCTGAGCATATGAGCATGGCTTGCCCAGGCAGGGTTGTGGGGAGCAGCTGAATCTGACTGCAACTCCTTCCAGAGAACTGCAATGTACTTGCTGTGCACCAAGTCTGATGTGAGGAGGGCAGCTTTTCCCTATGAGGTCTCCCAGGTCAAGCCTTGCAAATGCTTATGGTTGTTGCCTAGAGCTGGACTCCTTAATGACAATTGTTTATTTTTCTAATCCCACTGCTATGAATGTGGCTCTACTTCACATCTTAGAAGATGATGATAAGAACCGTATACTAAAGTTGGCAGAAAGGTAAGCTGCAAGAATCCTGGATCCCTGAAGACTATGTGGAGGAGAATTACCATACCAGCCCTGGACTCTTCCTGTACCAGCCTTAGGTCTCCTCATCTTCTATGTGACCAAAAGACACAAATTTCTAAACTTTCTTCTAGTTGTTGTTGAACTTAGGACTAATTAATACATATTATCTGTTTTTCAAAGTAGCTTCCGAAAAGTATGCATATTATCCACTTTCTGTTCGTTAATTAACACATGTCTCTGCGTTTTGTGACTGGGGGTGATAGTCATACAGTAAACATTTTTTTCTACCTGGGAAGAGTCATTCACTTTGTGCCTTTTTTTTATTTTTATTTTTATTTATTTATTTATTTTTTGGCTAACCCAGTTAGTGTAGAGGAAAATGAAATGTCCACCATCGGGTCATTTCTGGTTTAGCACTTCCTTTAAACTCACAGTTTTATTTTACAGTTTTCATCAGTCCTCTGATGGTGTTCCCTCCCTTCTTGCCCCAATTTTGCTTTATGAGTTTCTGAACATTACCTCTGCCCAGATAACATTCTGCATTCTCTCTCCACCCATTCTGCATTTCTAGCAAACTCCTCTTCAACTTTGATGACCTACCCTTCAATTATGGTTGGATGGACCATTTTCTTCCATTGACAGCTGTTTCTGGTTAAGAAAATATATCCTGGAATTAAATCCTTTCTTTGTACTCTACGCCTGTCAGTAGGACATGTGCCAATTCTGTATGGCATTCCCTCCACAAATTATCTGTTCTGACAGTGCTTCTTCTTCAGGAGAGGAAAGTCTGCAGAATCCCAGTTTATTCCATAATGCCCCTTCCTAGGAGACAGCCAAATATCTCACACTTACTGCTACTAAAGGACCTTGATTCATGCCTAGACAGGAACCTGTCTCCTAAATGACTCTTATTCAGAAAATGTGTAGTAACAGGGTGGTGGATATTAGGGGCAGGCCTTGTAACTGTAATGCAGGTTTCAACACTTAGCTCTTTGCCCGTCTTGTCTACTTAATAACCAGAGATCAGATGATTGCTACTATCTTCCCCTCTAAGAGGAAATAAAGTCTATTTATTTTCCTGACTCCAAAACATTTGGTTCCTGGCTAATTCCAATCATAATTTAGCTGTTTCCCTCAAACAGTGAGGGTCTGGGGCAAGGTTATCATTAGGGAGCCTGTATTATGGGCAAACAACACCCACTGAAGAAACAAAGCGCTAATCAAGGTATCAGTGATAGGGATTTTTTTCTGGCATTTTGAGACATTATTGTTATTTATATCTCAGGAATTTGTCAACAGATGATAAATGTTTGATGCAGAAATTCTTATTGAACCTACTATGAGTGAGACACTAAATCCTGGGGTTATGAGAGCCAACTAGAAATTCAAGATGTTTCAGTGGAGACAGACAAGAAACAAGTACGTCAGTCAAATGTGGTAAGCCCTAAATTACTTCTGTGCAAGAGTGCTGGGGGCTGAGTAGTACTGAAAGGTCAGGCAAGGCTTCCCCAAGGGGACTTTTCTTTCAACAAATTAACTGCCTATCTTAATGCAAAGACTATTTTTCAGGGTCTTTATTTTGTCAATCAACAATAATCAATAGTCTCATATACTTCAAATTTAAATGTTCTCTACTATATGCCAGGGATTCTTCCTGGCACTTTGGAGTTTATTTCATCACTAAACTGTGCAATCAGTGAAGCAAGTAAAATATGACTTTCTTTTGAAAGGAAAGATGTGCTATTTCATCTGGTGTGGGTGATGAAGAATAACCTAAATGAAATTTTGCACTGATATGAAGATAACTTCATATTACTCATACCTTATGGATGTCTAGACAGGCTAAGGGTTTGGGTTATAGGTGAAGGCACCATGCAATTTAATGCTCAAGCCAGAACTCTTTGAGAACCAAAAGACAGTGCCATTAAAAACAGTTATACCAGGATAACTGGTGAAGTGCAAAAAAAGCTTGTCCCAGCTAAGAGGCCTTTGTCCACTCTTGTAAATCCTGAAGACTTCTCCACACACTCCAAGTGTGAAGGAAACAGAGTTATTTATTCCACAGCAAAAAATATGTGAGACAGAACACCAGACAAAGAGAGAGTAGAACCATTTTCTTCTCTTGGAATCATCTATATTAGCAGAAAATAGTGAGCTTATATTGAGAAGCTTTCTACTCTAAGGTTGGTCTCTGTTCTAATTTTAGAAGCATAGGAAGATAGACTTCCAGACCGATAAGACCTTGCAGTCTGTGGTCCAAGGCCCTTAAGCATCACTTACGGCATTACTTCTTTGATGTTTACCTCCTGACAGTCTATTATAAGCTCCTGGAGGACAGAATTCTGTCTGCATCAACCGTACCAAATAGGGTCTGGCACGTGGTGTGTGCTCAGACAATGTTGGTTGAATTAGGGAGGAAATTATAATAAGCCCAAGGGAATGAATTTAGGCAGATAGAGAGTCAAGAGGTGGGTGTAATAGAGAGGGACACAGGAAAGTTCCCAGGGTCCTCTCACACTGAAACCTATCCTATTTCAAAAATGGTCAACAGTGATAGTCCTGCACAGTTACTGGGGCCATCTTACTCCATCTCTGAGACCAGTCTCACCCACATGTGTAATCTAGAACAGGAATCAGCAAAATTTTTCAGGAAAGGCCAGATAGTACATATTTTTGGTTTTGTAGGACATGCTGTCTCTGTGACAACTATTCAACCCTTCAGCTTTTGTAGCATGAAAGCTGTATAGAAAATAGGTAAACAAATGAGCACGGCTAGGTTCCAATAAGCTTTACTTACAAAAAGTGTTGCTGGGCTAGATTTGACCACTGGGCTGTGGTTTGTTGACCTCTAATCTAGAACTAAAAGGGAGTGTGCAAGTGACGACAACCTGAGGGTTATTCTGCCTACCTTCCCCAATTCTGACCCACAAGAGAGCCGCCTGGAAGATAAACTTTTGGCAAAATGCCAAGATAAGTAAATCATAATTTCAGTCTCTCTATTCCAAAGAAGTGTGCCAAGTCCTCTGAGATACTAAGCCTGGGAATGGCTATTCGTTTTTATTACTTTTTTTTCTAAGAGTTTTGAGTTGTGCTGTTTTAGAATTTTGCCTCATAAGTTTTTACTGTGGTTTTGATAGATTGTGTCTGTTATAAAGAACTTTTATTCCCACAGAGTGGGTTTGGGCTAATGTGACAGCATAGGAAGACCCACCTGAGCAATTTCCCATCCTCCTCATAGCAGCAGAAGAGCACTGGACAGGAGGAAAGTCACTAACCTCTACTGAAGGCTTACCAGGTATAAGAGATTACACTGCATCTTGGTCAGCTCAGGCTGTTATAACAAAATAATATAGACTGGGTGGCTTAAAAACAGACATTTATTTCTCATGGAACTGGAGGCTAGTAAGTTCAAGATCAAGGCACCAGCAAATTTGTGTTTTGGTGAGGGCTTCCTGTCTTGCAAATAGCTCCCTTCCTCTTTTTATAAGGAGGCCCCACCTTCTAATACCATCACACTGGGAGTTGGGGGGCTTCAACATATGAATTTGGTGGGGACACATTTAGTCCATATCACACTGGTAGCACACAAACCTTATAAAGTAATGTACAGGGAGCAAGAAGCATTGTATTACAGAGTTTTGTTTTTGTTTTTGTTTTTTTTAATAATTAAAATTAGATTCCCAGGCTTCCCCCTCCTTGCATGGTAGGGAAATTAATTGTCAGTCGTTACTGTGGTTTTTCTCTGTAGTAAAAGGCAGCTCCAGCCCTTGGTTGTCAGGTCACACAGGTTGCTTCTGAGACCCCCAATTCCTGCAGATCTGGGCTTTGAGCAATGTGCTTGGGGTCCGGAAATGTTCAGGTAACCTGTGAGCCTGTCTGCCTTTTGTACAGGCTTCCTTTGGGCATCCTCTGAGGTCTTTCCACCACCCCAGGCCACTCTACACAAAAGCCTATGAATTTCTCTTTCATTGTGCAGCCTCCAGCCTTTCTGTCTTCAGTCTCTACTTCTGTCTTCAGTGCGCCCCTCTTCTCTCCTGCAGTGATAGCTCATCTGTGAATTTAGGTGATGAAAATGGGCAGGAGGTATATTTCTACTAAGAAAAAGAGTTCCCCTTCATGCAATGAAAAGTCTTTGACTTAAAGAAACCTGAAGATTGGACTGTGTGTGAGTGTGTGCATGTGCGTGGGGGAGGAGATGCAGAGGGAAAATGCAAATTAACATCCTGCCAAATTAACGTACCACATATTCTTTGTTTCATGTAATGACCATGGAAAAGATGTAGATGTAATCATTCCTGGAAAAGACGTAGATGAGGAATCCGCAGTTTAGACGGGTTAAACAACTTCTGGAGGTCACAAGATGTCTTAGCAGACCTGACCTTGGATTTGTGTGTCTTCAGATCCCTAGCTTCTTCCACTAGGCTACAGTGCCTTCCCACTAATTCTCTGGTCTCCTGCTAAAGCAGCCTGGCTTCCCAAGGGAAATTTCCTTATTCTATGTTTGAATAATCTTAGCTTCTAGTGGCTTAGGCTGTCAGCAGCAAAGATCTTCTCTTCCCTTACATCTAGATATAAACCTGATCCCAGGGGTAATTCCTGGCAGAGAAAGCTGGCTGGTGTGGTCATGGATTGGATCAGAAGGAAATACTTCAATTCATATACGAAATTCATCAACTGTTAAGTATCTCCAAATTTTCCTCTAATAGTCTCATTAGGGATCTGGAACCTGTCTTCAAAAAAACAGCATCATTCACCACTGGCTTTTTGAGGGATTAGCATACACATAGAATAGAAATTACAGCCAAGTGTGGTTATATTCTTCATTTAAGGAGGGAAGAAATAAATCAAGCCCTAGGTCTGTTTTCCTAAGATAAGGGGAACTCTAAGAATTGGGTTTGTTCCTAGATGACGGGTTGATAGGTGCAGCAAACCACCATGGCACCTGTATACCTATGTAACAAACCTACATGTTCTGCACTTGTATCTTGAAACTGAAAGTAAAATTAAAACAAAAAAAAATTGGACTTGTTTACTCATTTTTTTCCTGTATGGATCCACATTCAATGTTTACATTATCATAAGAATTCAGAGCAAAGTCAAGTCACATTTAAATTATATCTTCCACATATTCCAGGAAGAGTGTAACATAAGCACTAAGACATGAAAATGAGAGAATGAATAGAATATTCAGAATATTTTGTCTGGTGAGCTTCTAGCTAAGGGTTTGTAGGTACGGAGGTAGAGTTGGAAGAGTAGATTGCAGTCTTATTTTCAAGACTATGCTTTTCATTTCCTAAATAGTGGAGATTCATTGATAGATTCTGAATGGAGAGTGACGAGATTGATTTTATGTTTTATAAGAAATAAATAATAATTATTATAAATAAAATATCTAGTAAAAATATATAGGTGGGGTAGAACAGAAAATTGAAGTTAAGGAAACTAGTCAAAAGTATTGACATTAGTCCCGGTGAGACAGGAAAAGAGCCTACCAGATACTTTGTACTCACCATACATTTCATGCATCTCTGTATTTTCCAGACTTTCTTGAAGTTAGATTAGATCATGTTCTGATGAATGGTCTGCCACTTCTAACTTGTGTCACTTTCTACTTGAGGAAGTAAAGAGCTGGTCTGTCTTCTCTTCTGTCTCTTCTCTTTCATCTGAGATGATAGAAGCCTGTGTTGATTTAGCAGAGTCACAAGATGAATGCAGAATGGATCTGGAGTTACTACACGGAGGAGAGCATGGAGGGATCACTCAACCTGCATCAAGTTTGGGTGAGCCCATAAAGACTAGACTTTGTTATTTTCATCCACGGAGAGTTCCGAGTTTGACAGCTGTAACAGCTAGTGTTAATTATCCTGATGAATACAAAGGACATAAACCAAGACATAACAGCAGGTTTTGGGAGGAGAAAAAATATTTAAGAGGTGAACACTAGAGGACACAGAAACTGGTGTTGAGTGTGAGAAGCAGAGATAAGTGAATGAAGACCCTGAGCTCTTAGCCTGAGAGGATGGCAATGCCATTGACCAAGACAGATGGGGAGGAAGGAGGAAAAGTAGGTGTTGAGTTTTAAATGCCTGAAGAACGTCCAAGGGGAGGTTTCCAGCTGGCAGTAGAAAATATATGTCTGGCACTTAGGAGAGAGATTGCTGCTGGAGATAGGCTTGGGAACCATCCTCCTTGAGCAAGTAGAGTGAGAGAAGAAGCGGGCTGAAAAGGAAGGGTCTAAGGGTAAGATGTGAGAAAAGCAAAACTTCCCAAGCAAGGAGAAGAAGAGGGAAGGATGGAAAGAAAATCAGGAGGATGTAGTGGCAATGCCAAGGGAGGGAGGAATTTCAACATGGAGCTGGTCTTCAATGGCATGTACCATAAGCAGTACCTTCTACAAGGTAAGTACCAGATGGAAACCAGCGGGCCAATATTAGCATCTGCTTCATGATTGATGTGAATCCATTTGTTGGAATACAAAGCTAGATATTAAAAATAAAGACAAAGATGACACATGGTTATGGGAAATACAGTTACTCATTCTCTTTCTTCAAATCTTCTTGCCCAGACATTACAAACAAATATTTCTTAGTTAAAGCTATGACTTTGGTGTGAGAAAAACACATGAAACTATAATCACAAGCATCTTTATCAATGAACATTGAAGCCACACATAATTTCAGAGGCCGTTCCTGCTACTTGGAAGTCTTATTCTAGTCCCAGAAATGGATCCTACGGGAGGAATGCCCAAAATGATACAAGTGCCTGGTGGAGGGCAAATGCCAAACGGATGATTTAAGCAATAAATACCTCCGTAACTCTAGGCTAAAGACTGGGGCAAATTGAAGATATCTTCCTAGAGGAAAGGATACTGAGCTGGAAGTTGAGAAGACAAAGGGAAAATGAGGACAAGGAAGATGTAAAAGAAAGGGGAGCCTTAGAGAAGGCAAAGACATAGACAAGGCAAAGGCTTGTATGTGACAAGTAGTGACTAAGTTGTCTGCATTGCACAACACTATGAAGTAATACTCAAACGGTGGCTTATATATACAGTTCCCTCTGGAATTGCTCAACACAGTGGTTCAGAATGTACATCTACACAAAATCTAGACATAGGCTGGAGATGAAGCTAGATAGGTAGGTAGGGGCCATTTTGTAAAAAGCCTTGAATGCTGGTATGACGGCATTCCTATTGAACTTGAACAACACGTAGACATTTTTGAATGGAGAAATAAAGTGTGAAGAATTGTGTTGAAGATATTCTCCTAGGAGAAGTGTATAGGGTAGCTTTGGAGGTCAAAAGAATAGAGGTAGAGTGAAAAACTAGAAGACCATTGCCAGTGTCCTGATTTTAGATGGCGAAGTTCTTATTTTCCAGTTGTAATATCAAGCATGGGAAGTGAGTAGTTCAATGGCTCATAGGCTATCCATCTGTGGTCAAAACTCAAAATATTGAGTCAGCAGGTAAAGAAGTTCACATCTGGCCATCATCTGGGTAGAAATATGATGGATTTTGCTTTGGAAATTCTGATTTTTGAAAGGCAGGACATATAGTAGGAGATATCCGGTTGGAAGTTGGAGATGTGGTACCGAAATATGTGTTTGCTTGTGGGTGTGGATGGAATGCAGAGGAGTGACGGGATACTCCAAATAATGAGAAATCAGAAAAAGAAAAGCAGAAAGTGGAAGACTCAGTCCTATAGTGTTACTGTGTTTGAGAGTTAGAGAGGGGAACACTGCTGAGAGAGGGGTTTGCCCAAAGGCAAAGACACACAAGGAGTAGACTTCAAGGGTTTTATGTAGGGGTGAGCGGCCACACTACCAAAGTACCAGAGAATAACACTGGGAGATAATCTCCTGATTCTCTCTTCTTCCCAGCTCCCCATCTACTCCCTGTCGTTAGAGCAGTTTCAGAACAGTGGCTGAGATAGATTACAAAGGGTCAGGACTGCAGTGTGCTTCTTTCTGGAAATGCCTTCTGGAGATGGAAAGAGGTGACCTTCAATCCAGCTCCCTACAGAAAACTACCCACTCTGCTGTGAGGCAGTTAGACACAAAGTCCTTGGCTAAGAGCTTCCAGGGAGCCAAGCAGATGGCAGCTCCGTCAACTGCAGCTGCAAACAACTTCATCTTCGGTTTATTTCCAGGAGCCAGAGGAGCTCGGGGATAGCTAACAGCTGTCTACCTGTAGGGACTCAAATGATCTCTGGGCCATCAAAACATCATATACTCAACAGTGACTTAGCAATTTATCCAAATGCTTCCTGGTGGCCTGAAAGAGCTATCCAAAGCTTCCTTGATATTCCCACAGAGGGACTTTCGCTGGTTCAAAATAGAGTAAATATACTCTTTATTGAAGATCTTTCACAAATGAAAAGATTCTATAAACCATGACTGTTTGTTGTTCTGTCTGAAAAGAAATGTAATTATCTTATTTGGAGGTTTCTTTTTATAACAACCTCTCAGGGAAATAGTTTTCCTTTTTTTGTTGAAATCTATAGCATAATCCATGGTCTTTAGAATAAGGAATGTTAACCACCAGCTAGAATCACTGCCAAACCCAAGTCCTGCCAGTCTACTGCAATACCATGGAATTGCTATGAATATTTGAAGGCATACAACTGGTTACAGGAAGTACCTGGCTTGACATGATTTCATGTGAGTTAGAATGCAGTGTTAGTTTATTAGGTAACAAACACAGAAGCAAATTCACCCTTGAACCCACTCTTGAGAAGGCATTCTGTCAGGAGCTGGATTGAAAGTCACTTCTCTCCATTCCCAGAAGGCGCTTCCAAATATGAAGCACATGACTGGCCCTAACCCTTGGCAATCTATCTCAGCCAGTGGCCTGAAACTGCTCCAGGGATGTGGGTGGGAGTGTTAATTAGAGAATTCAGGAGATCTTTCCCCAGGGATATTTACTTTTGTACTCTTACAATCAGCAATGGGAGTCAATGTCTTTGTCATTATTTATTGAAATACATTTATATTGAGTGCTATCAGGATGCAAGGCACATGGTATGCACTCATCTCTGCTATATATTTCTGTATAAAAAACCACCCCAACACTTAGACAATTGCTTAAGAGGATGATGGCTTACCACTCCTCATCATTCCATGGGTTGGCAGGGCTTAGCTGGGTGGTCCTTTTGCTCCAGGTGGTGTCACTTCGAATTCAGTTAGGAGATCAGCTAAGATTAGAAGGCCTGACACGGCTTCATTAATATGTCTGGCACCTCTGGGGTGACTGAAATGCTGGGAACAGGCTGGGTTGCTGTGTGTCTCTTCCTCTCTCTCTTTCTTTCTCCAACAGGGTCATTATGCTTCTTGCACTGTGGCCCCGGGCTTCAAGAGAGCAAAGAAGGATGCGTCGGGCCCCCAAATTGGCACAGTGTCTATTGGTTAAAGCGCATGAGAAGGTCAGTCTGAATTTAAATGGAGGAGAAACAGACTCTTCCTTTTACTGGGAGGAGAGACATGTTAGAAATTGTTGGTGATGGTCTTTATAGTCAATCTACAAAGTTTTACATACTACTTAAATAAACGAAAGTCACTTTGTTTCCATACATGCTTTAATGTCTCAAATGGAGGAAATGCCAGATTTTTTCAGGGTACAAACCATGCCCTTGCACATTTTTCATTACTGAAAACAAACACACACTTCTCCAGACTTGCTCCTGGGTAGTACTTGTTGGTTACTTGTTGGTGAGAAAGACATGAGGTGAGCTCAGTGGTGTGGCATGCTGGGAAGTCCAGGAAGTAGATGAGCCAGACCTACATAAGGACCTGCTGCTTAGGCCCTGGGTGGACTGGAGGGGGATTATTCTAGCTACAGTGGTTTCTGGAAAGGGCAACTTTGCCATCTTTGTGGACTCCCTTTTAATGTCATGAATAATTCTGGCCACTATCAATAACTAGGGACCCAATTGACAGATAGGACTTAGGAGGGGGAAACTCAGGGCAGGGTACAATTATAAAGGCAGGTGAGCATAGCAGACGTTGTTGTAAAGTCTCTCCATCAGGCATAGCTATTGCTAGTGGTCAAGGTGGAGGTGTCAGGATGGATTGCTGGTGAAGGAGAGGGGATAGGAGCCATAGCTGGGTGGCAGGGCCCCAGTTATGAGTTTCTGGCACTGTCCCAGAATTGGAAGATACTGGAGTTAAGCCACATCCCAAATGAGTAAGAAATCATGGAAACACCCAGTTCGATAGAAGATACTCAGGCACCAGAGATTCTCCTTGGCCTAGATTCTGATTATCTGAGTCTTTCAGAAATTGTGTGTGAATGTGCATGCTGTGTGTGCATATGTGTGTGTGTGTATGTGTAGGTGGTTGGAGGGATGGTGTGGCATGCTAGCATGCAAGTGCTCCAAGCTCATGGTTGGACATGTGTGCCCATGGAAGCAAGAGGGTGGGGACAGAGGTGGTTCCAGAGCCTGGTGCGTCTGGTCACATCCTATCACCTCTACTTAGAGAGGAAGTTAAATCCCCAAAGTCTCAGATCATCATCAATAAAAGACAGACAGCCATAATAATAGCTTCTTAAGGGACTGTTTGGAGGAGAAGGAGCTAAGATTTATATAGCACTTAATGTTTTGCTTGGCCACATACTGACTCTCAACAGCATTAGTTTCTCTCTTTCCATTCCTCCTTCCACCAACCCACCATTATCTGTGACTTTATCATGAGCTGAATGTTGGGCCTTAGTTCAAATCCCTCTGTCCCTACTATAAATATTAGCTCAGGAGCCAATGGGGGCTCTTAGGACACATGTGGCTCTGGAGAGCTGCTCCAGGCGGCTAGAAAGATAATGAGAGAAAGTGGGTCAGATCGCTGCTCTACAGAAGAGTAAACTTCTAGAGGCAAGGGGGTATGTGGTTTTGAGATTTATATTTCACTATTAGAAACTAGGTAGTAAAATCTGTTTTACTCTTCCTTGTGTCAAAATCTCTTTTTTTTATTTTTTTATTTTTGAGACAGAATTTCACTCTGTTGCCCAGGCTGGAGTGCAGTGGTGTGCTCTCAGCTCACTGCAACCTCTACCTCCAGAGTTCAAGTGATTCTCCTTCCTCAGCCTCCCAAGTAGCTGAATTACAGGTGCCCACCGCCCAGCTAATTTTCATATTTTTAGTAAAGATGGGGTTTCACTATGTTGGCCAGGCTGGTCTTAACCTCCTGACTTCAAGCGATCCATCACCCTCAACCTCCCAAAGTGCTGGGATTACAGGCGTGAGTCATTGCGCCTGGCCCTTGTGTCAAAATCTTAAAGATGCTTTAACTAAGTCTTTCTTTCCAAACTAAGTAAAAACTATAATGTCACTAAGTGTTAAATTTGAACCTTGCCCCACTTTGATAATTCTTGACAGTTTTTACAAGAAAACATTTCACTTTAAGCAGAATTTGTGTTTCAGAACACTTGCTTGCTGCTGGAAGATCATGGTGTTTCTGGCAGCTTTTCCTCAACCTCAATATAATTTTTGTATCTTGCTAAACTCACCAGCTTCCAAAATCACTAGCTTCTTCCATATTCACCTTTGCAATCTTTATCAACCATCTCTTTGGTGATGCCTGTTTTCAGCTGTCTTCTCAAAGAATGGGTCCTCAAGCATCTAAACCACAAGGATGATTTTTTCAGATCATTCTGAAAATTGAAATACCCCAACTCAACAATATAATTGTGTAGATATGGTGTTATGCTTGATCTTAAATATGTAAAGAATTGAACTTGTTTTGTGTCATAGCTTTGAACTTGGGCTTCTAATAGATAGGAATTCGACAGAATTCCTAGAAAAGAGCTCATGCACAAACAAAACAAGGATCCAGACATCTTTTCCCCCAGATTTGTGTGGGAAAAAGTATAGAGTGCTAGCACAGAGTGTGTTTCATGCCACAGCTTTGTTAATATCTTATGCCTTGTACTCAGTAAACCCTAATCATACTGCACTTCACTTATGCAACCTCAACTATTTATGGGGGCTGAGAGGGAAAATACGATTAACTCCAAGTGGGCAATTCTGGCTTCAAACCTCCACATGATTCCTGTGTACTCAGTATTTACTCCCCTTAAAAAAAGAACTGTTTCTATGAAGAACACACGTATGTACAGATAAGTTTCTGTCAGTCCAGGCGCAGTGGCTCACGCCTGTAATCCCAGCACTTTGGGAGGCCAAGGTGAGCAGATCACGAGATCAAGAGATCGAGACCATCCTGGCCAACATGGTGAAACCCCGTCTCTACTAAAAATGCAAAAATTAGCTGGACGTGGTGGCCTGCACCTGTAGTCCCAGCTACTTGGGAGGCTGAGGCAGGACAGTCACTTGAACCTGGGAGGCAGAGCTTGCAGTGAACCAAGATTGCTCCACTGCACTCCAGCCTGGTGACAGAGCAAGACTCCATCTTAAAAAAAAATTATCCATCAATAACTTCGCACCAAAAAAAAGGCATATTTAAAACAAAAGAAGCCCATGACATAATTAAGTAGTTCAATTTTATCTAAGGACTGAATGACCATAATAGAGTGGGAAAGCGCCCTTGTTAAAGTGTAGTAGTGTTCAGATGCGTTTTAGTTCAGCATGAGTTCCTCAAACTCATGTTCACAGGAAAAGTTTCTTCAGTGTTGTTACATGGTGTTTCATGCTGTTTGCATAGCATTTAAGCAAAGCAGAATATGCAGTAATAATCATCTGGTGGATCTTACTGCAAGTTAAGGAATAAACTACATGAGCAGCAGTGGTCTTCGCTTCCCCCCATTACAATTGCCCTCCCATTGCATTCCAGTAGATAATATTACTTATGGACCCTTCTTATTTATTTAAATATAAAATCTTCACAGCTTGGGGGTGGGGTTACAAACAAGGTATAGATTTTGAGAAGGCAAATTTGAGACACAGGGGATACAGATTCTCCTCTCTAATGAAGGCGTTTTCCTGCTTGTTGATTATTGTAGAAACAGCTCATTCATTCTTAAATGTCAAGGTTGTCTAGGCTGCTCTGTGAGTTGTTGTAAATAATACTAGTGACCACAGAGACCACTTCCTACCTTTCAGTGGCTTCACCCAATCGAGGCTTAATCTTTGCTTACACAAAGTCCAGTGTGAGTGGGTCATGTGGGCTTGCCTCCAATGTGTCGTGACACTGTCCAGAGCACATGGCCTCCAAGGTTGTCACAAGAGGGAAATGAGCTTGGAGGAGATAGTCTCTTCACGGTGCTGAAGGGTACACTTCTTATGTCTCACAGTGCACCCACCAGAACTGGTTCCATGGCCGTCAATTAACTATAAGGAAGGTTGGGAAGGGTAGGACAGCAAGTGGGATATTGGTGATGCTATGTCTATGCTATGCTTAGTGTCTTTTGGTTCTAATTTTCTGGCGGTATAGAAATATAAACAGTGAGTGCCCAGGCATTGGCTGAGGCCAGCTAGGGTGGTGGCCAAAGGAAAAGGCAGGAGGTGGATAGACATGTTAGGTGGCAGAAACTTAAAGCAAAATAAGCGAAGTACCCATCCCCGTAAGCCAAAGGGAAAGGGGGCAAGAAGATGTGTAAAAGCCTGGGTTTGTGGACACCATTTTCCTATTTATAAGGCAAAACACACTTTAGTTTTGCTTCATGGCTCCTGCAGCCCAACCTTGGTTGTCTGGTGTTGTAAAGTGTAAGACTTTTCATGCTAGCCCTTATCTGGACTCAGTTCCTGGGTCTGCGATTGCCGCATGTGCTTGCTGGCTTTGGTGTGGGATACTTACCTTAAACTGACATGATTAGAACAGAACTTAGAATCTCACTCTGCAAAGTGACTCTCTCTCATCTGCCTGTCTTGGTTGTTAGGGACACCAAGTCCTACCTGTCTAGACTTAAAACTTGGACTGCTCTTTAATTCCCCAACTTTCCTTCTCGGTAAGTTATTCTCTGGTCCTATTTCTGTTCTCAGTTTATTTGGTTGTGAGGTTTGTTTGTTTGTTTGTCTTTCATAGAGCATGTCCTGATTTGTTCCTTTTCTCTACTCTTTCTTCCATCATCGTAGACCAGGCCCTCATCATCTTAGTTATAGATGACTCCAGTAAACTTCTAGAGCTCAGTTCCAATCTGTCCTGTTCACCATTGCCAAATTAACCTTCATTCAGCAACTAAATTCATAACATTACACTAACATTTGAAAGCCTTCAATACTCTCTGTTTTCTTCCGCATTAAATCTACATGCAAACCCAGTGATTATTTTTGCTATATCTTACACAGAAAACTGAATTCCTTACTTTTCCTAGCTGGTACATCGCATACCTCTTAAACTATTCTCCTTAATGTATTCATCTTTGTATATCTCATAGCAATTAGCAGTGTGCCTGGCGTATAGTGAGGCCTGAATAAATACATTTTGAGTAAACAAAGAGTGGATTTTCAATAGATATTTACTTAAAGAGGGCCTGGGATTAAGTGCTGATGGAACCGATGTCCTGAAATACAGAATGTTTCAACATCCTTTTACGTTTGAACAATGCTGACTGAAAATCGATATGATAAATACCTATTGAAACTTATTTAATGTAATACTTCAAAGTAGTTTCTCTTCACTGTGAATTTTTAATTGTTCCTATAGCAGTCTGTGCGAAATTATCGATGATTTTTATACACACACATATCTATTCTATCACACAAAATGCGTATTTTAAATAAGTCACCGCATGACTATTTTTTCACATGATTATTCCCTTTCCTTGTCCAAATAAAGTAACTGCAGCACATTTATTCCCTGGAAATTTTGGAACACATCAGGGAAGAATGTCCTTTTCTACCTTTCCTGTCTCCCCTCTCCCCTCGAATCCTCCTTCCCCCACCTCATCCCAGTCACTAATTTACTGACTCATTCCATTTACGGTCATTATCTTTTTTTTTTTTTTTTTTTTTTAGATGGAATCTCTCTGTCACCAGGCTGGGGCGTAGTGGCGTGATCTCAGCTCACTGAAACCTCTGCCTCCCGGGTTCAAGTGATTCTCCTGCCTCAGCCTCCCGAGTAGCTGGGATTAAAGGCACGTGCCACCACGCCCAAGTACTTCTTGTATTTTTAGTAGAGATGGGGTTTCACCATGTTGGTGAGGATGGTGTCGATCTCTCGACCTCGTGATCCACCCGCGTCGACCTCCCAAAGTGCTGGGATCACAGATGTGAGCCATTGTGCCCGGCCATCTTCTTTCTAAATAAGAACACAATGTACCCACCAGCTCTACTCTCTGCTTTCCCTGCTATGCCACTGCCATCTTTCACTCCCTTACATAAAATAAATCAAAGGAAACAGAAAACTCCGGGACAGCATGATGTATGTGAGATACACATTTGATAAACATAAAAGTATATAAGTCCATGGTTAGAAAAATCACAAGAATTTCACTTTGCATATTCAACAAACCAGTATCAGCCAAGCCAATATAAGAAGGATCCTTCCTAAAAGAAAATGACAGTTTACTGAGGAAATGAGAACAATGTAATTGACTGGCGGAGTGGGGAGGGTGTGAAGAGTCCTTTGCAATTATAGCAAATAAACAACAAGCACAATGACGCCTAAGTGGTTTTCCACACTGGGAGAGCCCTGAGCCTTGGGACTGGAGGCAGCCTTCCTGCGGGCGAATCTCAGCACACTTCAGATTAGCTGTGCGGCCTCGGGCAAGTTACTTATCTATGTCTCACTTTCCTCATTGAAAACGTGGAGATAATGAAAGCAGTTTGGAGATTTCTCAAAGAACTTAAAACAGACCTATGATTCAACCTAGCAATCCCATTACTCGGTGTATACACTAAGGGATATAAGTTATTCTCTCATAAAGACACATGCAAGCGTATGTTCATCACAGAACTAAATGCTCATCAGTGGTGGACTGGATAAGGAAAACGTGGTGCATATACACCATGGAAAACTATGCAGCCATAAGAAAGAACGAGATTAGACCAGGCGCAGTGGCCCACGCCTGTAATCCCAGCACTTTGGGAGGCTAAGGTGAGTGGATCACAAGGTCAGGAGTTTGAGACCAACCTGGCCAACAAGGTGAAACCCCGTCTCTACTAAAAATACAAAAAATTAGCCAGGCATGGTAGCACGTGCCTGTAATCCCAGATACTCGGGAGGCTGAGGCAGGAGAATCACTTGAACCTGGGAGGCAGAGGTTGCAGTAAGCCAAGATTGTGCATTGCATCCAGCCTGGGTGACAGAGCAAGACTCTATCGCGAGGGGGGAAAGAAAAAAGGACGAGATTATGTCTTTTGCAGCAACATGGATGTAGTTGGAGGCCACAGAAAACCAAATACTGCATGTTCTCACTTGTAAGTGAGAGCTAAACATTGAGAACACATGGACACAAATATAAGAACAACAGACACTGGGGCCTGCTTGAGGGTGGAGGGTGGGAGGAGGGTGAGGACCGAAAAACTACCTATCCTGTATTTTGCTTGTTACCTGGGTGATGAAATAATCTGTACATCAAACCCCAGAGACACGCAATTTATCCATGTAAGAAACCTGCGCGTGCACCTCCTAAACCTAAAATACAAGTTGGAAATAAAATAATATAAAACAACTACAGAAAAAAAGAAATGAAAATTCAAAAAAAAGTTGAGATAACAGTTGCTGCCTCAATTGTGAATATTAGAATTTGAATATAGCTATCCACAAAAAGTACTCAGCACAGTGCCTAACACGTGCATCAAGATGGCCCTTAATATCATCTTATTGATTAGTTTTATATTATTGAAGCATTGAAAATGTAAATGGAAATTTTGGCTAACATTATGACATTTAAAATTCAGGAAGCGCCCATAGCAAATTACTTCTCTTAAATACTAGAGTACTAAACAACATTCTAGCCTTTGAGTTCATGGGCTTAAAATTTAGAATAGTCAATAAACGAGCATGGTTAAAAGCCATGACTATATAGGAGTGAAAAATGTTGTTAATGTGGAGCAGTATGTTCCAAAAAACTAGTCGTGATGGATTAAAAAAAAATAATCTGTTATAAAATAAACGTGGGGAAATACTACAGGTTTTTCTGCCCCTCTTAGTAACTTACAATACTTTTGACAATGTTATCAGCTCTGATAAGTCTCCACAGGGAAGATGTATTTCCCCGAATTTTAACACAGGGTTTCTTAAAGTATTTCATCATGAAGACTTTTGAGAATGGGGCTATTCATTTTGTTCACAGATATATCCCAAACACTAACATATAGTAGGTGCTCAATAAAAGCTGTTGAGTGTATTCAAGAGGAATATACTGAGAGATGGCTTAGGAAACGAAAGTGTGTTTGTGCTGACTTTGATTTTCTCTAGAAACCAAAGTTTTATAAATGGAACTAAATTCCTCCCCAAGACTCATGCTCATAAGATGTTTAGAGGAACGTATTCAAAGTCAATAGGGAACATTCTCTGACTCAGAGCAGGATTGGGGGTGCTTTGGTTTCAAGGAACTGACTCTATCTTTCTAGTTAGCAGGAAAGTTCTAAGATATGCCTATAAGAAAAATCCCATCTCTCATGGCATTTTGCTGGCCAGAGATGGGTATAATCTGAGGAAGTTCTGAGGAATCAGAATAGGGATGGCAGCCCCAACTAACCAATTCATTTTTTCTTGCAATGGCGACTAGATAAAGAGCTTTCATAAAAACCTGGTCCAGATGGGGCCATGAGGAAGAAGAACCCCTCCAAAGACAATAAATAAGTGCCACCCTCAAAGGCTTTGGGGCTCCAGCAGCAAATTTTGGCTTATGCACAATCATATTCGTAACAGCAACAGCAAAATCCTTGCTCATAAAATTACCTTGGCTGCTACACTGTGTAAAATGTGAAAAGGAAACAAGTCATTTTCCTGATACATGAGCTCACTGCTTATCTGAAATCAGTTATACACGGCAAAAAAAAAAACAAAAAAACCCCTCTTTAACCCCCTGCCTAGGTCTCCCATTAGTACACAATGTAATTTCACAGCTAGCGCTTGGGGAACTTTCTGGAAGCATTTTAGGCTGAAATAGTGAAGTAGGGGGTGGCATGGGTCTGGTTAATTTCAGAATATTGAAGTGTTGGAATTACAATGTGATGACAGGATTCATCAGAAGGATTTATTTCTTTGGGCCTGTGGCCTAATGAATTGGAAAATATTTTCCTATGTCTTCTCCTTCAGCTCTAAATTAAAGTGACACATTTTATTAAAAAAATGTCATTTTTACATATTAATGTATGAATTATGGTATGGCACATATGACAATAATGACATCTGGGTGAAACATTCTAGTGATCTCTTGCGTTGATTTTCAGCTCACTTAGAAGTGAGAACATAGAATGAAAAAGTATCTATGGAAAGCTTTATTATGTGTGTATGTTATCCAAATACACTGTGTAAATGTGTAGAGATTTTATGTGACGGCTCATATATACATCTGCCTAGGCTGTGTGCTTGGGGATATAATTGCATGAACTCACACTGCTCTGTGGGGCAAAGAAAGAAGAGGAGTAAAATGAAATCTGTTCCATTTTCATTTCAGGGTTATAGCAATAAAATCATCCAAAATGGCATAGTTAATGGAAATTGCTGGGCAACTTACTGAGGAGATCTGAATTACCTCCGATTTTGTGTAGGTCTGACCAAAGGATGGTGCTGAAAATATCTTCCAGTTTCCATTCTCAGATCCACTTGGGAATTTTGCTACAGGTCACTCTTGGCATGCCGTGTCAGAATAACATTGCTACAGTGCCACAGGGCCTACACACACTTGCAATGAAAATATCTTGTCAAAAGCATGAGTCACTCTCACTGGATAAACAAAGTTGGAAATACTGAGGCAAATATGAACCGGAAGTTACCTGATGGTGATAAACAGATCCTCTTAGGGTGAAAAATGCAAAGATTGAAAGGTAGAAAGTAAGACATTAGAAGAGGCACCCCTTCATGGAGACAAATATTGAATTATATCTGTGTCTACATGTACAACTCTATTTGAGCTAACTATGTATCTGTATCTATGTATCTATGTATCTATGTCCATTTTGCTAGATTTTACTGTTTCTGACATTAGCAATTTGGAAATTTAACAGACGTTAAGAATATGAGTTATAAAAAGAAGATAATTCAATTATCTTTAATGAAACTATTAAGATTAGATTTCATTAGTATCAATTTTATTAATAACTTATCAAGTGTCGGTGATGCCCTAAACAATGGTACTTAAACAGTGGTTTAGGCCATTTAACTTTAAGGTTTCAATAGTCTAATTAATGATCGTATACCTAGTGGCCCAGATTTTTGAATTAACTTAAATTTCATTTTAGGCCGGGTGCAGTGGCTCACACCTGTAATCCCAGCACTTTGGGAGGCCAAGGTGGACTGATCACCTGAGGTCAGGAGTTCGAGACCAGCCTGGCCAACGTGGTGAAACCCCATCTATACTAAAAATACAAAAATTAGCCAGGTGGGGTGGTGGGCACCTGTAATCCCAGCTACTTGGGAGGCTGAGGGAAGAGAATCGCTTGAACCTGGGGGACAGAGGTTGCAGTGAGCCAAGATCGAGCCACTGCACTCCAGCCTGGGTGACAGAATGAGACTCTGTCTTTAAAAATAATAATAATAATTTTAGTTCTACCTTCAAGCATCATAATACTGTTTTTGCGAGTGACCTCATTCACTAGATCGGCTTCAACTGCTGTATTTTAGCCCATTTGGGCTGCTATAACACAATACCATATACTAGGTAGCTATAAACGAACAAACAAAAAATT
Organism: Papio anubis; assembly: GCF_008728515.1. Taxonomy (NCBI): domain Eukaryota; kingdom Metazoa; phylum Chordata; class Mammalia; order Primates; family Cercopithecidae; genus Papio; species Papio anubis. Next base: position 111,327,581 of record NC_044979.1, on the reverse strand, counting down.
GTTTTTCACAGTTTTGGAAGCCGGGAAGTTTAAGATCAAGGTGACAGTAGATCTAGTGTCTGGTGAGAGCCTGTTTTCTGGTTCATAGACTATATTTTCTAGTTGTTTCCTCCCATGGCATGAAAGGGCAAATGAGCTCCCAGCAGGTCTCTTTCCTAAGGGCCTAATCCGATTCATACGGGTGGAGCAAGAATGGAATGAGTGCCCTTAAAAAGAGACCCATTAGTGAATGGAACTAATCTCATTCACCTCCCAAAAGCTCTGCCTCCTAATACCATTGATGGAGGATATGATTTCGACATATGAAGTTTGAGGGAGCACAAGCATTCAGACCATAGCTGTATACACCAGTGAGCCCTGTTTATATATCCGTAACTTCTTTCTATCCCTGGATCCTGTTTATTGCACGTATCTACTGAACGAGGGTGTTTATCATCTGAAGCTCAAGAAACCCAATAAAACTCTCTCTACTTTGTCTTTTTTGGCTTTCCCCAATTCTACTGTTCTCATAGTATTTAGGCAGCTAAGGACATCATATCTTCCTAGTTGTCAAATTTGAAATTCCTCCTTCAGTCCTCATGTCCAATAGCTCATGAAGACCTGTAAGTCTGCCTCCTGAAACTATCAAATATATTCCCTCCTCTCCACCCCCTACTGACTTAGTTCAGCAATATTTTCTTTTATCTATGATATTACAACAGCCTCTTTGTCTTTCTATTTCGATTTGCTATTATGTTAGTTTGTACTTCCTTCAAATATTACCCTAAGATAAATCAAATCTTCTCACTTCCTTACTTAAAATCCTTGGGTGGAAATCTGTTGCAAATTATTTGCAATCTCTCCACCACTTTCTTTTCCAGTGCTCCCACCTTCCTTTCCGTCACAAGCACCCTGTGCTCCACTTGCTCTGAAATGCTTGACTCTATACTTTGGGGCATTATACACACAGATTTCTTTCTTGGAATGAATGCCTTTTCCCTTAGTCTCTGACTGGTGAATTTCTCCCCCACCCAATTTAAATGTTGTCCTCTCAGTGCAGGCTTCCTAGGTTCTTCCAAAAAACTGCTCCTTCTTGTGGGTTCCCAATATGCACCCATCATACTGTATCTTCATTCCTAAGTGAATGTCGATTGCCTCAAGCCAAAGAGCATATTCCTTTGGGCGAGGGGTATCCCTGATGCTTATCCTAGTGCCTGGCACTAAATAGGTATTTGATAGATGTCTGTGGAGTGAAGAAATGATCTAATGGGTGACCTTTAGCTCCTTTTGATCCTTGAGATGATAAAGGAGGTGAGAGAGGATTAGTGTGTAGTAAATATAACATTTTTTCACATTAGGAAACAGTCATAGCCAAGTTACTGTCCAAATTGTATTTTGTGTTCTGAAAGATAAATCAATTTCTCCAAGACCCCAAGTCACCACTCTGTGAATTATTAACAAAATACATCATTACCCAGGCCTTGAGTTGAAAGCATCATGACATGATTTTTAATTCACAGCATATAATTTCCAAGAACTAGTCTAAATTCAATGAACAAATTGTATTTAATATACCAAATTTTGAGTCTGTTGGGACTCCAAAACACTTTTAAAATTTGTAATGTGCTTGGGCCCTGTTTATTGTTGAAATGTATGTACTTAATAACAGATTAAAAGCTGGTATGAATTTAATCTTTATAAAAATTACAGAAATGCTTAGAAAAATATTGCAGAGCTATTTGTTTCACCACTTTTAATATATTTTCACTTGGTATGAGCACTAAGAGTGTCATAATTTTTTTAAAAATGCAAATGAATACCTAAAAGCTGATATAATAGTGAAACAGAAGAATTGCAGAACTCTAACACTAACATTTATTATTCTCAGTAAACCAGTGACCTAAAAACATGTTAGTATACATTGTTTACTCTGGATATGTCATAGGAAGCACAGCTGGTGAGTGGACTCTACAATGAAATAGCCCTGCCTTTGTCTAGAAGGCTATTAACACCAAACAGAACTGAGCAGATCAATAGTTCAGGAGTACAGGGTTTGGTCTTTCCCTCAAGTGACTGTGATTCAAATGGCATTGCTGCATGGCTCTTTTGTTAGCCATTAACCATTTAAGAGCGAGCAGCATGACCAGCTATGGTACACTGGGTAGAGAAGAAAACTTTGAGATGAGCAGCTCTGAGCTCTGCCAGACAGAAAGGCTAGCTGGACATTGGAAATAACATCATCAATTCTTTCTCATTAAGTCACAATAATCTTAGTTAACGGTACTTCCTGGTATTCTAATTGAACCTTATCTTCTTAGAAAGTGATAACGTTACTTCCTTTCTAGGAAAAAAAAGAGATTCTCTTCCTTTTCTTCAAATGATGATCTATTTTTTTAAAAAACCCAAAATCTCTTTTTTCTATTTTGGCTACTTTTCATGTTTTTATTCTTTCTCCGTCTCGTCTTTAACATTTCATGACTTTGAAGTCTTCTTCTCAGTCCCAGACCTGCTTGGGGACCCTGGGGCTTCCATTCTGAAGTATCCTTCATGAATATATCTGTGCCTGTCATATCTGCCCCTTTTACCTTCTTGCTTCTGCTTCTAGAGCCTTTACTGGAATTCTAGAAATTTCCTGGGAGCTAGCTCAAACTAGATTTCTCTTTAATTCATTTCCTCCTCCTTACCCCCATTTTATATTAACATTATTTCTCAAGATCTTGTTTCTAGTGCCTGAGAATTTTTTTTTTTTTATCCTCTTTCTTCGTCTCTGCTGTCTTTCACACAATTAACTAATACTCATTCTTCTGTCCTCTTTGCCCTGAAGACTCCAGGGAAATCACTTTCCTTCAACAATAGCAGGAGTCATCAGGATTCTATCTGGAACAGCTTAGTTTGCTGAGAATACACCACATGCACTATGCAGGCAGCCTCTGTTTTCATGCATAGACACACTGTTCCTTCTTCTCTATCCCTCCCTTCCTCAAGTGAAAACATTCATGTTTATGCATGTCCCAACTATAAGGACAGACTTTGATGAATACATTCACCTGTTGATTTAAAATAAATGATGGTTTTGTGGTTACTTCTTACAGAGATATTTTCTTTTCTACAAGAAACATTTCTTTTTTTATTTAAAAATACAAACAGACCAGGTGCAGTGGCTACCAGCACTTTGGGAGGCTGAGGTGGGAAGATTAGTTGAGCCAAGAAATTCAAAACCAGCCTGTGCAACATAGGAAGACCCCATCTCTACAAAAAACTAAAAAAAGCCAGATGTAGTGGTTCATGCTTGTGGTCCCAGCTACTTGAGAGGCTGAGATGGGAGTTTGAGGCTGCAGTAAGCTGTGATTGCACTGCTGCATTCCAACCTGGGTGACAGAGCAAGACCCTGCCTCAAAAAATAAATAAATAAAAATAAAAATGGTAAAAACCAAAATACAAACAGCAGCCAGGTAACATTTACTGAGCCTTTAACATGTGCTAGGTTACTTGCTAGGTACTTTACCTGGTGTTATTTATTCTTTATAATAACTCCCTAATATAGGTGTTGTCTTAGTCAGTTTAGGCTGTTACAACAAAAATATCATGGGTTGGGTGGCACAAACAGGAAACATTGTTTTCTCTTGGTTCTGGAGCCTGTGAAGTCCAAGATGGAGGCACCAGCAGATCTAGTGTCTGGTGAGAGTCATCCTCCTGGTTTACAAGGCTGTCTTCTTGTTGTATCCTAATATGGTGGAGGGAGAGAGAGGAAACAAACTCTGGTGTCTTTTTTTAAGTGCACTAGTCTCTTTCATGAAAGCTGCACCTTCATGACCTAATCACCTCCCAAAGGCCCCGCCTCCTAACACTGTCACATTGGGGATTAGGTTTTAACATGTAAATCTCAGAGAGATACAAACATTCAAACCATAGCAAGTTATTTGTTTCCTGTTGTACGGTGGATGAAGTGAGACTGAAAGAGTATAAATAACTTGTCGAAGTCTACACACCTACAAAGTGACCAGGCTAAGACTTCAGTCTCATTCTGTCTGACCCCAAAACATGTATTTTAATCCATTTTCATCACTGACATCCTCTGGTTGAAAGAGAGTGCTACTTTTCAGTTTACAAGACTAAAGCCAGTCTATGAAGATGGCCAAACATGGATTTGTTTTAAGTTCTCAAAATAAGTTAAGTTTATTTTTATAAGTTCTATATATAACTGAGATTTCTTCTCATTCACAATGTCAAATATTGGTTGTACATTGTGCAGCAGACCATATGAATCACTTCCTATTTTCCCCTTTGGTGATGGCGAGATTCTCACCCTAGAGTTATGAGGATGGCCAAACAGCGACACCTGGCATTGGACAGACAATATAAGCAGCAGTTTATTAGTCACAGGTACCTACTGCCCAGAGGAGGAGCACGTTGCACACCATGCAGGGCCACACAGAGGTTGCACTTGGGAACCAAGAGCGAGCAACCAGGTGATAGGGGAGGCAGGCTTTGTGGTGTCAAGAGAGTGAGGTGCCCCTTGGATCTCGTGGGTGGATGTGATTGGCTTGTTTGAATAATTCTGTGGGCTAGAAGGGATTAAATCCCTCTATTCAGGGTAAAGCAGAAGCCGTGCCTGGTCTCCTTGATAAGAAACATTTGGCTACAGGACCTTATCCATCCACAAGAGCAGAGTAGGGAAGGAAACTTGTGGTTAGGCTTTCCTGATTTCATCACATGTTAAGACAGCACATCATATTGGGCCTGAATTTTTTTTCCTTAGGCCACACCACACACTCTTACCCAGCTTTGAATTTTACTTTTATTCAACTCACTTGCAGAATTGAGGCTCTGGAATATATACCTGAAAACTCTTAAGCACTAACCTAGCAGCAAGATATGAGAAAAAAAAGAGTCCAGGAACAGGGTTCTACTCTTAGTTTTGCAACTAAACAGCTATGTGATTTCAGTGACTTCATCTAATGTCTTCTGGTGCTCTTTTTTTTTTAAAGGACTACAATATTACTAGGTGGAAAATAGTTTTAGCTGAGTGAGGAGAGTCCCCAGAAAAGAGGGAGGGAGTAAATGGCCTTCTGTGAGAGTTTCTTCCCTATCTGCATTTCCTCCTATGATCTAAATGTTCACATCCCTCCAAAAACGTGTATGTTAAATCCTAATCACTAAGGTGATGGATTAGAAGGTGGGGACTTTGGGAGGTGATCAGGTCATGAGGTAGACCTTTCATGAATGGGATTGGCGTCCTTATTGAAGAGGCCCCAGATTGCTGTCTTGCCCTTTTCAGACTGTGAGGACACAGCTAGAATGCACCATCTGTGAGGAAGCAGACCCTTGTCAGACATGGCTGGCACCTTGATCTTGAACTTCCTAGCCTTCAGAACTGTGAGAAATACATTTCGGAGAAGCTTGAACAGACTAAGACATTCCATAATGCAGAATTTCCCAAAGTATGCTCTGTGGCATCCTGTTCATTCTGGATGCTGTCTGGACGAAAAGCTCTGGGATGAAATAAGTTTGGGAAATGATGCTTCTTTGCCTTTTCCTGCAGATTTACAATTCTAAGTAATCTACAGAAAAGTTCTAAGAAACCAGACCATACTGGATCTGGATGGTTTAACCAGACATCCCCCTGCATTTTTGCCCATGAATCTTTTTAATTGAATTTTGCTTTTGTGGAACGTTTGCTTATATTGATGGAAATGGTGTTCTATAGAAAAATAAACACCTTTTGGAGATGGAGGTGAGTGGCATTAGTTGGATGGAGGTAAGTGCCATAAAAGAGTAGGCAAGTAACCCACAATCTCTGCTGTGCCACACATTCTGCCCCAAAGGCCAGACACAACATATGCTCCTCTTATCCTTCCACAGTGTGCAGATGACCCATGATCAAACCCAAGGTCCAGTCTTGAGCCATGTACATGACTATCGCTGGTTTATGGAAATGGCTGGACACAGTGATGTAATGGCTTTATTTTCTTCCCATCACTGCCTTCAAATTCCTCTTGTCAGTGTTCATTCTGTATCGATTTGGCAACATGGTTAGAAGAGACTGCCATTTTTCAGTTCCTTTCAGGTTTTATAAAATTTAATACAAACTACATTTTTATAAATTCATCTTACATTCAAATAAAAACTTCATCCCTCTCCATTATTAAAGCCTGACTTGAATTCTCTGTACTAGCAGTAGGGGGCCACGGGGGTGGGGAGACACAATCTGGCTTTCCTAACTTCACTCACATCCCACCACTACCCTCCCCTGGCTCTTCTGAGAGGAAGGTAGGTGGTTAGAACAAAAGAAGCACAGGATTTAGTTCTTAGCTGGTGCTATTCGGATCCCTCACTGGGCTTTCAATGCCCATTGTACTGGTGACATCTTTTTCAGATGTGCTTTTTGGTGGGTTCCTCTGAGTCCCTGCCCCACACAGACACAGTTGCCAGTGACTTCTGAAGTCATGCCCTCTTCAGGACATCCCTGTTTTTAGACACTGTGTTGCTGCATAAAGGCCTCTTGAGCATTTTTCAACATGACTTGAGTCTGTACCCACTCCCTCCAGGGGCAGCCCCACACATCCTTTCCCCGCAAACTCTGAAGTGGAGGATGTCCTTGCTGCTCTCCATGGCTCCTGAGAGCCTCTGACTCTCAGGCTTCTGTAAAGGAGAGGACGAGTCCAGTCTCCATCCACGCATCTGCCCTAACCCCTCGGGGCATCAGTCATGTCGCTCACTCTGCTTTGGCTGAAGACCTGTGGACATCTGTGCTCCTCAAACATCCAACTGCTAGGAGATATGCGTCTTCCCTCTCACAGACCACCCAGTGTCTGAGAGTGTACCTCCCGGAGCCAACTTATTAGATTAAAGCCTGTGGGAAGCGGCGGGAGAGGGAAAATGCCACAGGGCTCTGCTTTTTTCTGGACGCTCTTCAAAGTAATGGCTTCTCCTCCTTTCTATGGAAACCCTATTTCTCTCTTTTTATAGACTACTGAGAGTAATTTAAGATGGTTTAGAGGCTGCTTAGCAAACTCTAGAGAGTAGGGAGTATCTAATCTAGTGCCTCCCTTTGGAATGCGGTGGTACTTAAAAGCCATCAGGCTAAACTTGAAGCTTTAGTTAAAATTCCCAGACAAGAGGAAATGTTCCATTTCATAACCTGTTGTGGTGTCCAAGAACCAGACACCTCCTGCTTGGTTATCTCTGCACCACCATTTTGTGAGTCACTGGCCTCACTAGCTGACTGAAATCAGATCATGCACCATTTGAGGAGCTGATGTTCACTCTCACAGACCCTTTCTTCCTTCCTTCTCCAAATGGCTCAGAGCAGCACTGGAAGAGGATGATCTGTGGTTTTAGGCAGGGAAGAGGTAATTCTGAGCCAGCAATGTAAAAAGCCACTGGCAGAGATTCTTGAGCTGATGGCCAGTTAAGAACTTTCTCCACTCATTCTTGCCATGAAAATATCAATGCTATGCAGGTGCCAGGAAAATCTAGAGAGGTCTAATGTTATATCAAGAATAACAAAAAAAAAAAATTATTAATGGAACTGTCATAGAATGGGAGAAAGTTACAGGAGGCATTTTTATCTTAGGAATTTCAAACGTGGTAGAGTTCTCCAGGAAGATGTGGCCAACACTTGAGGTCAGGGTCACACCTGCCTTCTGAAACACAGCATCATCAGGACCCGGTGTGGGGTTGGGTACAGAGGAGCTCCTCCACAAATACTGCTCAGTGGATACGTGATTGGTTCCTTGGTATTGTTTAAGAAGAATTGCATTAGGAGATTTTTGTGGTCACACCTGATATTTTTTGTGACTAAACAATTAGTTGTATAAGGTATAAATCTTCATTTTCTTTTTTATTATTACCTTATTAAAAAGATTGCTCACATATTTTTGCTAAACATATTTAAAGGCCTCAGAAACATAAGAAGGAAAAGCAAATCCCTTCCTCAAAGACCTTCCCTTTTAGAGTGGAGAGAGGCAAACAAAAAGTACATTGAGAAAACATAACTACTAGAAGGAGAGCATGTACTAAGTAGAGTTGTGCAGGAGGAGGCTTTAAGTCAGGGGGAAAGTATCATTTGAACTGAGATATACATCCTAAGGTAGCTTTTATGGGCCACAAATTGAGAGGAGACGCAGAAAATGCATAAACTTGAGAAAGCCTAGCACTTCCAGTGCTGTGGGAGCCTAATGAATAAGAACTAGAAAGGTTCCTAGACAGATGTTGACTGGAACCTTGTCAATCAGTTTTCTGATGAAAATAATTGTGCATTTTTGGTATTGAAAATTGACTATGACCAATTGAGTTTTAGGGTGCCAAAGAAAAAATAATTTATATCATCAGTGTTTAAAGAGAAAAACAATTGTCCCAAGCCTAGGCATCTTGATCAGGTTCCTAGGTGCCCTCTTGGTTCAGAAGCCACACCATGAATGAAATTCAATGGAAGAGCTGCAACCCAGTGTCCAATCCCACCACGAAAGCTGATCAAAGACTCCCCAGCCACCACCCTGCACAGGTTCTAACATTAAAATAAAAAGTAGGAAGGACACTACAATTCAGACAAGAGAGAAAATGTTTCTAAGTATCTGGGTTTTAAGCGCAATTCCAATCCTTTGAAGTTAGAATTACGCTTACCCTTTTACCCTTGGCCAACTTTTTTGGTCCAACAACTGAAATAATAATAAAGATAGCTTAAAAATTTTAACAGACCAAAAGTCCAAATAGGTTTCTTGGATTTGAAGCTTGTCTTGCAAAATAACATTTGGATAAATTATTTTTAAATTAATCAAAAGCACATAGATTATAATTGTTTTACTTTTAGCAGACAACTCATGTATCAAAAATCAAAGGAAAATTTGTTTTGTATTTGAGTTTGCTGAGATCCACATATTTTTGTATGACTTCAAGAGGCACATTTCCCAAACCAAAAGTCATGGGCATCTATTTTAAGTGGTCTACATGCTCAGTGGCACTTGGGTCATAAGGGATGGATTTTCTCAACTCTGAGGAGAACCTAGATTCTTCATGTCCATCTTTCAGATGAAAACTGATATGATTTGGTTCTGTGTCCTCACCCAATTTCACCTTGAATTGTAATAATCCCCATGTATCATGGGAGGGACCCATTGGGAGGTAATTGAATCATAGGGGTGGGTTTTCCCATGCTATTCTCATGATAGTGAATAACTCTCATGAGATCTGATGGTTTTATAAAGGGGAGTTCCCCTGCACATGGTCTGTCTTGACTGCTGCCATGTAACATGTGTCTTGCTTCCCTTTTGCCTTTCACCATGATTGTTAGGCCTCCCCAGCCATGTGGAACAGTGAGTCAATTAAACTTCTTTCCTTTATAAATTACCCAGTCTTAGATATATCTTTATTAGCAGCATGAGAACAGACTACTACAGCTACCACACATAACTAAGCAAGAAAAAGAAGAAGAAGGAGAAGGAGAGAAGAAGAAGAAGAAGGAGAAGGAGAAGGAGAAGGAGAAGAGAAGGAGAAGGAGAAGAAGAAGAAGGAGGAGGAGGAGGAGGAGGAGGAGGAAAGCAGCTGCCCCACCCAGGAACATGGAGTGGCTGTTAGGAGCTTTAATCTCCTCCAGTTGGCAAAGCCCTGCCCTCTCATGAGCTAGCTGAAGTTAATCTCTAGAGCAAGGTGGTTTCTCTCAGCCAAAACCAAATCCTGAATAAATAGAAATATTCCCCAAATCTAAAAGCTGTAATTTTTAACATGGCACTATTAATTTTTTAAATTTATTTTTTAAAACCTAGTTAACATGTTGACTGGCCCAGAAAGCTAAAGCAAAGAGCTGTTCCCTCCTTACTGATCAGACTTCACTTAATTTATCTGGTCATTCAGCCCTCCTGATTTTGGTCACCCTTCTATCAGACAGACATTTTCCTGATAAACAACATGGAATTATGACATTCCATAACGTTCCAAACATCATATCTTAAGTATTGGTAGATGATACAAAATAAAATCTCACAGGATGCAAATAGTCTGTCTACAATGAGAGAGACAACCAAAAAGATCTACTGTGAAGAGGTGACTATAAATTGTAATGACTTGACATTAGAATTTTTATTTTTTCACTGTTTTATATAGCTAGAGAAATATAAAAATGAATAATCTCAAGGCCTTTCTGATGTTTCCTGCAGCTTAACATTCTCCAAAGAACTGGGAAGTCATACAGCAAAAGGTTTAAGCAAGGGCTCCAGAATGAAACAGGAATGGATTTGAATTTAGGCTGTGTGCTCTTGAGCAGACACAGAACTTCTCTGAAGCCCACTCTGCTCGCCTACAAATTGGGTAGAAGCAAGGGAATTACCAAGGGATGGGACAGTACCAAGGGACCAGCTACTTCCCTCTTGCCTGAAGGAGTAATCAGAGGGGCTCCAGTGGGATCTGGAGCTATCCAAGAACTCAGGGACTGCCCAAGTCATGGCCAGGCAGGGAAGGAGCAGGAGGAAGAAATACTCCTTCCTCTCTCTTTCCATCACCCAGTCCTGCTGATGCTTCCCGTTCATCAACTCAACTGATAAGCCAGAGGGCAAGAGGGTTGGGGTGGTATACTCTGTAGAGGTCAATTTCCCTTGGTCCAGCTCAAGACATAGAAGGGTGGAGAATGGATGAGAAGGAGACAAACAGAAATGCTCAGCACAGAACAATAGAGTAATAGTCCCAAGGTGATGGGGAGCTGAAGTTAGAACCGAAGTCTAACTCCAATGCCCATACTTAATTCAACCTCCATGCCATATTGATACCATATTTTTTTAAAAACTTCATTAATATAAAACTTATATAAAAACCGAACTTTTTAACTATGAAGAAAGAAAAGTTCGGGTAGAAAAAAAAGCCCCATTTACTTTAACACAATTTCTCTCAGCACAGAGAAATGGTACTTCTTAATGATGGCATGGGAGACTGATCCTGGCTCAGGGATTATAATTATGGATCTTGGGCAGACACCACTAGAAAGTAAACAAATAAAAACCCTATGTCAGGAGAAGTGATGAAGATAGCACACTTCAAGTGAATGTCTCATTGCCAGACCCAGGAATCCTGTTTTTTCTTTTTTTTTTCCTTTTTTTTTTTTTTTTTTTTTTGAGACTGAGTTTTGCTCTTGTCACCCAGTCTGGAGTGCAATGGCATAATCTTGGCTCACTCTAACCTCTGCCTCCCGGTTCAAGTGATTCTCCCACCTCAGCCTCCCAAGAAGCTGGGATTACAGGTGCCCGCCACCATGTCCAGCTCATTTTTGTATTCTTAGTAGAGATGGGATTTCACCACGTTAGCCAGGCTGGTCTCGAACTCCCAACCTCAGGCAATCTGCTTGCCTTGGCCTCCCAAAGTGCTGGGATTACAGGCATGAGCCACTGTGCCCGGCCATCAGACCCAGCAATTCTTGACCTACTATCACCAAGCAGATTAACAATGCTATTTTGCTTTCCCTGTCTGTGCCTACCTATTATTCCTTTGTCTTCAAACCTAAACTACCTCATTCAACTCATTTCAACTATTCAAATTTCTATGGAGTTCAAGGGATGGATGTAAACAAGCCTATAGGGTGAGGTTTTATGTTTTTCTGTCTAAGAGTTAAGACTGTGTTTATTGTTTGCTGTAGCTGTAGGTGCCAGAAAGTAAAATTTTCTTCGTTGTCTTTATTTTGTCTTCCTTGTTGTTTTTCACTTTTTGTCTGGTAAAATTCTTGTCTGGTAAAACCCCTGTGGATTAGGCTCTGGTAAAATAGTTTCTCTTGAGTGCAGATCTTGTTAAGGAGAACAGAACACTCTGGGCCTATTTCAAAATGGCTATTTTTCCCCTACCCCTTCTAAAAATGCAAGAGGATTTTTCTCTAATTTTTAGTGTTGAAATCTCATTGGGGTCTTGGAGGTAAAACTCATAATAGCATGGAGACCCCCTTTAGACTGCTTCCTCGCCGAATTTTTGACTCTCACGCTTGTTCATACTTAGGTTCTAGCAATTTTTTCAATTACAATTTAAGTTTTCTTACTCTTGTACTAACTCTAGTGGTTCCTGGGCTGCTTCTCAGGTAAGCTGTGATTTTCTGTATTCACCTGTCTCTCTCTCAAATGTTGGGAGCAATAGTTTGCCCTGTGACCTCAGGTCTCTGAAGGATCTAAGAAGAGTGGTTGATTTTCAATTTGTTCAGATTTTTGTTGTTGTGAGGATGGAAGTGATGACTTCAAACTCTTTATATGCTGGACAGAAAATTGGAAGTCCCCTGTGTGTTTTTCATATAGTTATTTTTTTGGCACAAATATTTGTTATAAGTGCCATTATCTTCAGCTCTGTGGAGCAAAAATAGATCCAATACTTTTTTTTTTTTTAACTGGGGTTTTAAAATTTTTAATACAAATTCACATTTTAAGTTATAAAAACTGTCTTTCATTGTGTCAGAGGCATTCAAACCAGAGCAACTGCATCTTGAGTGAGGGCGAGGAAAAATGAGGTTGGGACTTGCTGGGCTACATTCCCAGAAGGTTAGGTACTCCTGGCTTCTAGATGTTTACGGTTAAGAAAACAGATTGATAACATTTACTAAACAGACCCAGACTTAGGAGTGGCCTGATATCCCAATACCTTAAGAATAGAAGCATTCCTAATTTTGCTTTAAAGATAATATCAATTCTTGCAAAACACAGTACTTAAGAAAATTAATCCTTTATTACAAACCCTTGTAGCAGAGCACATCTCCCATGAATTTTTCTTTTTCTTATTCTTTTTTTTTTTTTTTTAATGGAGTCTTACTCTGTTGCCAGGCTAGAGTGCAGTGGCACGATCTTGGCTCACTGCAACCTCTCCCTCCTGGGTTCAAGCAATTCTCCTGCCTCAGTCTCCTGAGTAGCTGGAACTATGGGAAGGTGCCTCCACGCCCAACTAATTTTTGTATTGTTAGTAGAGATGGGGTTTCACCATGCTGGCCAGGATGCTTCTTGATCTCTTGACCTCGTGATCCTCCCGCCTTGGCTTCCCAAAGTACTTACACTATATATAAATAAGTATTGTACTTAGGGTAGATGTGTTCCTCCTCTTGCTTTTGGGAACACCCTACTCTGTCTATAGAGTAGTTATTCTTACACCACTTTTCTTTTCTTTCTTTCTTTCTTTCTTTCTTTCTTTCTCTCTTTCTCTCTTTCTTTCTTTCTTTCTTTCTTTCTTTCTTTTTTTAGGCGGAGTCTCACTCTGTTGTCCAGGCTGGAGTGCAGTGATCGGATCTCAGCTCACTGCACGCTCCGCCTCCCGGGTTCACGCCATTCTCCTGCCTCAGCCTTCCAAGTAGCTGGGACTACAGGCGCCCGCCACCTCGCCCCGCTAGTTTTTTGTATTTTTTAGTAGAGCTGGGGTTTCACTGTGTTAGCCAGGATGATCTTGATCTCCTGACCTCCTGATTCGCCCCTCTCGGCCTCCCAAAGTGCTGGGATTACAGGCTTGAGCCACCACTCCCGGCCTACTTTCTTAATAAACTTGCTTTTGCTTTGCACTGCTGTCTTGCCCCGAATTATTTCCTATGCAAGACCCGAGAACCCTCTCTTGGGATCTGAATCAGGACCCCTTTTTGGTAAAAACATTCTGGCAAACCCTGAAGAGACAATACTGAAGAAACCCTCCAACCAAAAGGAAACAGACTGTAGCACTGGTTGGCCAACTTAAGGTAAGTAGTAGGGTACCTGGGTAAAGGAGTGGATTGGGTTAGAGGCCCAGCTTAGGGGAGTTCAAGTTTCTCCTAAGATAGAGAGGGTTAAAGACGCCTCTCAGTAAAAGGCAAGGATGCTTGACTAACTTTGGTTTGAGGCTCAACTTAGGAAGGTTAGAGTCCTTCTTAAGATTTAGGGGGTTAGAAGTCCCTCTCAGTAAAATCTCTCTCAGCTAAAAACGAGTTTGGCACTATGGGATGTTAACTGCTATACTCTTTGTATTATTCTTGCTTGTCCTGTTTGCTGCATGAATAAATTTCTTGGTCACTGTCTCGGTTTCACTGTCATTTTCAGACTTCATTTAAGTGGTCTTTGGGATTTTAACTTATTCTTCCCCTGTGGGCCTCCCAATTTCCATCTGTTTGCTTGTGAGACATTGTGAACAAAAAGCATTGAAGACTCTGTCTCTAAAATTGCTGATGAAGATTTGGTATTTAACAGCTATGAGCAATAAGTTCAGATAAATGTACTCATGTTTTGTTGCAGATGTGATCTGGAAGCATTAGGATGGAAATCAGGGGACTTTTCTCCTTGCTGTTTTGTTTCATTTACACATTTCTTTCCTTTCTTGGATTTGGGCAAATTGGCTTTGCTTGTTCAATCCACACTGCCACTATTGCCCAGAACCTGCTTGCCCTGGTCATTCCCATCTAAATCCTCTTCATTTCCTTTGCCTTATTCAACATTTCTTTTGTTGGATACTATGTTATGGTATATCTAAATTCATGGTTTGGCTTATTTTTAGTGTGAATAAAATAATTCAATTTTTGGCAGGAATCCTCTCATTAATGCAGCTGGCCTCAAAAACCTCTCTTATCCCTTCTAGTGGAGCTGAGCCAATGGCGATATGATTTCACAGGTTTGGAACTTTTCTTTCAACATTACCTGCCTCCTTCATGGAAACCATAGCATTGATTTGAAAGGACTCACCACTAGGATATACTCTTGAACATTGGGACCAGTTTAAATTAAATGGGCTTAAGAAGAGAAAACTGGTGTTTTGATGTAATACTGTTTGGCCTCGGTATTATTTGGGAAAACAAGAAAAATAACCTCCTGCTGTACCCATGACCTTTAATACTATACTTCACTAGATTTGTTTTGTAAGTGGGAAGGAAAATGGGATGAAATACCATATGTTCAACCCTTTTTGCTGCTCAGTCAAGATAAAACCCTGCAGCAGGTGTGTGCATGTTTGATGAGAAGAAAGAAAGAAAAAGAACTAGACATACTAGATGATCCCTTGGCGCAAGCCTTCCCCTCCCTGTCTCCCCAGACCAGAGGGCATTTTTGGGTGGAGCAGAACTTCCTTCTTTCAGTTCTGAAAGTTCAGATGTATCAGCCCTTTGTCCCTCTAGTTTACACGAAAGTTCTAGTGAGAACCCTTTGTCCCTACTCCTTACCCCACTCTATACCCAGCCTTGTGAGTACTACTTCTAGTGGAGCCTCTTATCAACTTCCAAAAGGAAATCTTTGTCCACTTAGAGATGTGACAAAAAGGGAAGAAGGCACTGTAAGAGTACATGTCCCCTTTACTACGTCTGATTTGGCTGAATGTAAAGAGTTTGGTCATTTCTCTGAAGATCCAGGAAAATTTATAAATCAGTTTGAGAAATTAATTCTGGCCTATAGTTTAACTTGGCAGGATCTGCATGCTTTGTTGTCTCTGTGTTGTACAGTACAAGAGAAACAACACATTTTGGGAACAGCTAGGACCCATGCAGATGAGGTATTGGCTTATAAGCCTAACCATAATATATATGAGGCAGATAATGGAACAGTTCCAGATCAAGATCGAACCTGGAACTATCAAAGGGGCAGTGAGAACTTGGGGAGGAGAGATCATATGGTCACTTCTTAAAAGGTATGAAGAAATGTATGAAAAAGCCTGTTAACTATGAAAAGGTTAAGAAAGTTTCTCAGGGTAAAGATGAGAATCCAGCTTTGTTTCAAGGGTGCTTAGTTGAGGCCATCAGGAAATATACTAACACTGATCCTGTCTCAAGGGAAGGACAGACCCTTTTGGGAGTAAATTTTATAACCCAGTCTGCTCCTGATATCTGTAGGAAACTGCAAAAAGCAACTATGGGTCCTCGTATGCCTATGGAACAGCTTTTTGATGTGGCATTTTTAGTTTTCATTTTTAGCTCTAAAGCAAGAAGGACCTTCCACAAGGTGTAGCTCTTGGCTGCAGCCTTCAGCTCACCTTCCACATGGGATTGCCCTCCTGGCTCTTGTCCTGACCAAGGGAAGGAGAAAGGTTGGAAAGCCCAAAGTTGGGCATCCCAGTCACCATGCCTTGGGCATAAATCAGTGTGTATACTGTAAGAAAACTGGCCTTTGGAAGAGGGACTCTCCAGAGTCCTAAAGGGAGTCATTGGCACCTAAACCAATGATGACCAAAATATCCAAGCAAGCCCAAGAGTGACGGGATCTGAGACCTTTTGCCACAGCTCCCATTGGACAATTTGCCATATCTCTGGAGGGTGCCTGAGTAACCCTTGATGTGGCAGGTAAAAATATTAACATCCTTCTGGATACAGGAGCTGCTTACTCTCTGTTTTGACCCATTATAATGGGCCTCTGTCAACCCAAAACTGTATGATCATGGGGATAGGTGAACAAGCTCATCGATCCCATCTTACCTGTCCTTTAAGCTGCTCTTCAGGGACTTTGGTTTTTGTCACATGCCTTTGTTATGATGCCCAAATGCCCCACCGCCTGTTGGGAAGGCATTTGTTGACCCAGATGCAGTGTTATCTTTTAAAAATCAAAAGGCAGATGAGGGATTGCTCTTCTCCTTTCCTGTGATAAAGGAAGAAAGTCAATAGGGGACTTACCTAGTTTACTTATCGAAGTAGCCTCCCAAGTAAATTCTACGGTATGGGACATTGAGATTCTAGGCAAAGCATTAAGCGTTCCTCCAGTTTACATCCAACTTAAGCCTGGTGCCCCATCCCTTGGAAGAGACAAAACTTCTTAAAGCCAGAGGCACAAAGAGGGATCCAACCACTAATGGCTAAGTTTTTGCAATTCAGGTTGTTAAGACCCTGTGAGTCTCCTTTTAATATGCCAATCTTGCCAGTTAAAAAGTCGAATGAAGACTACAGATTTATTTAAGATCTTCAAGCTGTCATTCCCATATATCCTGTAGTGCCCAGTCCCTACATGGTGTTAGCCCAGGTCCCTGGGGATGCTGATTGGTTTACAGTTTTAGATCTTAAGGATGCCTCTTTTTGCATTCCAGTACACACTGATTCACAATTCATCTTTGTGTTTGAATGGACTGATCCTGATAGTCATTTGGTTTCTCAATTAACTTGGACAATTCTTCCCCAGGGGTTTAGGGACAGTTCTCATCTGTTTGGAAATGAATTGGCTAGAGAATTAAGGATGTTACCATTAAATAAGGGCACTGTTATCCAACATGTGGCTGACTTGTTGGTTGCTAGCACAAGCAAAAGAGACTCAGACGAAAATACCATTAGGTTGCTAAATTTTCTGCAAGCTAATGGGTATAGGGTCTCACTATATAAGGCCCAGATTTCAATTCAAGAGGTTAAATATTTAGAATATGTCCTAAACCCTGGTACCCAGGCAATAGCACCAGAATGAAGGGAAGATATCTTGAGCATTCCAGAAGCCCAAACTGGAAAGCAGCTGTGGAGTTTCCTAGGAATGGCAGGATTTTGCCATTTATGAGTGCCTATATTTGGGCACATAGCAAAGCCTTTATACGAGGCCCTGAAAGGAGCAAACATAGTTCCTTTCGAATGGGATAGCAATTGTAAACAAGCTTTTAATGCTGTCAAAGATATACTGGGATCAGCTCCTAGGGATCCCTAATCTTGATAAGCCATTTTTTCTTTATGTGGCTGAAAAACCAGGAAATGCCCTACAGGTCCTTGTCCAGAAACTAGAAGATATCCCCTGACCACTGGCATAGTTTTTTTAAACAATTAAACCATGTCACTTCAGGATGGCCTGGAGGCCTCAGTGTAGTTGCAGCAACTGCTCTTTTATTAGATGAAGCCAATAAACTGGCTTTAGGACAATATGTGGAGGTTTTAACCCCACACCATATACAAGGAGTCCTAGAAGCTAAAGGACTCCAGTGGATGACAGGGGGACGTTTATTGTAATATCAGGCTTTGTTGCTAGACACTCCTGATGTAACTCCTAAAGTATGCCAGACTTTGAATCCAGCTACTTATTTTCCTGAACCCACAGGCACCCTAGATCATTCTTGTATACAAGTTATGGAACAAGTTTACTCTGGCCACCTGGATTTAAAGGATGAGCCTCTAGCTAGTCCTGAGGTAGAATGATTTACAGATGGAGGTAGCTTTGTGCACCAGGGAAACAGGAAAGCTGGGTATGCTATTGTCAGTCAACACGAGGCCTTATCAGTTTCTACCTCGGCTCAAAAGGCAGAATTAATAGCTCTTATTAGAGTCCTGCAATTGGGAAAGGACTTCATTGTCAACATTTACACTTATTTTAAGTATGCCTTTCTGGTGCTTAAAATGCACATGCCGCTATCAGAAAGGAACAGGGACTCCTACCTGCTAAGGGTTACCCTGTAAAACATCATTTGGAAGTTCTGAATCTATTGAATGCTGTTTTGCTGCCCAAGGAAGTAGCTGTAAACCATTGCAGAGGACATCAAAAAGGATAATTTAGTGTGGCTAAGGGAAACTCCTTTGCAGATGCAGCAGCTGAGGCAGCTGCATTAAAGGAACCAGTTGGACTTGTAGGCATGTTAGTGCCCTCTGCCATGGTGATGACAGAACCAAGATATACTAAAGAGGAACAAGAATGGGCTAAAGGTCAGAGGTTAATTCAAGATACTTCTGGCTGTCTTATCAATGACAACACACTGTTGGTACCAGGGCCTAATCAGTGGAAAACAGTTAAGCATTGACATGACTCTACTCATTTGGTAAGAGATTCCCTGTTTCAACTGAATGTCTCAGCTTTGTGTAAGAAGAGGCTTATTTAAAACAGTAAAGCAGGTTACTTGGGCCTGTGAATAACCCAAATAACAAATTTTTACTTCCTCCTTTAGTAAGGCCTGTTCATCACAGGGGAATGTACCCTGGCGAAGATTGGCAAATAGATTATACTCAGATGTCCCCGTGTGAAGGGTTTAAACACTTATTAGAATTCGTCGACAACTTTACTAGTTGGATCAAGGCTTTTCCCACCCAGTCTGAAAAGACAATTGAGTTTTCTAAACTCCTATTAAAGGAAATAATTCCTAGATTTGGGCTGCTTAAGAGCTTGCAAAGTGATAATGGCCCATCTTTCACAGTGACAATTATCCAAAACGTATCTTCAGCCCTAAAAATTCAAAAAATTCAGTACCACCTTCACTCTGCATGAAGGCTATAGTCTTCAGGTGAAGTATTATAGAAAGACCCAATCAAACTCTTAAAAGAACTCTGGGTAAACTATGCCAGGAAACATAAAAAACCTGGATGTCTTGGTCTCCATCCCAAGATAGCCAAGTAGGAACAGCTCCAGTCTGCAGTTCCCAACGTGATGGATGCAGAAGATGGGTGATTTCTGCATTTCCAACTGAGGTACCTGGTTCATCTCACTGGAACTGGTTGGACAGTGGGTGCAGCCCACAGAGGGTGAGCAGAAGCAGAGCAGGGCATCGCCTCACCCAGGAAGTGCAAGGGGTTGGGGGATTTCCCTTTCCTAGCCAAGGGAAGCTGTGACAGGCTGTACCTGGAAAAAATGGGACACCTCTGCCCAAATACTGGGCTTTTCCCACAGCCTTAGCAACTGGCAGACCAGTAGATTCTCTCCTGTGCCTGACTCAGTGCAGGCACACTCACAGAGCTTTGCTCACTGCTAGCGCATCAGTCTGAGACCGATCTGCAAGACAGCAGGCTGGCAGGGAGAGGGGCATTCACCATTGCTGAGATATGAGTAGGTAAACAAAGTGGCTGGGAAGCTCAAACTGGGTGGACCCACCGCAGCTCAGCAAGGCCTACTGCCTCTATAGACCGCACCTCTGTGGGCAGGGCATAGCTGAACAAAAGGCAGCAGAAGCTTCTGCAGACATAAACTTTTCTGTCTGACAGCATGGAAGAGAGCAGTGGTTCTCCCAGCACAGGCCTTTGGGCTCTGAGAACTGACAGACTGCATCCTCAAGTGGGTCCCTGACCCCCATGTAGCCTAACTGGGAGACACCTCACAGTAGGGGCCGACAGACACCTCATACAGGTGGGTGCCCCTTTGGGACAAAGCTTCCAGAAGAAGGATCAGGCAGCAATATTTTCTGTTCTGCAATATTTGCTGTTCTGCAGCCTCTACTGGTGATACCCAGGAAAACAGGATCTGGAGTGGACCTCCAACAAACTCTAACAGACCTGCAGCTGAGGGACCTGACTGTCAGAAGGAAAAATAACAAACAGAAAGGAATAATATCAACATCAACAAAAAGGACATCCACACTAAAACCCCATCTGTACATCAGCAACATCAAAGGTAGATAAAACCACAAAGATGGGGAGAAACCAAAGCAGAAAAGCTGAAAATTCTAAAACGAGAGCACCTCTTGTCCTTCAAAGGATCGTAACTCCTCTCCAGCAATGGAACCAAGCTGGATGGAGAAAGACTTTGACTAATTGACAGAAGTAGGCATCAGAAGGTCGGTAATAACAAACTTCTTTGAACCAAAGAAGCATGTTCTAACCCATTGCAAGGAAGCTAAAAACCTTGAAAAAAGGTTAGACGAATGGCTAACTAGAATAAACAGTGTAGAGAAGACCTTAAATGACCTGATGGAGCTGAAAACCATGGCATGAGAACTTTGTGACGCATGTACAAGCTTCAACAGCTGATTCGAACAAGTGGAAAAAAGGATATCAGTGATTGAAGATCAAATGAATGAAATGAAGTGAGGAGAGAAGTTTAGAGAAAAAAGAATAAAAATAAATGAACAAAGCCTCCAAGAAATATGGGACTATGTGAAAAGACCAAATCTACATTTGATTGGTGTACCTGAAAGTGATGGGAAGAGTGGAACCAAGTTGGAAAACACTTTTCAGGATATTACCAGAACTTCCCCAACCTGGCAAGGCAGGCCAACATTCAAATTCAGGAAATACACAGAACACCACAAAAATACTCCTTGAGAAGAGCAACCCCAAGACACACAATTGTCAGACTCACCAAGGTTGAAATGGAGGAAAAAATGTTAAGGGCAGCAAGAAAGACAGGTTGGGTTACCTACAAAGGGAAGCCCATCAGATTAACAGTGGATCTCTTGGCAGAAACCCTACAAGCCAGAAGAGAGTGGGGGCCAATATTCAACATTCTTAAAGAATTTAAGATTTTTCAACTCAGAATTTCATATCCAGCCAAACTAAGCTTCATAAGTGAAGGAGAAATAAATCTTTTACAGACAAGCAAATGCTGAGAGAGTTTGTCACCCCCAGGCCTGCCTTGCAAGAGCTCCTGAAGGAAGCACTAAACATAGAAGGGAGCAACCAGTACCTGCCACTGCAAAAACATGCTAAATTGTAAAGACCATGGATGCTATGGAGAAACTGCATCAATTAATGGGTAAAACAACCAGCTACCATTATAATGACAGGATCAAATTCACACATAACAATATTAACCTTAAATGTAAGTGGGCTCAATGCCCCAATTAAAAGACACAGACTGGCAAATTGGATAAAGAGTCAAGACTCATCAGTGTGCTGTATTCAGGAGACACATCTCGCATGCAGAAACACACATAGGCTCAAAATAAAGGGATGGAGGAAGATCTACCAAGCAAATGGAAAGCAAAACAAACAACAACAACAATAACAACAACAAAAAAAACCAGGGGTTGCAATCCTATTATCTGATAAAACATACTTTAAACCAACAAAGATCAAAAAAGACAAAGAAGATCATTACATTACATAATGGTAAAGAGATCAATTCAACAAGAAGAGCTAACTATCCTAAATATATATGCACCCAACACAGGAGCACCCAGATTCATAAAGCAAGTCCTCAGAGACTTACAAAGAGACTTAGACTCTCACACAATAGTAATAGGAGAATTTAACACCCCACTGTCAATATTAGACAGATCAACGAGACAGACAGTTAACAAGGATATCCCGGACTTGAACTCAGCTCTGCACCAAGCAGATCTAATAGACGTCTACAGCACTCCCCACCCCAAATCAATAGAATATACATTCTTCTCAGCACCACATCACACTTATTCCAAAACTGACAACATAATTGGAATTAAAGCACTCCTCAGCAAGTGTAAAAGAACAGAAATCACAACAAACTGTCTATCAGACCACAGTGCAATCAAATTAGAATTCAGGATTAAGAAACTCATTTAAAACCGCACAACTACATGGAAACTGAACAACCTGCTCCTGAATGACTACTGGGTACATAACAAAATGAAGGCAGAAATAAAGATGTTCTTTGAAACCAATGATAACTAAGACACAACGTACCAGAATCTCTGGGACACATTTAAGGCAGTGTGTAGAGGGAAATTTATAGCACTAAATGCCCACAAGAGAAAGCAGGAAAGATCTAAAATCAACACCCTAACATCACAATTAAAAGAACTAGAAAAGCAAGAGCAAACAAATTCAAAAGCTAGCAGAAGGCAAGGAATAACTAAGATCAGAGCAGAACTGAAGGAGATAGAGACACAAAAAATCCTTCAAAAAAATCAATGAATCCAGGAGCTGTTTTTTTTTTTTTTAAGATCAACAAATTGATAGACTGCTAGCAAGACTAATAAAGAAGAAAAGAGAGAAGAATCAAATAGATGCAATAAAAAAATGATAAAGGAGATATCACCATAGATCCCACAGAAATACAAACTATCATCAGAGAGCACTATAAACACCTCTACACAAATAAACTAGAAAATCTAGAAGAAATTGATAAATTCCTGGACACATACACATTCCCAAGACTAAACCAGGAAGAAGCTGTATCTCTTGAATAGGCCAATAACAGGCTCTGAAATTGAGGCAATAATTAATAGCCTACAAACCAAAAAAAGTCCAGGACCAGACAGATTTATAGCCACATTCTAGCAGAGGTACAAAGAGGAGCTGGTACCTTTCCTTCTGAAACTATTCCAATCAATAGAAAAAGAGGGAATCCTCCTGAACTCATTTGATGAGGCCAGCATCATCCTAATACCAAAGCCTGGCAGAGACACAACAAAAAAGGAGAATTTTAGACCAATATACCTGATGAACATCGATGCAAAAATCCTCAATAAAATACTGGCAAACCAAATACAGCAGCACATCAAAAAACTTATCCACCACTATCAAGTGAGCTTCATCCCTGGGATGCAAGGCTGGTTCAACATACACAAATCAATAAATGTAATCCAGCATATAAACAGATCCAAAGACAAAAACCACATGATTATCTCAGTAGATTAAGAGAAGGCCTTCAACAAAATTCAACAGCCCTTCATGCTAGAAACTCTCAATAAACTACATATTGATGGAAGGTATCTCAAAATAATAAGAGTTATTTATGACAAACCCACAATCAATATCATACTGAATGGGCAAAAGCTGGAAGCATTCCCTTTGAAAACTGGCACAAGACAAGGATGCCCTTTCTCACCACTCTTATTCTTCATAGTGTTGGAAGTTCTGGCCAGGGCAATCAGGCAAGACAAAGAAATAAAGGGTATTCAGTTAGGAAAAGACGAAGTCAAATTGTCCCTGCTTGCAGATGACATGACTGTATATTTAGAAAACCCCATCGACTCAGTCCAAAATCTCCTTAAGTTGATAAGCAACTTCAACAAAGTCTTAGGATACAAAATCAATGTGCATAAATCATAAGCATTCCTATACACCAAAAATAGACAAACAGAGAGCCAAATTGTGAATGAACTCCCATTCACAATTGCTACAAAGAGAATAAAATACCTAGGACTCCAACTTACAAGGGATGTGAAGGACCTCTTCAAAGAGAACTACAAAACATTGCTCAACAAAATAAAAGAGGACACAAACAAATGGAAGAACATTCTATGCTCATGGGTTGGAAGAGTCAATATCATGAAAATAGCCACACTACCCAAGGTAATTTATAGATTCAATGTCATCCCCATCAATCTACCAATGGCTTTCTTCACAGAATTGGAAAAAACTACTTTAAAGTTCATATGGAACCAACAAAAGAGCCCGCATTGCCAAGACAATCTTAAGCCAAATGAACAAAGCTAGAGGCATCACACTACCTGACTTCAAACTATACTATAAGGCTACAGTAACCAAAACAGCATGATACTGGTATCAAAATAGAGATATAGACCAATGGAACAGAACAGAGCCCTCAGAAATAACACCACACATCTATAACCATCTGATCTTTGACAAACCTGACAAAAACAAGAAATGAGGAAAGCATTCTGTATTTAACAAATGGTGCTGGGACAACTGGTTAGACATATGTAGGAAACTGAAACTGGATCCCTTCTTTACAACTTGTACAAAAATTAATTCAAGATGGATTAAAGATTTAAATGTTAGACCTAAAACTATAAAAACTCTAGCAGAAAACCTAGGCAATACCATTCAGGACATAGGTATGGGCAAGGACTTCATGACTAAAACACCAAAAGCAATGGCAACAAAAGCCAAAATAGACAAATGGGATCTAATTAAACTAAAGAGCTTCTTCATGGCAAAAGAAACTACCTTCAGCATGAACAGGCAGCCTACAGAATGGGAGAAAATTTTTGCAATCTACCCATCTGACAAAGATTCTAATATCCAGAATCTACAAAGAACTTAAACAAATTTACAAGAAAAAAATCAAACAACCCTATCAAAAAGTGAGCAAAGGATATGAACAGACACTTCTCAAAAGAAGACATTTATGCAGCCAACAGACACATGAAAAAAATGCTCATCATCACTGGTCATCAGAGAAATGCAAATCAAACCACAATGAGATACCATCTCATGGCAGTTAGAATGATGATAATTAAAAAGCCAGGGAACAACAGATGCGGGAGAGGATGTGGAGAAATAGGAACGCTTTTGCACTGTTGGTAGGAGTGTAAACTAGTTCAACCATTGTGGAAGACAGTGTGATGATTCCTCAAGGATCTAAAACTAGAAATACCATTTGGCTCAGCAATCCCATTACTCAGTATATACCCAAAGGATTATAAATCATTCTACTATAGAGACACATGCACACGTGTGTTTATTGCAGCACTATTCACAGTAGCAAAGACTTGGAACCAACCCAAATGTCCATCAATGATAGACTGGAGTAAGAAAATGTGGCACATATACACCATGGAATACTATGCAGCCATAAAAAAGGATGAGTCCATGTCCTTTGCAGGGACGTGGATGAAGCTGGAAACCATCATTCTCGGCAAACTATCACAAGGACCGAGAACCAAACACCGCATGTTCTCACTTATAGGTGAGAATTGAATAATGAGAACACTTGGACACCCTGGGGGAAACATCACACACCGGGGCCTGTCAGGGAGTGGAGGGCTGGGGGAGGGATAGCATTAGGAGAAATACCTAATGTAAATGACTAGTTGATGGGTGCAGCAAATCAATATGGCACATGTATACCTGTGTAACAAACCTGTATGTTGTGCGCATGTACCCTAGAACTTGAAGTATAACAATAATAATAATAAAAACCTGGCTGTCTTTATTGCCTGTAGCCTTATTACAGGTTCAAGTTGTCCCCAAGGGGAATCTACAACTCAGCCCTTCCCTTTTGAAATAATATATGGAAGGCCTTTCTTTCTCAACTACAGATTTCCTGATAGGCACCGATACTTTCAAGCTACAAAATTATGTAATCAACTTAGGACAAGCGCAAAACGCATTCCTTGAATATGGAAATCAAAGAATCCCTTCCCCCACTAAGGAAGAGAATCTTGTTACCTCAGATGGGAGATTGGGTCCTATTAAAAACTCGGAAGGAAGGATCTCCAGCATGTAAACATTCCCCAAAATGGAAAGGATCCTATGAAGTTCTTAGTACCCCAACTGCAATTCCACTTATCTCAGATTAAACCTGTCTGTTATGAAGTTTCACAGGCAGATGGAACATGAGAGACTGGTCCCACCTGTTCCTGTGAGCCAACCAGTGATCTCCGGCTTCTGTTCAGAAGAAGTGAAAGAGACGGGTAGCCTAAAGATATGGACTGGCATTCTACTTTTGGGTATAAGTTGGAATCATACCAAGAGTAATTTATTTGCTGAGTGGGCACAGACTTTAGCCTCTCCATGTAATCAGACAAACTGTTGGGTATGTGGAGAATTACCACTTTCTTCCACTTCCTGATTGCCCTGGCATATTCAACTGGCCAACCTAGGTTTATAGGGATTTTATTATGATTGGGAAACTAAAAATTATAAACATACTCCCTCTTTTCCTATGTATCATAGCCACACAGACCTTAGCCCCTTCCTCTCCTATGGAGAGACAAGAAGGTACCTTTTCAATCTAATTAAGGAACAGCTAAATTCTATCCCAACTTTAGGTTATGCTGTAGATGATGGACTTGGGTGTATGACAGCTGTTCAAGTATAGGTATCAGGCAAAGTGCCTCTATGTTTCAAAAGGCACAATAATACTCACCACCAGACTGGAATTCGTGATGTGGGATGGTTGCCACCTCAACAATGTAATCAGACCCTTCTTTTAACAGAGTAGATGTGGATGGGATGGCAACATAATTTGCCAAAAATGGGTACCTAACTTTCTCCTTGGGGATGATTATGGGCTTGTAGAACTCATGGTTGGCCGTACTTACCTTATAACTGGCCTGGAAGGTGTATGTGGGGTCGTCCTTATCTACCAGAACATATCCTCACCAAATTGGATTTTATCCCATCTAGCTGGGAAATTGTAAAGACTCACTATAGGTGACAAAATGGGCCACACTGTGTTTTTACCCAATGGCTATATTTTCCCCACAGGCAGCTACAATCAGTATCGAGTTACAAGTTGAAGCCTTAGCCAAGCACAGGCTGCAGCTTTCAGTAATACATACCATTCCCTTACCCTCCTAACTGAGGAAACTTCTCAGATTAGGCAGGTAGCCTTACAAAAGCGTATGGCTTTGGACAGTTTAACAGTGGCCCAAATAGGAACTTCTGCTTTGATCAAAACCGAATGTTGTGTGTATGTTCCATACTATTCACATGTTACCCTGGCTATGAAAGCTTTAGACACTCCTATCTCTGCCATTGATGTACTGTCAGTTGACCCTACATCAGCTTAGTTCCAACAACTCCTCAGTTCTTGGAAAGCCTTCCTGTTTAGTTTACTTGGAATGATTTTACTGATTTTGCTTTGCTGTTGTGGAATATATTGTGGTTTTACTCTGTGTAGGAATGCAAGACAATCTTACTGAATGCT
Organism: Papio anubis; assembly: GCF_008728515.1. Lineage (NCBI taxonomy): Eukaryota > Metazoa > Chordata > Mammalia > Primates > Cercopithecidae > Papio > Papio anubis. Next base: position 111,300,456 of record NC_044979.1, on the reverse strand, counting down.
TTCTTAAATTGGACACTTACTAATCTTCCAGATATCACCTTTTGTCGGAACTCAGTGTTATGAATGACCTTTACCATACCAATGCTTTCTGACTGAGCTCCTCTCTACCTTGGAGCAAGAGACCCAATAGTTAGGAGGGAATGTCATCGCCCCATTCAGCCTGAAGAAGCTACAGAAGCTGGATCTCCATCCCTCTGACACATGAGGACTAAGGGTCCTCTTGTAAAGGGACGGAGGAGGTATGTCAGAGGTGTTTGAACCAAAGTGACTCCATCTTGAGGGAGGGCTAGGAAAATAAGGCTGGCACTTGATGGGCTACATTCCTAGAAAGTTAAGTATTCCTAACCTCTAGATGTTTATGGCTAAGGGAACAGATTGATAACATTTACTAAACAGACTCAGACTTGGGAGTGTCCTCATATCCCAATGTCTTGAGAACAGAAGCATTCCTAATTTTGCTTTGAAGATAATACTATCAATTCTTGCAAAATATATACTTAAGAAAATTCATCCTTTATCACAAACCTTTGTAGTAGAGCACACCTCCCCATGATCTTATTTTATCCTATATATAAACAAGCATTTCACCTAGGGTGATGCGTTCCTCCTCTTCTGGAATGCTCTACTCTGTCTATGGAGTGTCTATTCTTTCACCACTTAATTTTCTTAATAAACTTGCTTTTGCTTTGCACGGTGGACTTGCCCTGAATTCTTTCTTGTGTGAGATGCAAGAACCCCCTCTTGGGGTCTGGATCAGGACCCATTTCAGGTTACAACTGCAATAATGTGTTAACTGACTACCTCAAGTTCACACTAATTACCTGAGGTTACCCAATACCTTGTGTTTTTTACAGAAATCAGAGTTGGTAGTTCACATCATAACATGCATTCAATATAGCTTACACTATTTGAGCCATAGTTTATATACAACCACTGCAGTAGTTCAGATAAATTAGAATTAGGCTGTTGTGTGGGCTATGGATACACAATTTCCCCTGAATAGATGGATTCGTTCATTCAAATAGAGGGGCTAATCTTTGCAAATAACCCACTTGATTAATATTTCTAGTGAGCTGATGGAGTGTTTAACACTTGAATGACGTAGAATCTTCACACTAAAGTAAAGCAATGGTCACCAGGTTGTTGCTTGTGGGCCTGGAAAAGAATTTTCAAAAATTACATAGCCCTGTACATTTCAAAGTTGATGTCTAATTTCAAATTAGATAATTTTAATCGTTTTAAATAATTGAAAATAATGTAATTTCTGGAATATAAATATCAAATTTTTTAAATGAAAGCATTCTTTAAAATTATCTAATGAAATATCATAATTTGATAACCATTATCTTCCACTTAAGAATAAATGAAAATAGCTCTTCTTTTAAATTTCAAAATTCTACACCTTTCCTTTTTCTCTTTACATGTATATTTCTGTTCCACTTCCCCCAGAGATTTTATTATAATATATATATTTTCATGTTTGAACATTTTATTCTTCACCTATCAAATATATCTGCAAAAAAGCCCATTAGTGATATGGTACCAGTGTTAACTTCCTGGTTCTTGGTTCTGATAAATGTGCCATGGTTATATAACATGTTCAAATTGGAGAAAGTTGAAAGAGGAATATATGGAAAGTCTTTGTACTATTTTTCAACTTTTTTTTCAACTTTTCTATAAGTCTAAAAATAGTTCAAATAAAGTTAAAAAAAAAAAAATAAACGCACTGCCGAGATTTTCTCAGAATGATAATGAAGATTTCTTTAACCTGATTTTAAAAATACTATAGAAATCACAAACCAAAGGTCGATCTCATGCTTACTGTGAAATACCAAAGACATTCTTATTAAAAGTCAGAAAAGTATGCTTCCCATTAGCACTGTTACTTCTGATTTTTATAAAAAGTCTGGTCATTGAAAAACCAATAAAAATTCATAAGGAGTGTAACATTTGGGAAGGAGGAAATAAATGTTTTAATAGATAATATAGTTTGCAATCTATAAAGCCTAAGTGAATCAACTGAAAAGTATTAGTAATAATTTTTAAAGGTACTGAGTTATAAAATAAACATACAAAAATCAATTACTTTTCTATTTCACAGTTCAGAATAATATTGACTAAAATGTACTTGATAATATCGACTAAAATATAAACCATATGTCAATAAGAATAATAAAGTTATATAGTACTTATTTCAGAAAAACCAAACCCTACTTAGTGGCATAAACCAAAATTTGATTAAATGAAAAAAATATATCTTTCTTTTTAGGAAAACCAGTTATTGAAAAAAAGTAATTTCTCTTTAAATGTTGTATAAACTTAATGCAATTCCAATTAAAACTGAAATCAAAATGTATTTAAAACTTGTTGAAGTGATTCTAAGTGAGAAAAATTTAAGAAATAAGACCAGTGAGGGGACAGTTGCATTTTCTATACTAAAATGTAGTATGAAGCTATAGTTATTAAAAAGCATGATATTAGTGCTAGAAGACAATCAGTAGAACAGAATAGAAAACAATGAGAAAGACTCTTCTGTATCTAAACATCCTGTTATGATACTTTTGATATTTTAAATTAGAGGGGTTAAAAATGAATTATTTATTAAAGTGTTATTAGAAAAGTTGATAGACCATTTGGAAAGAAATAAACCAGATCTTATGCTTCAAATCATACATGAAAATAGATTCCAGATGGATTATAGAATTAATCTACAGAAGACCTGAAAAAAAGAGATTATTTAAATGCAAGAGGAGGATATTCATAAAGAAGAAATATGAAGAATAGTAGTGTTACATTTGATTATATATAGTCTCTACTTCTTCATATCAAAACAACAAATAAAATTAAAAGGCAAAAGAAAGAGATAATTAATACATATCACAATAATATAAGAAAAAGCAAACATTATGTCCTTAAAAATGCAGAGGTCTTACAAATTAATAAGAAAGGAGATGAACTCCTCAATAGAATGAAAAGTTGGAAAACATAAATGGTCAATAAACACAGAGAAATTATACAACCTACTAGAAAACAAAGCAATGTGACTTGATATATTATTAAAATTGTTATTCATCTATTGGATTGACAAGATTTGTTTCTATTTTAAAAGTATATAGAAGTTAATAAGATAGGCTTTCTCACACACTGTTAAAGTTTAAGTTGTGGCAAACTTTTGGAGTACAGTAAATCACTTTAGCTCTAAAAACGCAAAATCCTGGGACCTAGCAGATCCAACAACCTAAATGGCTAGCAATAGGAAAGTGATTAAATTCTCTGTATCCATCCATGGAATACTTTGTCATTATTAGACATGGTTTCTAACAGTGGTTCTTAAAATGAGAAAATGGGTTACACATCAAAGTTACCCAAGATGATCTTTGAATCCACGGCTTCAGACTCACTGCTTCTATCCCCCACACACACCCTCTTGCTGATTCTTTTGGTTTGCTACAGGACTTAGGAGTCAGCTTTTACGTAAATCTCCAGTGGAATCTGATGCAAATCCTCTATGGCAAAACGCTATTCCAAAATAATATTCAACATCATTGGAAATTATTCTCAGTCTAATGGGAAATATAAAATACAATATTTACTTGTTATGATTCCCAATTTAGAGTATAGAGAGTATAATATTATGTATGTAACTTTATTTTTATAAAGAATATTCTCATTTTTACATTTTTTGCTATTTCTAATTTTTTAAAGAATGGACATTGCTTAGGGGTAATCACTAATAGTGATAATTAGTTTGAAAAAAAAAATCTTTTAAAGGAGTTACTGTGCTCTGTTTCCCTGTCTCTCTTGCTGCCAGAGATATCTATCCACCCTCTGCCAGTGTTTTCTGAAATATGCCAGGTCCTCGGAGAGCACCTCAAATTTATCCCTAGACAACTATGGCATTATTTCCATGTGAATAGTGGAGAGAGAAAGGGAGAAAGAAAAAAGTAAAACATTGTGCACGAGTGAAATGTAGAGTTTAGCTATTATCTAATGAATTTGATCACAGTAGGCAGCCAATCTTGATAATTATTTTAAAAGATTTTTCCTCAATTGCAGCATATAGGGGTGGGATGGAAGTTGGGGTAAATATTGTAGGACAAAGGTGGTAGTGTCAGGGGATCTAAAACAAAGAAACCTTCAAAACGATAATAACAACAACAATACACACACACAAAGCAAAAAAGTAAATGTCTCCTGGGCTCTGCCTCAAAGGTAAATAAGAGGTCCTGCGTATTGAGAAAATTCTTCAGGCTTGTGCACACACAGATTTATTCAGTATATTCTGAATCTGTACTTGTTTCATTATTCTGCATTCTAAGAAAGACTCAAGGCATTTGAAAAACAGAGCTTGAAATATTCATTGATAGTTGGGTGACGTGTGTACATTATACCTAAAGATGAGTGTCAGCCCCTCTCAGGAGGCTACTCTGGTGGCCTAGAAAATGAATTAACTGAAAAGTTATTAATTCTTTGATTAATTTTTCCCCATATCGCTGCTTTGTAGGAAGGTTGAAACTTGCCTGAATGTTCAAGGAATGGACCTGAGCTATCAGTATGGAGACCTTAAAATGTATCACCCAATCTGGGAACCTTTGGAGAATTCAACAGGGAACTAGTAACAATTCTACTGAATACGAACTGGAATTGTCATGGGACAACAGAGACATTTGATTACTCTCGCTAGGAGTCCTTATTGCTTGAGCACACTGAAGGCCTGGTGAAATCAGGTTGACCTGGAGCCAGTCAGTGACACGTCTATATCAAAGGCCATAATGTGAAAAGGCTAGGTTGAAAAATCACAAACAATGCCATCAATAAGATATTGTGCACTTGACTAATTCTCCTGATGTGTAAAGAGTTCTATCTCAGAGAGTTAGCAGGAGGGATACAACAGTAAGTAGGACTAATGTGATCTCAACTGCAGAGTGATGGTTCAGCCTCACATGCAGATAATTAGGCTGGAAAAATACACAATAGAGAACCAATAGTGGTAGGCTGGGATAAGTCAGGCCATGAAAGATGGGCTGGAACTGTGGCAGGATTGAAGGACTGCTACTGGTGTCAGGGTGTTTAAGCTGAAACTGACCAAGAGTTAGTCAACTGAAGGGGAAGGTGAGGGTGGTGGAGAGAGGTGGAAAGTAGAACATGCAAGAGTATTCAGAGGACAGAGGATGGAAAGGATGGCCCAGTTCAGAGCCTGAAGGAAATTTGATTGATTTTTAGAATAGGAGATAAGGAGGAGCAAGAGATGAGGCTGGAAAGGCAAACAGGGCAAGAAGGAGAAGTGCCTGCTTACACAGGTTTAGAAGTGTGGACTTCATCTTGAGGGCTCATGGAGGGTTTTGAGGAGTGGAAGGACATGGTTAGACTTCACCAGGATCATGGGCTAATGTGTGGGTTACGGAACAAGGAGTGAAGGGATCCTCAAGGCTAGATGGAGGGAGAACAGTAACTCCATAGAGAGAAGGCAGTGGTTTTGATGAGATTGGAAATCCATGGACGGATTATGAAAAACGCTAGGCAGTAAAATCCATCTGCCTTGTCAGCTAAATAGCATTGAGGGAATCAGACAGGTAAGAGACCCCATAAGGAGAAGGCATTCTCAGATTGCATATAATATGGGAGGTATGGCCATATATATCTGAGAGGTTTCCACCTTTGGGGGAATCACTGTGCTAAATCAATGATGTCCTAGGGCTGTCTACTAGGCTCAAAAGTTCTCATGACATTAATTTTCATAATTGGGATGATATGAGTTTCAATGATCTACTACCCATCAATGTACAGAAGTGAGACGGAAGTTGTTTGAAATAAAATTCTAAGCAAATGGTTTAAACCTGCAATATAGTGATGTATTTATAGATGGTTTTGATGTTGCATTGACTCAGTCTCAGACTGGTTTTTAAATAATTTATTTTCCCAGACACTGATATCTCTGCCAGAACCATAACAAAATGAATGGGATTAGACAGGCTATAAAAATGTGTATGTAGTAGGGGACTAGAGAAGGGGAAGCTGACTTCCTTTTCATTTATCAAAGTGGTATAGCTTAATTATGGAGATTGGCACACACATGAAGAAAACTTAGTCCAGAAGAATCCTGAAGGAAATATTAATGAAGTATTGGCCAGCCAGAAGGTGTACATGGGGTTCACCCTAACTCTTCTGCTAAAGCTAGAATTCATGTCTCTAGCCCTTTCACAAAGCTCTTTATTCCAAGTTTAACTATTTGCTCTCATGAAATTAGGATATCTTTCAAAGTGGTTTGAAAGACTGAAAAAAACTCCACTCTCAGAGGTGTGAAGTCCACGAAAAAATAAAATAGAATATTTCTGTAATATGTATCTTTGTAGAGAACAAGCCAAGAGTGTTTGCTGATAGGTTTGTCCAGAATGGAACAGTGTCCTAAAGCCAAAATCCTAGGCTGAATAGGCAACGTGACCAGGTAGAACAGGAGGAAGTGGAGCCAAATTAGCTCCACTGAGAATATGGTCCTGTGTTTTCAAGAAAATTTAGGATGTCAGGAGCATATTCAGCATCACAGTCAGGTAGAACAATTGATTGGAAACCAAAGTCTCCAAAAAACTGTCTCCATTCCCCCTTTCACGTCCATCTGATTCCCTTGGTGGGGCCCTGGGGAGTCACACAGTAAACCGATGCTGAAGGGAACTGGCCTTGCGGAGCCTGAGCCCTTTGATTGTGCCATCCGGTTCCCTGCCTGGTTCCCACTCAGATTACATCCCTGCAGTCTGTATTGTCCAGACAAAGGAGCAGTGGCTCCTCTCTGAGGACTGCCTGGAGCACAGCCACCCTCCCGTTGTCTACCCAATCTCCAGCCTCCTCCTATTTCTTCGTTCAGCACCCACCTTCTGGGTTTCTTGAGTAAAAATATAAAAACCAGTTAAGCCCTGCAGTGGATTTCATGGTGCCAGGCAGGCTTGGAGCACCAGCTTCCGTCCCCAAGCCTCTTCCTGAAATAGGCTGACCTGGAATTTCCATTTCCACTTAAGTGCTTTCTGGGAAGGGTGTATCCCAGCTTTCTGGAGATATCTCAGGGGAGCAGGACAAAGGGAGTGGCCTGCATTTATAAGAAGAGTCTTGGGTACCTAGTAAAATTCAGGTTCTTTTCACTTATCACTATAGCCCAGCTATCCACAATCTTAAACTTCTTTCTACTTTTTTTTTTTTTTTTTTCCAGAGACAGCATCTAGCTCTGTTGCTGAGGCTGGAATGTAGTGGCACCATCATAGCTCACCACAACCTCAGAACTCCCGAGCTGAAGCAATCCTCTGGCCTCAGCCTCCTCAGAAGGTGGGACTAGAGTTGTGCATCACCACATCTGGCTAATTTTTTTGAAATTTGTTTTAGAGAAGGGGGTCTTACTATGTTGGCCAGTCTGGTCTTGAACTCCTGGACTCAAGTGATCCTCCCACTTTGCCCTCCCAAAGCACTGGGATTACAGGCATGAACCACCATGCTCAGTCCATGATCTTAAATTTCTAAACAAAGATTATTTGAGCCAACAAAAGTCGGGGAAAGCTAACAATTTTGCTGACTTGAAATTATGAAGCTCTTAGATTTTAATCTAACAATTAGATTGTATTTACTATGTGTCAGGCACTATTCTAAAAAGTCACGTCTATTTACACATACGATTCTTATGGCAATCCCATGAGGTGGTGTGTTTTTCCTCTTTATTTCACAGTTAAGAAATAAAGATACATGCAGAGAGGTAAAATGCTTTGCTTGATGTCACACAACAAGCAGGTGTCAGAGCTGAGATTTGAATCCAGGGCTTCTGGCCCTATATCCAGTGGTTGGCACCACTACACTACACTATGTAGTTGTATGTGTGTGTAGTGTGAACACACACACAACTATCACCGATTTATTGATTGGAAAGAATGCTTTTCCAGTCGATTTCTCCTTTTTCAACCATTAATTATTGATTTTTTGACAAATTGTAAGAACCCTTTCTTTCCCTTCTGCCAGGGCCACTCCCCATGTGAGCTGTAGAAGCTCTAGTCTTTGGGATTTAGAAGGTGGTGGGTGAAGGATAAAGGGGAGGGAGAAAGGGAGACGGTCAAAAGCAGGAGCCCTAATTTCCTGGTCTAGGTTAGAGGTCCCAAAGTCAAGTTACAGTGTAGATTGCTGATCCCACCCTGAGTAGTTCCCTTAATAAGTCTGGGATGGAGTCCAAGAATTTGCATTTCTAACAAGCATCCAAGTGATGCTGATGCTGTTTGTCAAGGGTCGGCACTTTGGGAAGCACTGGCCTAAGAGGTCACTTGAGTTGGCACTCTCACACCTAGACCAAGCAAGCTGTGGAAAAGAATCCCTGGGTAGATCCCCTTCCAGAAGCTACTGTTTCTCATTTGGCCTCTGAAGGCCTAGATTAGAAAAGCTTTGCTTCTTGTTAAAATGCAAATTGGGGATCTCTGGGAAAGATGAGGCTTGAGTGTGATGACCTAGGAGTGATTGATGGCCTGGAGCCTCTCCAAGAACCACTTGAACAATTGGCTCTGAATTGTGCCCTTTTCGTATTTGAATTTGCACACCAACACCGGGATGGATGATTGTTTTCATAAAGATCTCCATTATTTCTTTGCCTTTTCTGAGGTTTCTGATTTTTTTTTTTTTTTTTAACATTTTGAACTGAGATTCACTTGCACGATTCTCTGCTATTGCAAGTGAGAGAATGTTGCAATCTAGCTCCCCTGTCTTGTTTATCTTGGCACTAAATAGGGGGTTTCAGCTTTCCCAAAATACTGACAAAAGTCTTTTCAACTTCGTTTCTCTTCCATAACCTCAATGTAGAATGTCACAGTAGGAAGGAATGAGAGAGGAAAACAAAGCCATTGAAAGAGGTTCAAAGGTTAAATCTCCATCACACTCTCCTTACTGTGCATACCTAAGACCAGCTCCTGCAAAGGACCCTTGCTAGTCAAAGTCAAGGCTTAGTTCATTTCTAGTTTTAACCACATTGAATTCCAGACATTAGGGAGCCTATAATGCAAATTCTCTCTCTCTCTCTCTCTCTCTTTTTGACAGAGTCTCACTTGTCACCCAGGCTGGAGTTCAGTGGTGTAATCTCAGGTTACAGCAACCTATGCCTCCTGGGTTCAAGGGATTTTCCCACCTCAGTCTCCTTTGTAGCTGAGACTACAGGCACGCACCACCATGCCTAGTTGATTTTTTTTTTTTTTTTTTTTTTTGGTAGAAACAGGGATTCACCATGTTGTCCAGGCTGGTCTTGAACTCCTGACTTCAAGTGATCCATCCCCGTCAGTTTCCCAAGGGTAAACTATGTCTTTTGAAAAATGTCCCATACAGAGATTTCACTGCTCTCTACCTGGGCCAAGTTTGGGAACCAGGTGCTGATCACAGCTTGGTGTCGAGCATGTTCCAAAGGCCCTGCTTCCCTCTAGCCTCATGTTGGTCCTGATTTTCCCTGGGAATGGACCTATAGCTTACCTGAAGATGCCAGTTTAGGTGTGGAAACCATTCCTCCCAAGAAAAGTTAGGAGCAATATTGCTCCCCAGGAGTGATGGCGATGGTAGGGAATGAAAGACAAAAAAGAATACTTCAGTTTTACAAAATGGCTACTTTCTCCTGCAAAAAAAAGAAACTCCAGGATACTGGGAAGCACAATTCAAAGCAGGTAACATTGGTCTTCAGGTGTCCTCTGCTATTTCTTTCCAGCTGCCCCTCTTAACTGTTCAAGAGGTGGTTAATAAGGTTTAACTTCTTATAAGGGTTTTCTCATTCTATAGTGAACTTTGGAACACAGAAAACACCACAATCCAATACAGCATTCTGTGAAAATGGAACTATTTGGTAGTGGCTACCCTATTAGGTCACTGTCTTCATAGCACAGCAGTAGAGCCTTCATGATTTGAATGAATGAATCTGCAAAAGTGGCAGATGGTGGAGTTGGTGTTGTGCAGTGGGAGCACCTTGGAGCATACCTTGGGCAATTACCAACACATTAGACCGCATTCAATAGATAAGTCCAGATAGTCCCAGTCTACAAGTAAATATCTGCCGTGCGATCCATGCTTTGCTGGATGCTTTTAGGATACAGAGAAATAAAGCTCTTGTTTGTTGTTTTTAGAAATGTTGTAATTTTTATTTAAAGAGTCTCGAACAATTAAGAAAATAATAATAATGTAATAAATGAATAGGCCCTAAGGCTAGAATGGGTTCCAAACTACAAGGGAAGAGAATGAAGCAGAGAAGCTTTATTTCAATTTTCATGTTGGCATAGTGTCTGTCTTGGCAGGGAGGAGGGAAATGGGATTGAAAGCAGAGAAACTGGAAAAAATGTATGCATGGTAGTCAAAACGTGCGTGGCTTGTGTTGTGACAGCGAGAGTCCTGGCCTGGCGCGAACAAAATGTATTGGAGATGAATGAAAGAGAAAGCCAGGCAGATAAGATGGTGTTAATTAATGGAGCCTGAATAATTGAGCCTGAATACAGGCTCAACATCTGAATTTCCATAGGCAAGAGGGAGCTACTGTAGGTTTTTCAGCCAGGAGATGACAAGATGAAAACAGTATTTTAGAAAATTAATTAGGGAGTGGTAGCTGGTGTGGGCTGGAGATGGAGAGAGAGGAGTCAGAGAAAGCAGAAAACTTTTGCAGGCCTCTCCATTCCTGAGAGCTGAGGCTGGCAAGAGAGTGTGAAACAGGGACCGACCCTCCTCTGCCTGTAGCATTGCACACTTCTGACAATGTGCTCCTCCCTTCAGCTCTTGGCCTCTGTGATGTTTTAGTCTCTGTTTCTCCTTCATCTCGTCTCCTCTTTGGCCTCCTTCACTGGTTTCTTTTCTCTGACCTCACCATTAATGTAGGTGTTCCCTGAGATTCTTTCCATCTTCTTTCTCATCCTCCACTCTCTTGGCTTCAGCCATAATCTACATAAACATTTATCCCAAATTTATGTCTCTATTCTTGATCACTATCCAGCGATCTTTGCCTGTATTTCCAAGTGCCTCTTGAACATTCCCACCTGAGTATCTCACCAGCATTGCAAAATTAATGTCTAAAACAATACACATCATTGCTGAGGTGCAAACCAGCCTCTGCCTCAGATTCTCCTCTTTCTGTAATGAAAACAAGATTCACCAAGTTACAGAAGCTCAAAATCTCAGACACCCATCCAAAGCAACTTTTCCTCTTCCTGATTCTGAAGCCACAGATGCAAAATAACTTGGCTACTTTTCCTTTGCTCTCAATAGTAATCAAGTACTATAGATCCCAGCTCTTCTCCCATTTTTATGTCTATATAACATTGTAATTCTGACCTTCAGTCCTTCTCACTTATGCCTTTGACATTGCCACCCAAACCCCACTCTGATCACAGCCCTTCTTGGCCCAAAAACTTCCCCCATGATATATGATCTCAGGGCAGGCTTTTCAGATGTTTAGCCACAACTCTCCTGGCTTTGTACTGTACCGCACCCACAACTGACCACGAAATATGCATTATGTATGCCCCAAATCTCCATGCAACCACACCCTTGCCTCATCATGTCTCTTGAGCATGAAACTCCCCATTTCTCCCTCACAATATGCATCTATAGAAATTATTTCCACTTTTTGAGATCCATTTCAAGTCCTACTTTCTCTATAAGGATTTTCTCCATGCCCCCAACATAGAAGCCTCCTTCTTTCTTTGACTCCCATGCCAGTGACATTTTTCAGCTTCATGCCCCAGTTCACTGTATTCCCACTACAGCATCTCTATGAGATGACACATTTCTCATGGCCCAGGAAGGTGTCTTCACCATTCCTATTTTTCTTACAACTACAGGATGCCCTGCACACAGTGAACACTTTATCCATATGACAGAAAATGAATAAATCCAAATAAATGTAGGAAAGGACATTTGACAAAATGTCGTAACAATTCACAGAATCAAAGAAATTGCAGGGTCAAGAGACATTGGTACCATCCGGCAGAGATGGTCATTCCTTGAAACATACCTGAAGGATTCATAGTACCTTTCAGCTCTGCTTCAGGGAATACTTAATAGGGAAGTTGTGAGGACACAGATATAATTTTTGCTAGGTAAGAAAATATTTCTAGCTGTAATCTTTCATATTACTCTGTACTTCTACTCTGAGGAACATATTTATTCCTTTGCCATAAGAAGCTTACTGGAATTCTGCTTTTTCTATAACAAACCCAAACAGAAGATTTGACTTCATTCTTTCCTTAAGACCTTTTGCTTGTTTGTTTTATTTTGTGTAGGAGGAAATAATGTTAGCATAAGTGGGCTTATTTCAAAACATGTGAGTTGAACAGTAATTCTCTCCTTCATCCCACCACTCTGGCTGACTGGAACCAAGGAAAATTTACAGCCCAAAGCAATCCTAAGTCTGGTTTGTGTATTAGTAATGCTCTCTGACTATACAGGGCAAGCGAAGGCAGAGCTCATTCTCCACAACTTTGCAAAGCCCTATGTAATTTTCAAATCTTCCTGTGTTTTTTGTAATGATCTGGCAATCCAAACAATTTGGTTTAAAAGCTGTCCTAACTCATTTACCCCCTCTGGCATTATATAATGGAAACCAAGAAACTGCATTATGAATATTATAAAGGCCATTCAGATATGAATGTAAATATATGACATGCATTTTTATACAGCAGTGGCTTCAGAAATTTACAAAATTATAAATGTTGGTGTTCTGGACAGAGTTACTACCTCCCTGATTTTCAGCGGAGCCCTCTTAAAATAAAGCATAATGCCAACAGCAACCAAATCACAAGATAGGTTATTTTAAAGCATGGTGACAATAATTAGCTAAGTAATCAAACATTTTTCTAAAGATAAAGTAATACTTCCTTAAATTTAGCCTTGAAACCCTCTCTAATCCCCTGACTCTATCTTTTTCCTAATCCCAATAGGGCTGGCAAATAGAGTATTATTTATAACTCATGTTATAAACATGTTTTGCTATTAAAAATCATAGAGGCTGGGTGTGGTGGCTCATACCTGTAATCCCAGCACTTTGGGAGGCTGAGCCAGGAGGATCACCTATGCCTCGGAGGTTGAGACTGCAATGAGTCATGGTTGTGTCACTGCACTCCAGCCTGGGCAACAAAGCAAGATCTGGTCTCAAATAAATAAATAAAATAAGACAAAAATCATAGAGTATAAGAACTACTCAGATCCTTGGGAAAAGAATACAGGGTAATAATACTGTTCAGAGATTTTGTCACTTGAGTGTGAGGCAATGATGGCGAACATTAGAAGAACGATTAGAAATAGATGACTCAGTTTTCACCAAATAAGAATCAACCCAAACATGATGATTAATTGACTCAGAGCTCCACATCTTTTGAGGATCAAGCATATTTTGTTGTTGTTCTTTTGGTGAGTAAATGCTAGTTGTCTATTTTTAAATGTTTTTATTTGGTGAAGAGAATCAGTAAAATAGTGAGTGAAGAGTTTCATAAATGAATGACCAGAGTAGCAATCCTTAAAATGAATTGAGGAATTGGAAACAGGTACAACCAAACAAAGTGGATATGGGAAATGGTGTGTGACATGGGAGAGTATCCCCAAAGAACAGGCGTTCACAGGCTATGCTAAGCTCTAAGTCAACCTAGAAATGATAATACAATGTAGCTCCTACAGATCCCCTTATCCAGTCTTGGCTTAGGGCAGAAATTCTTCTACCTATACAGTATGGCGATTCCTCAAGGATCTAGAACTAGAAATACCATATGACCCAGCCATCCCATTACTGGGTATATACCCAAAGGATTATAAATCATGCTGCTATAAAGACACATGCACACGTATGTTTATTGCAGCACTATTCACAATAGCAAAGACTTGGAATCAACCCAAATGTCCATCAGTGACAGACTGGATTAAGAAAATGTGGCACATATACACCATGGAATACTATGCAACCATAAAAAAGGATGAGTTCGTGTCCTTTGTAGGGACATGGATGCAGCTGGAAACCATCACTCTCAGTAAACTATCGCAAGAACAGAAAACCAAACACCGCATGTTCTCACTCATAGGTGGGAATTGAACAACGAGATCACTTGGACTCTGGAAGGGGAACATCACACACCAGGGCCCATTATGGGGAAGGGGGAGGGAAGAGGGGGGAGGGATGGCATTGGGAGTAATACCTGATGTAAATGATGGGTGCTGATGAGTTGATGGGTGCAGCACACCAACATGGCACAAATATACGTATGTAACAAACCTGCACGTTGTGCACATGTACCCTAGAACTTAAAGTATAATAATAATTTTAAAAAGGCAAGCAAAGGGATCTTGAAAATGTAAGGCAAGGGTGGGACCCCTGAATAAAGCAAATGGAGGTGATTTTTACATAGAATAAACATTGCTTTCTGCACTTAGAAAAAATCCTTGAACCTCAAAATGAAGGCACAACAGAGAGTTGATTTAGATAACAGGATAGGAAGGCAGCCCCATGTACAGTGACAGGAACAAAGCACTGAGGGTTAAGAGTCCTGAGCTCTCTCCTGGGCCCTACTGCTGCTTTCTGCTAAGCCTGGTTAAATCACATGGCCTCTGAGTGCTTGCCTTTCTTCCCTGGGAAATCAGAAAATGAAGTGACTTCTTCCTTGGCCAAAACAAAGAAACAACTGGCCACCCCTCTGGTGTTGCCTATATCAGTAAATGGTAATATTTTGTACCCAATTGTTAAAGTTGGAAGCTTGGTTGTCATTCTTGGCTTTTTCTTTCCCTTTAACTCCCACATTCAAATCGGACCAAATTCTGCTCCTTCCCTTTCCAACATATCTGTTAAAGAAGCCCACATAGCTCCAGTTCCATTGACTCCACAGTAATCTAGGCCACTGCAATTTCTCCCTCAAATACTGCAATCATCTACAACAGATCTCCCCAAATCTTCTCTTGACTCCTGCCAAACAATTGTCCCCACACTGCAGCTGGAACAAGACTTTGAAAACACAATCTAGTTTTTTCATTTCCCGTATTAAAATGCTTCGTTGAACTTACATTGCTCTTTGGGAAAATTCCACTTGCTCTGTTCTTTCTATTCCATCCATGGCAGATTCATCTAAAGTCCTTTGTCCCTCCACACCTCTGTCCTCTAGCCTGTGCCCATTATCCTCCTTAACCCTGGAATGTTCCTAATGCCACCTGCTTCCACCTAGAGTCCTTCAGGTCTTGATCAACATGACCTCAGGAAAGCCTTCCTTAATCCCCAACTCCAGGCCAGCTGCCTCCTGAGATGGCTCCATGCTCCATACTCCGCCCCAGCACTTCTCACACCCGCACTTCTTTCTTTCAAGGTAAGTGTAGTGGGCTGAGTGGTGGCCCTCCCAAAAAGATAGGTTCACATTCCAACCCCCAGGACAGAACCTGAGAATGTGCCCGTCTCTGGAATAAGAGATTTGCAGACGCAATTACGTTAAAAATCTCAAGATGAGATCATCCTGGAGTCAGGGTGCCCCTAACTCCAGTGACAGGTGTTCTTCTCAGAGAAAGGCAGAGGAAGGTTTGAGTCACAAACACAGATAAGATGACCATCTGAAGGCATATGCAGAGATTAGTTACGCAGATTCAAGCCAAGAAATACCAAAAGCTGGAAGAGGCAAGAAAGGACTCTCCCTGGAGCCATAGGAGAGAGTTCAGCCCAACAGACAACTTGATTCCATACCTCTAACCTCCCAATTTGTGGCAAAATAAATTTCTGTTGTCTTAAGTAGCCCTGGGAAGCTAATGCAGCAAAAACGTATATCTCTCCCCTGCTACATTGTAAACCAAGAGGGAAGACCTCTGCCTGCTTACCGCTGAGCTTGGCATATCACAGGCCACTTGTAACTGATAGACCAATTAGATGGCTAATTCTCAGCTTTGTGTAAACAGTCCTGAGGTCAAAATAACCTATGTTAACTGGAGAAATGGCCATCCAGGCTGCCATCTTGAAGAAGGAGTTGTGGAAGAAGAGATGATTCATCTTTACTCCTGAAGTTCAGATCCTCTATACAGCCTCCAGCAAACCAATAATTTAGCTCAAGGCTCTGGGTTAGGCTGGTACTCTGCCTGGAAAACCATAGCTACCCATCACTCTGAACAGCAGTGATATTCAAAATACTTAACAGTATATCATGAATTCCAACCCAAGAGGATAAATGTGGTCATAGAGGAGGGCAGGATCTTGGAGATCCCTACCATGCTGAAAATTATCTCTTCAGTTGTGGTATTGTAAAGAGATGTGTGTGTGTTTTGGGGCACTGTCCCTGGAAAGGGTCTGTACTGGGGGAGGGGCAATGGAAATATTTCAATAATTCCACACCTGGCACAGTTCTTCTATTGTATGCAGATTATATATACATCTGCCCCTACCATCCCAGTCACCTGCCCTGTAAGAATCTATTCATTTCTCTATTTTTCCATGAAACAGCTCCATTGACTCTAGCTTTTCTGAGCTGTCTATGAACTTCTCCACTCTGATATTCAGAATCACATTTGTAGCAGCTTGCATTAGCCTCTCATGATGGTACCTCACAGACTCATACTATATTGATGCTGTTTCTCAACTGTCATTTCAGATTCTTGACTGTAAAGGGTCATGTTTTATTTTTCTTCCTATTTCCTTGGGTTTTCTCAGAGTTTTTTGTTTTTATTTTAAAAGTTTGATGCTTTATAATTTGTTTCTATGCTTGATTTGCAGACAGTTAATATCATGAATTGTTCCCTGCAATCAAAGCCAGTTTTTTTGAAAGCCATAGCTAGTGGAACTGGTCATGAAGAATACTATTACTTGGAGTCAGGGCCATTCCATAAACTGGTGTGCATTTGTGACAGAGGTTGACCATCTTTGTCACTTAATATCAACTTACTTTAATAATTGGTATAAAATATATTTCTTATTTGGGTGGAACTCAACTTCTTTATTTTTTTTGAGATGGAGTCTCTCTCTGTCGTCTAGACTGGAGTGCAGTGGCGCTGTCTCGGCTCACTGCAAGCTCCGCCTCCCAGGTTCACGCCATTCTCCTGCCTCAGCCTTCCGAGTAGCTGGGACTACAGGCGCCCGGCACCATGCCCGGCTAATTTTTTGTATTTTTAGTAGAGATGGGGTTTCACCATGTTAGCCAGGATGGTCTCGATCTCCTGACCTCGTGATCCACCCACCTTGGCCTCCCAAAGTGCTGGGATTACAGGCGTGAGCCTCAGGGGATGGGCCCTCCACATCACAGGAAGAGGCCTTAGTTTTCCTTCTGCAAAGTCTGGAAGCTTGAAACGTGTCTGAGAGGGAGAATGTCATGGTGGCCACTGAAGCCTGCATGTTCCGGCCCAGGCTACAATTTCAGGCTCAGTTGTGTCTTCCTGGGAAAAGTAGACAATGAGGTCTGTGAGAGGAACCTGTGGGGCTTTTCATCCATTGCCCTAAGCCAGGCTGTTTTGGAAGTGTGATTCACACAGACCTAACAATAGACCATAACAGCTGAGACAAGACCAAAGTTCGTCTTCCTCAGTTATGAGAATTGTTTAGATAGGCCACATGTAAGCTGCTCACCTGGAATATGACTGAGATGCTCTAACCCTTCTGAGACATGCTGTAAGATCTTTAAAATGAGCTCTTATGTGATCCTTGGAACATCCTTAGAGCAATCTATATTGATAATGTACAGAAACTTTTCCGTTAGATCTTGGATGTTTGCCTAGGTTCCTATTGCAATTATCTGGATTCTGCCAGCGGAAGGCTCCACTAATTACCAAAATCTCAAACCAAATAAATGATAGAACCTCATTAGAAATTTGTAAGAATATTCTGCAGTTATTTCTGTTATTGGAAGTAGAAGTGTGTTGGCCTTAAATAGATGAAGAACATTTGTCTACTCCAATGACAAGTGGTAGGAAGGCAAAAACAGGGTTTATAGCAAGTCGTTTTGGGAACAATGTACTTTTTGATACTGTAGGCTTTCTATTAAATTTCATATTATTAGCCTATCTATATCAGACCAGATATCTTTTTACTCTTTTATTGAACTCTGCATTTTTACATCTGACTCTACTAAAGCCCTCCACAGGAAGTAATTCCTTGCCAACATTTAGGAATGACTGGATTGGACGGCTAATGAGAAATCCTAGAAAAGAAAAATGAATGAATTGAAAAGGTCTTCTACTTGATAGATGTGATAGAAAATTTTCTTCTTCGTTTTCCTATCAGAAATGCAGTGTTCTTTTTGCCTGCTCCACCAAGGAGGGGCAGCCGTTCTTAAACAAGATCTAACATTTACTTGAAACCAATAGTTTCCAGTAAAGTGTTTTTAGGATAAATGCAGGCTTACTGTTAAATATTGGTCTAATCTTCAGGGAAAATTAAAAACTTGTGGTTTGGGAACTGATGGCGGAAGGCAGATGTATAAGGACTAGGGACTAAAGAGTTGGTAAATCCCCAAATAATGTCCTCTTTTCCAGCTCCAGGCTAAAGAACCAGTGCATACCCACTCATTTTCTCTTAAAGGAAAGAATTATCCCAAACTTATGAGCCTCGAGTAAAATTCAATCACCCTTTTTCAATGCTTTGCTTAGTAGTGCCATATATTAAGCTCTCCTCATAACTTAGCCACCCAAGGGCCTGGTAGAGTAGAAGTCATGGTAATTTTTGCTACTTTTTGTGGAGACTGTGCTTATAAACTGAGCATAATAGTATGTTGTGCGACGCCGTTTATTGACGAATTATAGTTCACGTGGGCATGTTTAGCTGAGTAGTGTTAAGTTGCTTTCTTTCACATATAGTCTTGCAGGAACTTTTGGAAAACATTTTTCCTGATCTTAACTTACTATAATAATTGCACGTGTGTTATCCAACTCATTCTTCCAACACGAAAGAGTTGCCTTATTCCCCATGAGCTCCTGGTTTCTGCTACTGGTTTTTGTTTCCTTTTCTCTTTTATGGTACGGGTATTAGCCTTTTCAGAAAGAGTGCAGAATAGGACACCAGCAAGCATTCAGCCCTACCGTCTGTGTATGTTTTGAAGTGGGATTCACCCCTGAGGAACCAGAGGCCAGGAATAGCCATTATCCCCAAAAGGACACTTCCTGACCTGTTGTGTCCACCTCCCCACCCCACCTCAAAGGATAAGAACATCACAACCCACCCCGAAGATGAGCGCACAGACATACAACCATGGGAACCAGGCATGGGTCAGCTAGCCACATGCCCAGAAAAGGTTTTCTATAAAACGATATCTGTTAAAGAGGTCTTGAGGTCAAGAAAATGTAGGAGACAACAACATTTCACAAGAAAGGATTTCATTATCACTGTTGGTGGTTCACTTCATGGTTTTTTCTTATTCTGTGAAAGATTCCACAAGTAAAATAGGTTAATTTTCATAATGGGGCCAAAAGAAAAATGACAAAAGCAAAAACTAACCCATGGACAATGTTAGGCAGAAATGCCCTTAGCAGGAAACTTCTCCCTTGCATGAAGCCTTGAGGTGTCTGTGTGTCATGGAAGCTGTGGGTTCGTGGGCTGCCAGGGAATCCTGCAATCTCTTTGGGTGACAGGGGCATGCCAGCAACCTGTGTACTTCCGCTGCTGGGGGCATTTTCCTCAGGATGCAATTCTCAACAGTCATCAAACAGTGTGGTTCATCGCAGCTACTCAGCACGGACAGGTAGTTCCCTTTTTTTTAATTTTTTTAATTTTTTTGAGATGGAGCCTTGCTCTGTCACCCAGGCTGGAGTACAGTGGCGCGATCTCTACACACTGCAACCTCCACCTCCCGGGTTCAAGCAGTTCTCCTACCTCAGTCTTCCGAGTAGCTGGGATTACAGGCGCATGCCACCAGGCCCGACTAATTTTTGTATTTTTTTAGCAGAGATGGGGGGGTTTCACTATGTTGGCCAGGCTGGTCTTGAACTCTTGACTATATGATCCACCCACCTCGGCCTCCCAAAGTGCTGGGACTATAGGCGTGAGTCACCGCACCTGGCCAATATTTCCATTTTTGACTTGGTCATTGGTCTTCAGCATGAGAAAATAATGTTTTGGGATACAGAGTAAGCAGAACACAACTCCTAGTGAAACAGGCTTGTTAACCCAATTGCCCTGCATTATTCCAGATGGAAGGGAGAGAATTTCGAATACAGTTAACCTAATAAATGTGTTCATATTCAGAGACTCAGAACACAAAGAGTCCTTTATTATTGAATAATTATTAGATTGGTGCAAAAGTAATTGCATTTTTTTTGGTCATTGAAAGTAATGGCAATATATTGATACTGATCCTATTTTATTAACAGAACTAGTTATATACCAATAGAGCATGGCTGAGTACTCAAATACTCCATCTCGACCTCTCAGATCTGGTTGTTTTTTTTTTTTTTTTTTTCTTCTCTCTGCCTTCTTCCTCTCCCTTACCCAGGACTTCAGTCTGAAAACTCAACTCCATTATTATCTTTAAGACCTTAATTTCAGCAAAACGGTTTAGAGAAACCTCTCTAATCTCGAATGTACGGCTTCTCTATTAATAATAACTGAACTTGGGGCCTTGGTCTTGAAACCCAGACACTGCATTCTTTCCCAGTCCTGGCAGTAAGTATCCTTATTTTCTCAGTCAAGGCTGCCTTGGGTCCTCATGGCTATCCTAATCCTTCCTGCGTGGGAAACACTCTAGTCTTTACCATACCTCTTCCTAAGAGTGGAGTTCTGCCTCTGACCCTCCATTCCACATCCCCTAATCACAGAAGTTCCTGAGGCTGTTTATTTTTCTGAGTGTCACCTAATCCCAGACTCCTAATCCTTTTGTCCACTCCAACTGCAGGACACTCTTTCCCTTCAACAGGCGTGTTAACACTGTCCACTGCTTGCCAGCGTTGGCCATGCCCTTTAGAGATTCTCTTCTGCCTGCTAGACAGGACTTCTCCCAGCACCTGTGCTTCTACTCAACTTCAGGACAACCCAACCCCAGGGACTGTGTACTGCCTCTTCCTAGCCCACCCCACCTACTATGGTTGACCAGGTCAAGATCTGAGATGCGGTACAGGGGTAGCATTACCTGGAAAGGAACATCACTGCAAACTGCTGAAGGGTGACGGTGTTTTAGACATAAACTGGACAGGCAAGCAGGTATGAGATAAGCTGCTGTTCCTGGAGGCAGGCCGCCCCAGGACTGAGAGTGAGGATGGTGGTGAATGCTCCAATAGGAAGGGGCCATCAAGGCACACTCCATGTTGGCAGGGCCCCTTTTCCTTCTTCCCTATAGAATGTGCACCCTTACTTCAAAGGTAAATTGAGTAAATCCACTGAATCTAGAGACGAGTGTCACCCTATGAAAGGTTGTTCATCAACCTAGGAAAAATTATGCCTATTTTTTATTCCTGCATACCAAGATCTTCATTGGACAGTCTCTGGATAAAATTACACTGGTCAGTCTTAAAAATACAAGTGAATAGTAATTTTATGCTTATTATCAGGTTGATGCAAAAGTAATTGCGGTTTTTGCTATTACTTTTATATGTCAAAAAACTGCAATTGCTTTTGCACCAACCTAGTATATATCAGGACCTAAGCTAAATGTTTTCTATATACCATATTATGTTATTTAATTTCCGTGAACCTCTTCAAGATAGATATTATTATACTCCTCATTTTGAGGAGGAAACCAACATTTACAGAGATAAACATCCTTCCCAGGGACCCACAACTGGACAATGAAAATTTTGGGTTTGACCTCAGGTCTTTCTGCTGTGTTTTTACCCATCACACAAATGCATTGCAAAGCCGCACAAGAAGACATGATACTAGAATCTGTTGTTTTCCCTTCTAGGTGTTTTAAGGAAACTTTAGCTTAGCATTTTCGAGATTCTGAGGTATGTTGTCAGGCCAAGTGCTCTGCCTGGCTCTGGATGCATCTAGATGTGCAGCAAAGAAAATGAGGAATTGGCAGGGCGTCGTGGCTCACATCTGTAATCCTAGCACTTTGGGAGGCTGACAAGAGCGGATCACTTGAGCCCTGGAGTTGGAGACCAGCCTGGGCAACGTAGCAAATTCCTGTCTCTACAAAAATACAAGAAATTAACTGGGCATGGTGGCACGTGCCTGTAGCCTCAGCTACACGGGAGGTTGAAGTGGGAGGATCACTTGAGCCCAGGAGGCGGAGGTTGCAGTGAGTTGAGATCACGCCACTGCACTCCAGCCTACACAACAGAAAGAGACACTGTCTTAAAAAAAAAAAAAAAGAAAAAAGAAAGAAAAGAAAAAATAAAAAAAAGGAATTAAGCACAGACATCTAGGCTCAGGGTGAAGGATGGAGTGACAGAAACCATAAATAGGAAAAGCAAAAATTAATTTTAAAAAATCTTGTAAGAAAACTTAATTATCTATTACCACCAAAACGTACGGGTAGGGTTAATTTTCTTCTAGAGCAAAAATAATTTTTGCATCATGTTTCCTGTATACAAATTGCTCTGAATGCAGTGTGCCTAGTTTTCTATACTATCCTTTGTTCTTTTGATGCTGTTATTTTTGTATATAAATAAAACCCTTTGTTTACATTACTGCTTCAGAGGCTTTGGGTAGAAAAAAAGAATGACTTCTTAAATTGGTCAACCCTCAAATGATGCTGTAGTTAAAACAACACAATGGAGAGAGCAGGGTGGCCCACTCTGTCATGTGCAATTTTGACAACTGGAAACAAGTGTGGGGGTGGAAGCTGAGATTGTCACACAAATCCTCATAGGAAGCATCTTGGTTTTGGTTAAAGCAGCGTCCATGGGAGAGTATGCCTGTGGCACTGGAGCACAGAAGTGGACAGGAGGGTGGCCACCGAAATGTTGCATTTCCATAGCACAAGCTGTTCAAGTCAATTTTTTTTTTTTTTTTTTTTTAAGAGACAGAACCTCACTCTCTCACCCAGAGTGGAGTACAGTGGCCCAATCTCGGCTCACCGCAACCTCCACTTCCCAGGCTCAAGTGATTCTCCTGCCTAGGCCTCCCAAGTAGCTGGGATTACAGGCACATGCCACCACCACCTGGCTAATTTTTGTATTTTTAGTAGAGACAGGGTTTCACCATGTTGGCCAGGCTGGTCTCAAAACTCCTGACCTCAAATGATTCACCGGTCTCAGCCTCCCAAAGTGCTGGGATTTGTTCAAGTCAATTCTAAGAATGTTGGTGAGATGTTACTACAGGTTCAACATTAAGTAAGAGCAGGATCCTAAGAAAGCTGTGGTCTCATATTTGGAGTACAAAGTCAAGAAAAATTAAATAAAAGAGTAGCACTGAGTCAAACCTTGATGCCCAGGAAGTGGAGCCATGGGGCAGTGAGGGATTTTCTGGTAGGGACGGATGTGTGAGGCTCTGAGAAGATGGGTGGTAACGAAAGTGGCAATTAACAAGCAATTTGGGGACAGCAGGCTCTATGTTAAGATCTTGCTGATTGGCCTCGTGTAGTATTCAAGGCCAGCTCTATGAAAGGAGGACGGTTGGCACTTTTGCACTGCCATTTTACAGATGAGGACACAAAGGATCAAGAAAGTCGGAACTTGTCAGAAATCGTGAAGCCGGTAGACTGCAAAGATGAAATTCAGGCTAAGCACTAAGCCACGGTCTTAGCTGTCCTCTTGTGCTATCTGCTTGGAGACATGGCCTTTCAACAGCACAGGAGGATGGGGAAGCAGGTCCTCAAAAGCAGTTACATCGTAGCTATGTACTGGGCATTGCTGTGGACCTGATACCGTCCTCCATCACTCCATAGGCTGCCCATATGCACTGTCTTTGGAGAGAGGCTCTGGCTGAAAGTCTCAGTAGCCAACAACCCTGCAGACCCTGCTTCAGGGCTTGTGCTTGGTGAGACTGCCCAGGCCTCAGGGATCTCTTAGGAAGCCCTCCACCCCTTCTCTCCTCTTGGTCTCTCCTTCAGCAAGTTCTCTGCCTTCCCTTCCTAGTCTCCTGGGCTTCTGTGCTATTGTGTCCCTCTGCTTCACCAAGTATGGAAGGAAAGGAACATTTGAAAAGGACCCTGCTAAGATATTAAAGGGATATGGACAAACTAAGAAAGGTAATCAGAGAAGGGTGATGGAGGTACTGAAATGATCATTTGCTTAGCTGGGAAATGTGATGAGAATTACATATTTTCTTGGGGGAAAGAATCTGGTTTTGAACTTGCTGAATTCAAACTGTTTATCAGAGGCATCTCTTTCCTCCCATCAATCTGGCATACTTTTTACTTTTCTGACATTCCTCTTCCTCTGAAATGGAGAAACTTGGGCCCTGGAGCAAATTTTATTTTTATAGTAAGTTAAAAGGGCTTTATTACAGAATTTAGTCAATTTTTCTGCTACTCCCACATCATTCCAGTATAAGCCTCTTCCTGAGATTTGCGTTTTCCTTTTAGAAAGCAGATCTCCCCTCCTTCCTTCCTTTTCCCCTTCCTTCCTTCCTTCCTTCCTTCCTTCCTTCCTTCCTTCCTTCCTCTCTTCTTTCCTTCCTTCCTTTCTTCCTTCCCTCTTCCTCCCTTCCTTTCTTTCTTCCTCTCTCCTTCCCTCCTTCCCTCCCTCCTTCTCTGCCTGCCTGCCTTCCTTCCTTCTTCTTCCTCCCTTCCCTTCTTTCTTCCCTTGCTTGCTTCCTTCCTTTCCCCCTCCTCCTCCTTTTTCTTTCTCCTCCTTCTTCTTTTCCTCCTTATTCCCTCTTAGCCCTTTTCTCTATTCCTCCTTGCCTAGAATATTCCCTTTCTTCATTCCCTAGTCACAATTCACTGAATGGATATCATGAGCCTGGCAGCCTGTGATGCTTTGAGCTCAGCGACATGAGAAAGCACTCAGGAGCTCAGGGGTTCAAGAAGAAGTGCCCAATCAGGACCTTAAAGGCTCACAGATTTCTTCTTGGTAAAATTAGAGACCTTCTTTGGGAAGAAGGTTTCTGGAAGGGAAATGTTCACTGGAAATCTGGCAACAGATTTTTCCCATTAATATGCAAAGGAAGACACCATTTTCTGTGGCTCTTGAAGACAAGTATTTGTCCATCTGTTTAGGAGATTGTAAAGGGGTTCATTGGGGAGAGAGCTCCAGACCGAGGCTACACGAAGCCAAACTCCAACTTTAACAGTAGCTGTGCCCTTGATTAGAATGTAAAGTCAGCCAGATGCCAACAAGCAGTCCAACTCCTGTCCTTTAGAGGCACCCAACTGAACAAGAACCCCAAACTCCTCCTCACCTGTCCTCTAGCCAGGCCACTCACAAGAAAAGATTGGAACACTCAAAGCAGAAGACCCAGTCTTTTAAAAGAGATAAGATTATTAGAGAAACTAGAATTTATTAAGTACCAATAAACTCTCATGTGATAAACCAGAAACACCCTTTTTATCTGAACTCATTTTCACTAGATTTAGATGTGGGCCTTATCATTTTATTCTAAAAGACAAGGAAGTTTCTGGCTGGAAAGACTAAATGCATGCCTGGGACAACATGCTGCAAAGGTGCAGGGCCGGAATCTGAACATGAGTCTGCACCGCCCGGCCTTCCCTCAAAGTCAGCCGTTTTCTTGTCCAAGATGTGGCATGTAAGTGCAAA
Source organism: Papio anubis (assembly GCF_008728515.1). Taxonomy (NCBI): domain Eukaryota; kingdom Metazoa; phylum Chordata; class Mammalia; order Primates; family Cercopithecidae; genus Papio; species Papio anubis. The sequence goes on along the minus strand of NC_044979.1, from coordinate 111,274,908 downwards.
GAAATCCTCAGGATCATGAAGCCATGCATGGCAAGGTCCAAAATTGCCCAGTTCCTGGGTTCTTAGTTACCCCTGCCCAGGCAGGCTCCTGTTTGTCCGACACGTATTCGTGCCTGTGTGTGCATAGGTTAATATAATCAGACTCCCATGCACACTCACAATAAATAATCATCCACCAAATAGCCTTATCCGAGATTCCCTCTTGAAAGCCCACTGACCTGCAGTGACGGGCTCCCCATCTAGGGAATGGCATGCAGTTCAGGGATCCCCATCCCGCAGGGGAGGTCAGCTCCGGTTTTGTGGCTCTGACACAACCTGTGCAGAATTTGACAGCTGATAAGCAGGAGCTTCTCTCCAGGCTCTGCTGTGTAGTCAGACCTTTTCCTCCTGATATGGCCCAATCACAAGAGTTCGGATCTCAGCAGTCTGTGATACTGTGATGTGTGCTATTAAAAAGGGCTTAGGCGTGCTGATGGGGATGGAAGCCAGAGCCTAGACATCAGTTCACACCCAATGTCCTTAAAGGCGAAAAGGAGGGGACAGCAGCCCTGTAGACAGGGTTCTTCTCCAGTGTGAGAAGGCCTTACTGGGTGATGAGGCTACCCCCACAAAGACCGTGGAGCCCTTGTTTCTGCTCCCAACCAACAGTAATGTCACAAATGGGCCCAAGAGATGTAGTGTTTTCAATGCCTGCAAAATAAATAATTTCAAAGTATAATTATGGGAAAATATGAGTTTGACTTTTAGATAATGAATAATTTGGAAACTGATGCAAAATGGTTCACTAAAATTCACTGGTGTGTATTACTACTCAGAGTCTTGAAAATCCAAGTTCTGATCTGAGAAAGGAGAATTTATATGCCCTCAAAATAACAAAAAAGTAGAAAATCAATGTATTTAACCACATGAAATTAAAACATTTTGCATGACAAAAATATCCATAAATACAGCTAAAAATAAAATTCAGGCTTAGGAAAAATATTGGCAGTTAATATGGCAAGAGCTGATATTTCTAATATATAAATATATCTTTAATAAATACAATGTTTATATAAATTCTTTTAAAATTGAGTAAAGGACATGAACAGTGTACCAAACAAAAAGTAGAAGGGTTTTACAAACGGGCCACAACTTCAAGCTCATTATTAACAATGAAAAAGGAAATAAAACTATAATAAAATGTCTGTGATATAATTATCTACATTTTCTTTCTTTTTTTAATGACACTTTCAGTACTAGCAAAAGGGTCTTGTAATGGTTATTCTCATACCTAGTTGGTTGGAATTTAGTTTGGTATAAATTTTATGAAAAGCATTTTGGAAATTATAATATGAATCTTTAAAAAATATTCTTAAACCAAAATATTTCCTTTCTGGAAATCTCCCCTAAGAAATAACAGAAGGAAAATTTACACATGAAGATATTCATTGAAAATTATTTATAATAGAAAAATTTGAAATAACTTTGAATTCCAACATAAAGAGAAGAGTTAAAGAAATCATGGTCTATTGGCTGGGTGTGGTGGCTCATGTCTGTAATTCCAGCACTTTGGGAGTCTGAGGCAGGAGGATAGCTTGAGCTCAGGAGTTTGAGACCAGCCTGGACAACATAGCCAGACTCTGTCTCTCCAAAAAAAAAAAATAATAATAATAATAATAATGGTATATCCTTAAAATGACACCTAGAGCACCTATTGATGGTGGGATGTTTGAAGAACATTGACTAAGATGGGCAAAATCTTCATAATGTATTAACTAAAAATACTATAAATATTATATATAAGCATCTTATTTTATGTTGAAAGTGGATAGTTCTAATATTATTTTTAGAAACATTCTGTAAAGTAAAAGATGACTGGAATTGCAAAATTTATTAGCTGCATTTTTCTGGATTTGGTAACCCATCCTCTGTAGTTATGTAACAGACCGAGAAAGAATACAAATTATTGCACTCAGTGATTGCAGTGATACTAAAAACAGTAATGCTGGCAGATGAAATCTGCTCTTCCAGGACTTTCCAGGGTGGAAATTGGGCCCCCATAAGTTCCTGGTTACACACTGTGTGTGTGTATGTGGTGGGGGTCTGGAGCTGTAGGTGACTCTGTTGACCATTGATGGGTTTGATATGAGCT